>NC_046220.1:77672098-77972098 GCF_011004875.1 Balearica regulorum gibbericeps | reverse complement strand
CAACTGAGTTTTAAATAAAAGATAAAGCACAGCTGACTAGGGTTCTGACAGATGATTCGGTATGCAAGTTCATTACAAAGTCTGTCTACACTCTGTACCTCTCGTACTGGAGTTTTGTCAGGCCAATGAAAACAACCAGACAAACATCTTGCCATGTGACACCATCCTCTCTATGTATCTGTTTTATTAATGTGCATCCAATGCAGCTTAATGTATGAAAATGTTAGAGTGAATTACTCTCCTGTTCTTATAAGCTTATCTTGGCACTAGGCTTGATATTACAATTGATTCTCAAATAGGCTTTGTAAACATGAAACTCTTTCGTAGCCCTTTAAAAAACACAACTATTTTTACGATGATAGTTCTGATTTGAAAGACTGCAAGCATGGAAGAACTACTGCCTCTTAGCCACAAATCCAGACCAACTCTAGAAGTCTCACTCTGCTTGAGACAAAATTGAGATCCAAGAACCCAAATCTCAAAGGAGAATAAGAAACTTTAACAAATTATAGGGGAAACATATCTAATACTGATAGATTAGTTTCTCAGGTTTTTGCATATTCAACACTACATGATAGACAAAACAAGGGAGATCAGTAGGAAAGATGAAATACTGTCTGTATTCGCATTGATTTATAGGTGAGTTTCCTCAATAGAGAAGAATGATTCCGTGCGTTGCACTCAGGATTTGTGTTTGACTGGTTACTGTGCTGCTTCTGGACATCTCTACAGGCACAAAAGGCATTCTCTGAACACATCGACACAGGCCCACCCATAGTGCTGGATCATAGACATGGCTGGGATTAAGGTAGGCAAGGCAAACAGTACCAAGGGCAAAGGGGAGGAATGAGCAAATCAGGCTCCAATGCATCACTCCAACGAGTTCAGCACAGCTTAGGCTGCAGATACAGTAAATCGGTCATGGGTTATCTTTATTATTCAGCAGGGATATCAGAAAGTCCTAAAGATATATGTCCAGAGACATGATGTTGACAGAATTTCTCGATTAGAAACTCTAAGAGGTCACCTCTAGTTTTCTTCATGTGATATAACAGCATAACTGCAGTCTGCAAGGGAGAGGACTGCTTATCCTCATCCATTCAGTTGCCCAAAGAAAGTCTTGTGCAGAGCTTCTCCTGTAGGCTTAACTGAAAGAGGTGACAGGAAGAGCCATCAGGTGACTTCAAAAAAGTCTCTTGAAACTTCCGGCCCCTCCTATACCCATACTACTCCTGATTAAAAACTTTCTTCATTCCAATGACAAGAAGCCAACTTTAATAAACTAGATGTTAAATTCCAAAATACATAAAATATAAATGACACAAATACAGTGATTTACACAGTTGCCTTCCTGAATCAATCTATAGCAAATACACAACACAACCCTTTCAAACAAACATTTAGCATTGAAATATAGATCCACATTAGGCAACACACTTCAAAGATGGTTAGACTAATTATCTTCCAGGACAATTCAGATAATATGCCTACCATGCTGTCTTCCTGAACAGAAAACTCCTTTCCTAAGGAATAAAGTTTCACATTATCTAGCAAGCAGATCCAAAGAGTGAAAAAAGAGTTTAACTTTATGTATAATCTCATATACTCTTCAAGAGTGTTATAAATATAAACTTCTGGCAGATTTACTAATCTTCCATAAGTCTCCAGATTTCACAAGTCCTATTAAAATAAAATTCCTGACATGGTAAGAAAAAGAAAGTACAAGAACACCTTAAGCAATGCAGTATTATAAAAGGAGGAGAAGAGAATGAACCACCCTTTATTATAGCTCACAAACACATTTTGGGTTGCTCTTGAGGTCAAAAGATTTACTGGAGACAAAATACCACTGATTCAGCATGCCCACAATAATTTTATGCCAGAACTGTGAACTACAAAGCAAAGCTCCTCCAATGTAAGAGTTACCCATACTTCATCTATTTTCAAGCAGCAGCAGAAAATAATGAGTGTTTCAATAAGATATAAATTGCAGAACTTTCATAATTTTTTATGAAATATTAGCTAAGTTTATATTTTAACATCTACAAAGAGAAACAGACATGCCAATGGAAAAGGGCTGCAAATCATCCCCAAGAGGCATAGATGTAGACAAAGACTGAGTGGAACTAAACACACAAGGATAGCATTTAGCAACCTGAATTAATAGCCAATTTTCCTGTACTTTCTTTCAGAATGTTTTCAGCCACATGTTTATATCCTCACACACAGTGAAGAAAACTCACGATGTGAAAAGCAAATACATGACTCGCCAGATGTATTACATGAAATATAAATCTGTTGCAGAACAAGATCCCAAACTTTTGACTACTTTATTATTGGTATTTAAAAGCAAGTAATTCCAATGCTGGGGAGTGAATCCTGACTTTGTTGTGGGCAGCACCACTAACAGATTTGAGAGACCAGTAGCAACACAGCTAATGCAGATCCAGCTACATGCTGCTTTTTCCTCTCCAAATTTAAACTATTCGCAACAGCTTGATGTCCGTGAACAATTATCAAAAGAACACCTGTAGTGGTGTCCCACATGCTCCCTGGCTGATGATAAAGTAAGGCTGAACAGGATTCCTAACGAGAATAATTGACAGGACACCTTTGGCATGGTGGAAGTCAAGAGGTCCATTTAAAGTCACATCATAATTTGTCTGCTCAGTCATCTCACTTAAAAGCATCAATCTTTAATCATAGCAGATATGTGCATTTAAGATTGACCTTTGAGGACTTTGTGTAACACCAACCAGAAGTTTTCACTATATAGCTTTGCATAGACAAACTTTATTGAGACAACTTCCATATGCAAGAAAAAGCAAACAAATCCCAATTAGTACACATTACTGTTCTGACTTTGCTAAGCTCCCTGACCTTTCAGTCATACACTTCTCAACTTTGTACTATTTCACCATAGTTTCTAGCCTGTTGTAATCCAGAAGTCAAGCAGTTCCCATCATTCATACAAAATGCATCCAAGTGAAAGAGAAGCTTCTCTCACCTTGTCCTCTCTTCTCCCTTTGAGATGGGGAATGTCTATTGCTCTAATCCCTTCTCCATACACATTAAACAGAAGGAAGATCTACTTAAGCAAAATGCTGGCACACGAACAAGCATGTTTAAGCTAGCTATGACTGTGTCTAGCTTGGAAATTAAAACGTGTCAAAAAAACATTAGAGAATCTTTTAACACTGATCCTCCAAAAAATGGCACAGTGGAGTGAATTATCAAATGAATCAAGGCAGATATTTACAGTTTTATGAACAAAAATATGTTATAAGGATTGCTCAAAGGGAGCCAGAAGCTTCCTGATGGTCATCTGTCCCCTGCAGATGAGCAAGGAGAATCTCTGATGCATTCACTGTTCAGTCAGAACAACACAATTATATTGTTTTCAAATTCTTTGGACTGTCCTGTGCCTGGTTCCAGAAAGAGGAGTGTAATATACAACATGAACCCTGCCAACATGAGACAAGTTCAATATAAACAGTTCATTAAAATCAACTAGTATTCACGGGCTGTGCAGAGACCCCCAGACATCACAGCAGATGTACCTAAGGCAGTGTACCAAGATGGCTTTCTGGGGAAACCAAGAGGCTTTTCAGGGTAACCAAATCTAGTATCACAATACCAGATATAATACCATGCAATCCTTTCCACAACCACACTCTGTCCTGAAGGTAAGTTTATATTACTTGCTGCCATAACTTCTCTCTGCAGATAATTAGAAACATATTTCTACTTTTTAATTTCCCTCTATTCACAGGACAAATTTATTCAGTAGCTTTACGGGCAGGTTAAAGCAAAGAGCATTGCAAGTTAAATATGGTTATTTGCATTGAAACAGAGCAGTAAGGCCTCACAGGACTTGTCCAGTTACCTGGAGTGACAGCTGGACGTTAAGAGCTGTGCCCACATGAGTCTTATTCTGCACTGTTAAGAGATGATGAGTAACATCTTTAAAAGCATGTAAGGATCTTTCATGAACGTGGTTAACAATATTTACAGCAACCAAAAAGTCCTCCCTGAAGATATTGAAATATAATGAAAACCACGCAAACATCTGAGCAGTATAAGAGGAAGAGTTCATGTACTATGAAGGCTGTTAAGTGCTTTGCTTGCATTTTAACATAATTACCAAAATTCTACTCTCTGAAGAAACTACACGAAAGCAACACCCTCTTACTCAGTATCCTGTTCCATGGATGTAAAGAAAATGAGACCTGTCAATTATTGTGACCACAGTACATTTTATTTACCACTTCTTTTATTTCTGCATTGTGGAACATGAGCCATATTCCACTCCTCCTCTTGATGCTTCATAAACAATATGAAGGTGTCATAGTTTAATGTGCAAAAAACTGCTGAAAACAGCTACAAGAGGATTACTAAATGCCCAAATTGCACTCAAAAATTTCATTTACAGGACTTCAGAAGACAGCAAGGTGCCACTTTACTGTCAAATTCCAAGCTGAGTTTACAGAACTACTAGATGGATAAAAAAATTCAGTTTTACTAACAGGGACTTAAAATATGCAGAAGTCAAGTGACAAAGCTTCACAATGGCATTTTCAGATTTCCAAACAGTAACAGTAAGTAGTTCAGATGGTAAATATGTGGTTTCACTTATCAAAACGTGCCAATCTACCAGAAATGAAACTGTACAGGGATAATAAGAAGCCTGGATGACTGCAAACTGCTGAAAAGATGCATTGCTAGATCAATCATATTTGAACCTTGCTGGAGGTAGAAGCAATTGTATTGGCCTAGCAATTAAATTTAAACATAATCATCATCTGGCAGGCTTAAAATCATAGTTCAGGATGCCATCACAGCATGCCGACTATTTCCTCGCTGCACCTGCACTGGCACCGGGCAATACACAGTCACTGTAAACAACGTTACTTTTTGATTTCCTGGTTCCTTCAGCCAGGAGTTGTTGAGAAAGTTTTGATAGCCATGATTGTTTTATTCCATTTTATTCTTGATGCTTGGGATATACATCCTTCAGCCAGCTCATTTTTAAATCACTTCGGTAATTAAACTGTCACACTTGATGCACAATCTGACACCACAGAATCATAGTTTAAATATTTCAGTTCTATTACTTTTAATTCTGTACCAGTTAATCATATTTTATTTAAAGGTAAAATGTTAATCTTCTGATGTTAAAAATCATCATACTTTACCTTTTTATGGCCCCATATTAAAATGAGGATACTTGGCAATTACCTAGAGCCTTCTTTTCAGGATTCAAATGAGAAGTTGACAAGAGGTCAGCTCAGAATATCTGCAGTACAACAGTCTGCTCCACATGCCAGAGGTGTTCTCTTTAAATTTCCCAGTACTTCACAGCTGAAATTAGCACATCTCACCAATTCCTACCCCACTTTGGTGCGTCCTATTTTAATCCTGAATAAAAGGTTTACCAAAAAGCACCTTGCTCCAAATTGTTTCCTATAAACTCGTTGCATGCACTATTGCAAGCTCAAAACTGTAATAGAAATACTTCAAAAAGCCAATGGTTCTCTCTGAGATAACGAAAGCAAATTTTTTGTTGTTTTAATATTGCTACTTCTGGTGACTTAAAATATAGGTCTACACACACCACCAGAATGAGGTCTTAGACTGCAAGCATTTCCCAGCAGGGATTTTTGTCTCTATACTTGTCTGCAAAGCAACTAGCAAATTGTTAATCATCTATAATTAAAGACACCATAAGCCTAGAACCCATCAGAGTATATCTCCAGTTTGCTCACGTGGCCCTTTATGCATAAAATATGCCTTTTCATTTCAGTCCATGTACCCTTTTCAATTTGGGTGCCTTCTTCAAACCTTCTTCTATGACATGCCCAAGAAGAGAGGCATTTTTAAACGTTTATTTTTATGTATAAAACACAACGAAAATGACAAATCTGTGTGACACACTTCTCAGTCTCCTGCTTGAGCCTAACATTTTTTGGTTTCTATTTACAATGTTCAGAGATATACAATCTTTGCATTGCTCAAGGCTGAGGGTGTCCGTGAAATGCCATAACTAAGCAAAGTGCATACATTTAACCTTTCATGTCACATAAAGGCCAGCAAGCAGTATGCCAAATTTTTAAATAGGTAAGTAGGAGAGAAGAGAGCAAAGCTGCCCAGTGCCACATACAGTAACTCAGTAAAAGCCTAGAAGTGAGCGGGAGATTCACTGTGTTTCTACGCTTATTCACATGGGTCATGTCTGGCTCATAAGCAAGACACTATACATCTTGATATTTACTTTTTCCTGTGACCACAACTGTATATACTACAGGTTGCACTCATCTGCCCTATCTTTGGCACTCTACAACTGTAAGCAAGTCACCCTAAGATAAAGTTCATACAGAACAAGATGTGACATATTAATTTCAATTTTAAATGGAAGAAAAGCAGTGTGTGTTTTGGTGGTGGTGCTGATTTCAGCTATTTATTTTTATTCTGTCATTTCCACATTCAGAACTGCAATTATTGGCACTCTCTCTTTGTTTTTTGATTCTCTGCTTCTGCTGTTAACTTTAGTACAAGTATCAAAGCTCTTACATACACATAAAGAATCAAAGCAACACTAATCATGCAACAACCACCATCCCCACTTAGTTAGCAAGGGCTCATATACATCCACATGTCTGCAGAATTACAACACAAAAAAGTCTATTTTAAATGTAAAACTCAAAACTTGACAACATACAATTCCAAATGCACTTCTGCTGAGAAGCACCAAGTCTAGCAGCTGAAACTTCTCACTCCCTGAACCTTCTGTACAGCGATGGTTTGCTGCCAGGAAAGCCAGTCCACGGACCACTGCCTAGATAGGCAACTTGCTATGTAATGCTCCATGACTTACACATGAGGCAACCTCAAAAGTTACAATCTTTATTTTAACACATCACTACCTTGAATTTTAGAAGACTCTTCCTCCTTCATGCAGAGGATAGTCTCCCACCCTTCATAAAGGAGGTATCTGTTACAACATTTGGAAGTGACTAGTAGGGGTGAAAGCTGAGTTTCACTTCTTACAGATTCTTTAGAATGAAACAAACTATATCTAAAAAGTGCAGATATGCTTTTTTATTTCTTTTGCAGTTCAGGGGACGGGGGGAGGGAAAAGCATCTCTGATTTGTATATTAAAGCGCAAGCATCTGTCCTACTGATGATATTCTAGGGAAGCACATTAGCATAAAATTTAACGATGTCAAATAAGTGCATGTGAAATAGGGACTGCGTAAAGACACTATTTCCAAGCCTGACAGAAACATCACTGTTTAGAAATGCAAATGAAACCATTATGTTCAATAATTATATGAAAATATGAACAGTTCAGCATGTTTTCCAGCCCTGATGGCGGTTAATGGGATGTACGCTTATGTAAATAACTACTATTAAAGCTAATGCTGAAAAAAACTAATAAATTCATACTAAAGCAACTGATTTAGTACGCTTTTAAACCCCAGCAGTGCTCACTTATTAGAAAGGAGTGCATTCTTATGTTTAGAACTCATTACTGTTACAAGTCACTGCAACTCCATCAATTACCATGCATTAATGAAAATGGGACACATACCAAAAAAAATTATTGCCTCTCAGCAGTTTTCTTTAAAGACAAAATATAGGGGTATTACCATCATGGGGCCTTGAGGGGAACTTATCAGCAACATAATCTTTATTGCTACAACTGTACTCCCTGCGCTATAACCCTGGGGTATTTTTTGTCCCAAGAAGGGGCTAACCTTTATGTAACACTCTTCACATATACACAGTGAAAGTGATCACATTGCCATCAGTAAAAACGCACCATTTTGACAATTAAAAATGTATTTAAATAAACATATGCACACCAGTATGTGACCCAAGAAATGTAGATGTGAAATGAAAAACTACAATTCCTGAAACTAGAGCAAGGAGGTATAATGCGAACAGAACTAAGGATAAAAGGTACAGATGGAAGTCTTCTATGAAGTTCTCGTATCTGGATAAATTCTATCCAGTTTTACACTTACACTTTTAGTGACCTCCTAGAGAGCCATGGAATTAAGTCTTCAAGGATGCTTTTCATTTCTCTTTGCATGTTTTCTGCAATTCCTCAGCATGACTTGAAAAATTCTTAGCCCTGGTTAAACATCACAGAGGAAATAAAACCAACACATTGCTGTTACAGCAATGAATCTCTACAGAAATGAAAAGCTGAGATTTATTGAATGTCTATAACTCTACAACTAACCCACTTTCATTTTCTAGGCAGTCTCTGAAAATGAGATATTAATGTAACATCCACTAGGTGTTACATTACAAGAGACTATGGACAAAGAACTGATGCCAAATGGAGAAGATTCACATAGGACAGTTATCTGTCCAGTCTCAGCCACTGTAAAACTTCAGTCCAAGATGGCATTCACAGCACAGACTCGCAACTCACCTGACTACAAAAGTAACATCAATAAGAACTGTGAAACCTCATAACAATAGAAAGAAGGAAAGAAATTGTTTGTTTTCATTATGCATGAACAGGGACAAAGTCCATATAGGTCAATGTCCAGTACAATAGCCAATGGTAAATTAATGCTGCGTTTAATTGCAATGTACACACCACAGCATAAGGCAAAAATAAAGGCTACCCTAGCCTGAAAAATTTACAATTTACAAAAGCAGCTAGCAAAACTAGTCTTTCAGAGAGCCAGCAGCTGACAGCACACAACAACAAACTCACACGTGACAACACTCACTGTGGCCAATGTTTGATGTGGGGGCAGTGGAAGAAAAAAAAAACCAGAACTATCCGATTGCTTTCACTAAATCACTGTTGAAAGAGAGGTATGAAGTGTTTTGCTATCTAGACCATTACAACTATTTCATAAGTGAAGGCCACTCTAAGGTTAAAAACAGTAAGACAAATTTGCTACTGATTAATAATAAAGCCATTCATTTTATTCTATAAATCTAAAGTAATTACAAGCCAGAGCATGGCAAATGGATTTAGCAGAAGCCATTACGTCAGAAGAATCCTTTAAAGAAGAACAGTAATTTAAAAGACTAAACTGAATAATGAACTCTCCTGAACAACAATTATTAAGAGATTGATTTATTGAAAGTGTATTTAATCATGCAAGAAATGTTTAAACTTTTCAAAATAGTACAGGAAGACAGAGAAACCAATAGCAGAGTCAGCCCAGCATCCTCATTATAGTTGAGAAGCTGAAACAGATGGAGAATTCATTTAGTTTGGAAGGATAAAGTACATCAATTTCTCTGAATCCACATTTCTAGTCAATTTGTTACAGTACCAGCTTCAACAATTAATGATCTCATTTTCCCATTTGTGCCTCCTTTTAAGAGATCTCAGTCTTTGTTTCTGAATGAATGTCATAAAGGGGAATTTAACTCAAAGAAACATCACTTTGAAAGCTCGCATGCCTAAAGCCAAATGTTTCAGCAATAGCCACAAAAGCAGGGGCCAAATTCAGTCAGGTAATTAGCCTGGTCAGTTTAAATGCCTGAAAAGAAAAAGATCTGCCTTTCACCTGAAACACAGCCCTTCGCACCAGCCTGACTTCTACAGAGACATACCTTTCACTACCTACTTTCAAAACCTACTTCAGGTTTTTTCCTTGTGGTAACTGATGTTGATATATGAGGTTGCCATGAGGTTCTAATGACAGGGGCAGCTCACCATCATATCCAGTTCTGAGATCCCCACCAGACAGTTAGTATAGATAATAACATGTCTGTGCTTAAAGTACCATTCATTCTCCAGAGTCAGAAGACAGGTTGTCTGTGAAGCATATACCTACCAGCAGCTACCAACAACCTGGCAGAGCAGAACTCTAGCTCTTTAGCCAGAAAGGCTTCAGCTCAGAAACAAGTCTCTAGTACTAGGAATAAATCATTGCAGTATAAAAATGTCATGAAAAAGAGGAGATGCAAGAATGCTACTAGCCCTCACCCCTCACCTCAGTGGATCTCCGTAATTTAAGGCCAGAGCTGCTAGGTGGGAAAGTCTTCTCCTCCTCAGTCAGGCACACACAGAACAATGTCATTCCACGCTTTACGGTGTAAATTACAAAGCAACTCTGCTTCTCTTATCCCACAGCTATACTTCTCTATGGACAACACCATCTCACAGACAATCCTGCACCACTGTGATGTTTTAGGGCAAAAAGCTCATATTCTACAGAGGCTGATGTTGACTGTTTAGATGCTGCCTGTTGATTCTAGGTAATTACATAATATGGACAATGTGGCTAGCTTGTGCTCTAAGGCACTAGCTAGGATTAAACATAGAAAGCTGAGCTTTAAATGAATCTCCAGTCACTGATCCATTTGAACACTCAACATTACAATATGTTTCACCTTGTTTTAGTTTAAAAGTTCATGAAAAATTCAAAATATCTTATTTACCCAATAGTCCTTGACTGATTCTTCTACATTTAAGAAGTTCTTAAATACATACATTATTTAGCCAATACTGCAGTTACAGAACAGCATATAAATATTCAGGGACTTTTTAATAAGTTCAGCTTTTATTCAATAGACCATAATGGTTGCTTAGAAACATTTACTAGTAGGAGACCCATAATAACAGTAAGGGAAACACCTTCAAAGAGTGATGCAGTTGGATAAAATGGAAGAAAGAAGCAAAATACTAATTTTTCATTCTCCTTACATGCCTTCAAACAAATTATAATGCATAAAAAGATATAGAGTTTGCATTCACATATGAAAAATAGGAACGGAAAAATTTAAAACTATAAGCAGAGTGCCAAGTTGAGAAATAAAAGAAAAACAATGATGGTCATTCCAATCCCTCAGTTCATAACTTGTCAGAAACTATACTATCAAGAACTGCACTACAAAAACTATAACAAAAGCAAAAAAATCACCCTTAGACTTAGCCAAAGTCAAAGTCTGAAATTGTTACTGAGCTTTAAATAAATAGCCTTTCAAAAGCACTAGGCACAAGTTTCCTGCAAACAGCAAATTCTTCTCTATATACAAATTTTCTTCTTGCCTTTTAATATTTTGGGGCGGGGTCAACAAGGCAGAGATCCAACTTTCATATATACATGCCTACCTATATTGTTAATTTCCACACCCCATTTCTCTATGACACTCTGTGTTGCCATGGTGAGTTCACACTAACTGTCTTTTTGCAAACAGCAGCCCTGGGGACGCACACACGCACATATATCTGTTAAGCAGGACACAAGGAGCACATGTCCAACAAAGCCTTGCACTAGGCTTTCTATGCAAGAAAAGTGAATTCAATATTGTGACAGAATAAACAAGTAAATTCTGTACTCTGATACCTGCTTTTCTATCATTTTGTTCTTTGTCATTAAGCAAGTCAGCAGCTATTTTTCTTCTGAAAAATAATACTAATTCTACATTAACACAGAAAATAGGAAAAAGAGAAAACATATAAATAGCACCACTTTATAAGTATATGCAAGAGTAATGTAATGAACAGTACTATGGCAAAACTAAAAGTGTTTCATTAAAGACTCTAGATAATGCTTGTAAGTCCATTATTCTTCCAGCAAATTAATATTCTATGTCTCACTAACAATATCAGCAAATGAACTGGTTTAGGTAAATTAATATTCATGTTAACTGCATGCAAAATCAACTAATTAAGTAGTCCTAAGTTACAATATTAAGAGCATATGTAAACAGAGTCTGTGATCACTTTTAAGACTAGCCAAGCAAATCACATGGGATTTGTTGTATGAACTTGTCTAAGTCTTCAAATCAACAGGTCATGCTCAGTCAGAAAATAATTCCAACAAAAAGCTTAAATAATCCAGGTACATTCTAAATATAAACCAAAACAAGTTGTTTAGCAGGGCTGATGAGTTTAAATTTACAAAAGGAAAACAGTAAGTTTGTAATAAACAGAATCTCTTCTTCCCTTTATCTCCCTATTCTTTATCTCCAAAATGCTAACTTCAGCATAGCTTAGAATTCAATACCCAATTTTTTATTTTTTTTTTAAAAGAAGTTTCCTCGTCCCCAATTAATAAATCTTCACAGAAATGTTAAGGCTGTTTTTGCTTCTTCATTTATGCAATACCATCAAATTTAGATCAAAAAAACCCTTAATGGTGATAACAAGAAAAGCTAAAGACCATAACATAATTTCTTTGGGCTTTGAAATAACAGTAGTATTTGTTTCTTAATAATCTCATTATTATATTTTTTTCCCTAAGACATATATCATGACAGTACTGGGGCATCTTACAAAAGATATTTTCCTGTTTCTTAAATTAAATCATATTTGGGATCTAAATTAATAATAGGTGCTTGAAAATATGTCAGAAAAAAAAAAGCCATAAGCTAATAAAAAAGAAAGCCATAAGCTAATAGAAGTGGAAGTGGAAGAAGGGGCAGCGCAAGTAGCCTAAGAGCATAACATGGTGTGCAGTGCTCATCCCTTATTCTGAATATGCAAATGAAACAATAAAAGCAAGAACACTGAAGCTGCAAGTCAAACACTCCAAAGGCAATGCCAGAACTTAGACTGCCGCTAGAAGCACAGTTCAGTGAGCCGGTATGTATCCATCACAATCTGGGAATACAGAAGCAAAAAGATGACAAATACGCAAAGCAGATGCTGAGGAAGTCATCGAGGTAGGTCACACATGGTGAGCCTTCTCACATAAGCTTAGTCCCAAATTCTATTTCAACATTTGGAAGGTGCTAGAATACACTGAACAGACACATCGCTTCTTTCATCAGCTCGCTCTCAATCATCTGACTGATCCTAGGCCACCTGCGTCCATCCTGGCTCTTCCTTAATTCTGACTGCTTATCCCAAGCACTTCTGAACTCGTCAGTCACAGGCTTTCACATCAGCCATATCCAGCCCAATCTTCTCTTCCAATTCTTTCCTTCCAGCCAGGTTATAGTTTTCACCTCCCCAGTACAGCTTCCACTTACGTTCTCCCCTCTACCTCCTGCTCAGTCTTCCCTTTCAGAAGATTGTTTTTTTCCACCACTTTCTCATCCTCATAGCTGTAACACGATTTCCTTTTGGAAGGCATCAAAAGAATGGGAGCAGCTGTTACTGGATTTTCCAGTTTGGTCCAATTTGGCTGAAGAACAGCGAAAGATGTCATCACAGAACGCTTACCTTACACCACTAAGCATCACATCTCCAAAGAACAGCAGCACTAGAACTTTTTAGAAAAAAGGCTACAAAAGTTTATTATAGATAAAATAAAGATTTGATCCTCTTTTGGTTTCGGAACTGGCTGAAACACTTTAGGTCAGTTGCTTTTGAAAGAAGTCAGTTTGAAGTAGGAAAACTCTATGAAAAACCAAGCCAAAATACCTAATTTTGACCAAATTATAAGATAATATGATAGGTCTAAAGATACTGCTACAGGAAAAGAAGTAGACCAGATAACTACTCAAAATCCCTCATTTTCTTTAAATCTGTGATAAGTATTTGGCAACCTTGACAACAGGCTGGCCTACTTAGGATTCACAGCTTATCACATCCTCATCAGGATTGTCCTCCATGAACTGCAAGCCCTAGTAAAAACTACTCATGGTTCAAAGTTTCAACCACAATGGAAGGACAGAATTCACTTTAAGTTTGCATGACTTTCTAGTTGCTGTTCCTTACCCAGATGGCACTGACCAATTCCAACACAAATGTAAATTTAGGCTGCAGACAGATACTATTGTTTTTTCAATACTGTGAAATTACTCAGTTCTGCAGTGAGACCACTACATACTACCTACTTCCCTACTCCCCAAAGGTTTCATCAGAGTTCATCAGCAATGAATTCAAATACAAAGGTCCACATAGCTTCTCAAAAAAAAAAAAAAAATCCCAACAAAATGAGGAAAATCTGCTTTCAAAGTAGGGATTTCAAGCACAGAAAGCATATCTCTGCTGCAAGATTCTTAATAAAAAAAAAAAAAAGACATCTTGCTGAAAAGCACACACTTCCCATGCTATTCAAATTAAACATTTACCAAGTTGAAATTACACTTCACTGGATAGCTACAGTTATATCAGAACCACTGATTTATTATTGTATGGTAATTTTAAATACTGGGCTAGATAAAGTAATTTTATAGAGAGTAAATTAGCTTTGGGAGAGGAAAAAGAAAAAAGGTAAGTAAAATTGATTTTACCAGACTTGAAGGTTTTTTCTTATTATATCCCTGATCTCTTATTTGCAAGTGAACATTTCAGAAGAACTTCAAGAATCTCAAGTTGCTGTACTTGAAAACAGCCACAATCTGTATTCAACTTCGGCAAGTAATTTCTACCATGTCTTGTCTCTGCAACAAGCTTTGAGATAAAAAATTAAGTGATCAGAGGTACACTGTGGATTTTGAATCATTCATGTATGATGGGCAAGTATTGCAGTAGTTAAAATTGTATTGTTTTAAATTATAACCTTGTTGTATATTTCTAGGTTTTACAGAGTTTTATGAAGTGTAAAATTGCATACATTAACCTCTTGCATGTCTACCTCACTTCTGAAAAAGTATTCATGCTTGTGCAATCTATTTCTAGTAAGGGGAAAAAACAAAAAATAAACAAAAAATAACAAAAAACCAACCCAAGTAAGCATGCCTACTTCCCAATAGCCAAATAAATCTCAGATGAATGAGTGAAAGCTTTACATGCATAAATTAAAAAATATTAATCTGGAACATACATCCCACCCACATTTATGGGCTGACTGAATACGCAAGACATAATACACAAAATAATGATGTCAGTAAAATCAGCGTAAAAGAGTTGTAGTCACATCTAATGGCTCTTAAATACATCAGATTTAGTATTTTCCGGGAACAGTTCCATGCCCAGCTAAGCTTGTTGATGCATATATTATTTAGTACAAACAGACCAAATTCTTTCAATCAATATTAGTGCCACTGCGCTACAAGGGATCTTCTAGGCCATGAAGGGCAATCCCCTGCTGACAGAGACAACATATCACTGAATTCCTTTCATAAGCCAACCAAGCTCCATCATAAAAATGCTTTTTTTTTGTTAAGCCTTCCAGTGCTACACAGTGAAATATGATTGCCTGAATTTTCAAGAATCTTCCTCTAACTTCGTGTGTAAGTTTGTGGACTGTTTATCTCCATTTATTTCTGTTCCAACCCTGGCCTATAGCTTGAAGAGTCTTTTTTGTCTCAGCATTGTCTTTACCCATATTCACGTCACCACCATCTCAATCTACACACTCTTCTCAGAAAATAGGTTCTCCAGGACCCTCAACATCTTAAGCAGCCCTTCTCCACAGCTTTCGTCATTAACTTCATTTTTTACTTGAACAAGAGATGACTCAGGACTGAAAACAGTGTCGCACACTAGGTTTAATCAATGCTTTTTAAAATAGCTTTAATATCCTCCCTACTTGAAATACAGCTCCTGATGAATCACATGCTATTTGCTTTTGTTGTTGTTGCAGCACTGTCTCCTCCATATACCACTGTAGTCCACTGTTAGCCTTCTGAGGAATTAAACAAGAAAGCATCAATATCAAAGATTTGGAAGAGAAATGAACAAGAGCATTTTGTAAAGGTCTGCAACACCACACTGAAGGAAAACTGTAATTCCTGCAACACTGACTTTGCATGTGATATGCTAGGACTGGGACTACACATATGTAGGTTAACAAAAATGGAAGTCACAGCCTGTAAGAAGAGAGAATCATCTAACTTTATATTAAAAAAAAAAAAACAAACAACAAAAAAAACAAACCAAAGCTACACCAAAAAAGTCTGAACTGGCTAAACCTCCCAGTACATGTATACAGTTTAAATGCCTTCAGTCTAAGTTGTCCTTCTCTGGACACAGACAGCACTGGAATACCATGCAAGTTTTAGACCACAGTTACAACAACTTAACAGGATTAAGTAAAAAAAAAAAAAATCTACCACTATATTTTAATGTATAAATTCCTTACTGTTGTTTTTAGTTGACAAATATCTATTTCATAGCAAAACAACATCATAGGAACAGCTGGATGGCAGTTTTAAGCTCAAATGAACCAGCGTCACATGCTGACAAGTCATCTCTCTGATTGCTTCTGAATGGCAGCACATGCAGATTTATTCTCTGCCATAAATTAGAACAATTATTTCTCTGTAGTTCACTTTTTATTTCAGACAGTGAGCCCCTGCACACATTTTTTTAAAAGGATATCTTCCCTTTCCTTGATGATAAGTTCATTCTGTTCCTCTAGCTGTCTGATCTTCTTCTCAAATGACTCCTGTTCAGCTTTCAGCCGTTCTTCTGTCACCTCCTTTTCTTCACTTACCCTGAAAAGAATTTGAGAGAAATAAAATATATGCCCATTACCACAGTGCCTCACTTCCAACTCCTCTGCTTTCCAGGTAAATGAATATCACCCTCTCCACCCTTAAACAGGTTAGTTCCTCATAATGTTTATTTTATTATATTACATTGGAAGATGCATATGACTTTATGCAATACATTATGTTTTCAAAGACACCAGTCTCAGTAGAGTACATGCACATTAATGGGCAGCATGGAACAACAAAGTAAGGAGCTGAACCCACAATTAGATTTGTGCAGTCTGATTCCCTGCAGCCATAATGAAGACACACTGGGATCCTTACAAGCCTAGGGCATGTAGACAAACTCAAAATGGGAGAACTTAGCTGCTGAGACAGGAAGGAAATTGAAAACCTTTTCTGTTTCTTAATCTATAAACTAATCCTTTTTTCACATTTACTGGTCAAATATAAGTCCAGGAAAGGAATCATTTTGCTTGTTAGTTTTCTTCAAACAAAACAGTTTGTCTTCTTCTGGGGATTTTAAAATATCAAGCTGCAGGAGTAAATTTTCCTTTCTGTCTGGGCCATGGCACCCTGTATCGTGCTGCTCAGTGTAAATAATCAGATCAAGATTAAAAGATGACAATGTGAGAAAGCTTTACAATGATCATTTATTCGGCACCTCAAGAGCAGGCTGTAAAAACAATTATTCTGGTATCATGTAGGCAAGACAACCATTATGCACAGATGATCCTGTAACTATGCTAAAAAACATAGCTTAGAAATCATGGTTCTATAAAAGCTCTACAAAAATATTAAGTAATGATCTTAGACTAATAAATATTATTGCTCAGCACTTAGGCAATTTCTGTAGCTGAAGGCTCTTAAAGTTCAGTCTTTTATGATGATGAAACAGCTGCCACAACACAGGTGACAGGACACCAAAGCAGTAGAACTTTCAGAAAACTTCAATTTTAACTTCCTTTAAGTGGAACAATCCTAAAGGAAGAGGAAAGGGGAGGAAAAATATATAAAATAATAAAATATGTATTATTTATATTTTTATATATGTATATATATAGGCATTGGACTAAGCCTTCCACTCATCCCATCAGTCATTCACATTCTTAACAGAGAACTTGATTCAGGAACTCAGCCATCCACTTGACATCACGCTTCTCTTAAGAGGGCACAGATGTGTTCTGATATTCCAGTGGAAAAGCCATAAATAACACAATTGGGTCACACCCCTGGCAGTTGGGCAGTACTCCCCAACTCTAAGGTCAACCCACAACAGCTCTAAGGCCCCTCCCACAACAGCTCGAGCAGACTACATAGAGTTGGAAATAGTAATACAGAAACTCACACCTTTTCTCTACAAACTCAGAGCAAGAAAAATAACATATAGCATATAATAAAATTCTGTAAATTAGGGCAGTTTGAAAGCTTGGAACAAACTATTAATTGGAAAGTTTCTAAATTACACAAAGACATGGCTTTAGCATAAGAACATTCCACTATTCATGTGCCCATAGTCTCATTCACAATCCTGTCCCTGGCAGTGTTCAACTCATTCCTAGGCCCCTTTCCCTCCACTCAAAGGCTGTCAAAAGGGGTGTGCACACATCAGAAAATACACAACGCAAACGGAACCAGCTGTATTAACTCTGGATCCATCCCAACACCTAAGTACTCCTTAGTCAAGCAGGCAACAAACTTTTGAAAATTATCTACCACATATCCTTGGCTCCACAATGCAGTTACAGTTACGGTACAGAGGCTGCAGGCTGCAGACCCAAGCTTTTGCATCTAACAACAACCAGGTTGTTTTCTCTGAATCTAGAGCAATCAGTTAAGTGACTGCAACATATATGGATTACCTGAAGGAAAGTCATGGTCATATACGACCTTCCTTCACGTAACCAGTGAAAGATACAAGAATGCTTCCTGTTTCTTCAGGTGGGGAAAAAAAAAAAGGTAGAGAACAGAGAATAAAAAACATCAATTAGAAATGAAGATAGCAATGACCACGCGGATGATCTGCTCAGCCTGGTGGCAAAACTATGTGAAGAAGTGGAAAGATTAAGGAGCATCAGAGAGGCTGAGAAAGAGATAGACTGGTGCAGTCAAGCTCTGCCCTCCCTGAGACAGAAACAGTGACAACTAACAGACCAAAACCAAGGTGAAGGGGACCCTGTATCCTCCCCTTGCCAGGCAGAAGGCAGCAGCCTCAAACGGAGGAGCAAATGGAAGCAAATCCACGCTCGGCATGGCAGGCGACCCTTCTCCTCCTCGCCCACCTCGTCTTCCCATGTACCCCTGTGCAACAGGTACCAAGTTCTGGATGTGGAAGGCTACTCAAAGGAGGATATGGATGATAATCATGCTACACTAGAGGTAGCACCTAGGCCAGAAAGGCCTGCACGTCACATCATGACCTTCCCAACAAAGAAGAAAAGGAGTGTTATAGTTGTAGGGGACTCCCTTCTGAGGGGTACAGAGGGACCAATATGCAGGGCAGACCCTCCTCTAGAGAAGTCTGCTGCCTCCCTGGGGGCCATGTTAAGGGCATTACAAGGAAACTCCCCAGAAGGGGAAAGAGGATCTTTGCCCAGGAACTAGCAGGGGTCATCAACAGAGCTTTAAACTAGGCTCGAAGAGGGAGGCGGATTACATCAGGCTTGCCTGCAGCATGTTGTGGGACGATGTGCCCAGGCTGGCAGGATGGGATGCTGGCGAGGGCCCTCAGTGTATTGCTCAAAGACGTGCTAGACACATGCAGCACACTCGAAGCCTGGAGGAGATGAGCCAGGGGCTCCAGACACAACAGGAACCAACAGGGAAATGCTGGGAGAATACATCAAAAGTATTCCAGCCACTCCAGCCGATAAGTCAGCCTCACTGGTGGCTGAAATGCCTTTACACGAATGCACATAGCATGGGGAATAAACAAGAGGAGTTGGAGACGTGTGTGTGCCTGCAAGGCTGTGACCTTATTGGCATTACAGAGACATGGTGGGATAGCTCCTATGACTGGAGTGCTGGGATGGAAGGGTACAGGCTCTTTAGGAAGGACAGGCAGGGCAGACAAGGATGGGGTGTCACCCTCTATGTCAATAACCAGCTGGAATGCATGGAGGTCCAGCCGGGGATGGAGGAGGAGCTGACTGAGAGCCTATGGGTCAGGATTAAAAGAAGTGCTGGGGCAGGGGACATCATAGTGGGGATCTGCTACAGGCCACCTGACCAGGAAGACGGAGTAGATGAAGCCCTCTATAGGCAGATAGGAGCAGCCTCAAGCTCACAAGCCCTGGTCCATATGGGGGACTTCAACCACCCCGACATCTGCTGGAGGGACAACACAGGGCACAAGCAATCCAGGAAGTTCCTGGAATGTGTCGATGACAACTTTCTCCTCCAAGTGATAGAGGAGCCCACGAGGAGAGGTGCCATGCTGGACCTTGTTCTCACCAATAAGGAGGGCCTGGTAGGGGATGTCAAGCTCAACGCCAGCCTTGGCTGCAGTGACCATGAAATGGTGGAGTTCAAGATCCTCAGGACAGTGAGGAGGGCACAAAGCAAGGTCACTACCCTGGATTTCCGGAGAGCAGATTTTAGCCTCTTCAGGGATCTGCTTGGTAGAGCACCATGGGACAAAGCCCTGGAAGGAAGAGGGGCACAAGACAGCTGGCTAATATTCAAGGGTCACCTCCTCCAAGCTCAGAGGCGATGCATCCCAACAAACAGGAAGTCAGGCAAAAATGCCAGAAGGCCTGCATGGATGAACAAGGAGCTCCTGGGCAAAGTCAAACAAAAAAAAGGAAGCCTACCGAGGGTGGAAGCAAGAGCAGGTAGCCTGGGAGGAATACAGAAACTGTCTGAGAAGCCAGGGGTCAGGTTAGGAAAGCCAAAGCCCTGACAGAATTAAATCTGGCCAGGGATATCAAGGACAACAAGAAAAGTTTCTATATATATGTCAGTGATAAAAGGAGGACAAGGGAAAATGTGGGTCCCCTCCGGAATGCAACACACAACCTGGTTACCCAGGATATGGAGAAAAGGCAGGGACTGGGAGAATGAAGAACCACCCGCTGTAGGAGAAGATCAGGTTCGAGAATATCTAAGGAACCTGAAGGTGCACAAGTCCATGGGACCTGAGGGAACTGGCAGATGAAGTGGCTAAGCCACTATCCATCATACTTGAGAAGTCCAGGGAAGTTCCCACTTACTGGAAAATGGGAAACATAAACCTCATTTTTACGAAGGGTAAAAAGGAAGACCCAGGGAACTACAGGCCGGTCAGTCTCACCTTCGTGCCTGACAAGATCATGGAAGTAGATCCTCCTGGAAACTGTTCTCAGGCACATGGAAAATAAGGAGGTAATTGGTGACAGCCAACACGGCTTCACTAAGGGCAAATCGTGCCTGAGAAACTCGATAGCCTTGTATGACGGGGTTACAGCATTGGTGGACAAGAGAGGAACGACACATGTCCTCTGCCTGGACTTGTGCAAAGCATTTGACGCTATCCTGCACAACATCCTTGTCTCTAAATTGAAGAGACATGGATTCGATGGATGGACCACTCAGTGGATAATGAATGGGCTGGACAGTCTCACTCAAAGAGTTGTGGTCAATAACTCAATGACTCAATGTCCAAGTGGAGATGAGTGGCATTCCTCAGGGGTCGGTATTGGGACCAGCGCCATTTAACATCTTTGTCAGTGACACGGACAGCAGGATCAAGTGCACCCTCAGCAAATTTGCTGACACCACCAAGCTGTGTGGTGTGGTCGACATGCTGGAGGGAAGGGATGCCATCCAGAGGGACCTTGACAGGCTGGAGAGGTGGGCCTGTGCTAACCGCATGATGTTCAACAAGGCCAAGTGCAAGGTCCTGCATGTGGGTCTGCACAATTCCAAACACAATTATAGGCTGGGCAGAGAATGGATTGGAAGCAGCCCCCAGGAGAAGGACTTGGGGGTATTGATTGATGAGAAGCTCAACATGAGCCGGCAGTGTGCGCTTGCAGCCCAGAAAACCAACCGTATCCTGGGCTGCATCAAAAGAAGTGTGACCAGCAGGTCGAGGGAGGTGATCCTGCCCCTCTACTCTGCTCTTGTGAGACCCCACCTGGAGTACTGGGGTCCCAAGTACAAGACAGACATGGAGCTGTTGGAGCGAGTCCAGAGGAGGGCCATGAAGGTGATGAGAGGGCTGAAGCACCTCTCCTATGAAGACAGGCTGAGAGAGTTGGGGTTGATCAGCCTGGAGAAGAGAAGGCTCTGGGGAAGACCTTATAGCAACCTTCCAGTACCTGAAGGGGGCCCACAGGAAAGATGGAGAAGGACTGTTTATCAGGGAGTGTAGTGACAGGACAAGGGGTAATAGCCTTAGACTGAAGGAGAGTAGATTTAGATTAGATATTAGGAAGAAAATCTTTACTGTGAGAGTGGTAAGGCACTGGAAGAGGTTGTCCAGAGAAGCTGTGGATGCCCCCTCCCCGGAATTGTTGAAGGCCAGGTTGAATGGGGCTTTGGGCAACCTGGTCTGGTGGAGGATGTCCCTGCCCATGGCAGGGGGGTTGGAACTAGATGATCTTTGAGGTTCCTTCCAGCCAAAATCATTCTATGATTCTATACAGATGAAAGGCAGGAAGGAAACAAGAACAGGGGAAAGATCAGAAGGGAAGGAGAGGATAAGTGTCATCTCCAGGGCACTATATAAGGAAGGAAGCTTGCTTACTAACTGCAAGAGTGATGCTGCCTTAGAAAAAGGTTTGGGACAAGGGAAATACTGGGTCATGCTGGCACCTAAGAATATTAAAATCAAACAACAGCATAAGAAAATACAATAAGGTAAGGTAAGAAAGAACAGAGCACTAGAGAAATTAGACTAAACCTGGCAGGTTTTACCCATCTCTAGATTCTGTGGTTTGTTGCTTCTATCAGTCTGCATCACATTCATGTGCTGTGTTTGTATTTAACACAGATCACAGCAAGCTGTCATACTCCCAGACACATGAATATATTGTGCCACATATCTCATGCAGTAAATGACTGAGAACAGTAAGTGATCTTAGAAGAAATGTGGCAGTATGTGTTTATGTATCACAAAGCAGGAGACAGCCCATAAAGGGCAGGCGAGATATAGAAGACAGTTACTCACAGGAGGTGGCAAAAGGAAGTTAGAGAAAAGGAATACAAGAATGTCATCCGATTATGCTGGATTTATGTCACATCCTTTACATAGCTTAGTGAGATTTTTTAACATATATATTTATTTCTTTGCCTTCTGGCAGTAAAGAACAGACGATTTTTAGCAGAACTACAAAGGACTTCACTGATGCCAAACAGAAACGCTACAAGGCCCATAATGCTCCTCAGAAGGATTTTCACCCACTTTCCATCCATCCACGGTCAGAAAGAGCAGTGAAAGAATGAAGGCACTGCAACTATAAAGGGCACAACTGCTCCACTGGGCAACACGCTGGTGTCCAGCTTCATTATTGTTGTTTCCAGGAACAGAGGACTGACAGCTGAGAGAAACAATGACAAGACAGTAGAAGTATTTTTGCTGTTCAGTGTCTGCAACATTTTCTTGCATGCAATTTACATTCACCTATCTCATGTCATAGGACACACACCATCTTTGTTCAAGATGTGTTATAAATTCAACACTTCAAAGCTTATGTAATTCTAGATGCATCTAAATAAAGATTTGAATTTCATTTTGCCGGAGCCTCTGTAGGAAAAGAAATATTCATAATGTAGACATATTGACAAAAAAACCTCCTAGGACATCAGCCTTAGGGTTAAAATTAATTCCTAATTCAACAGCTACAATTACTATGGTGTGCTCCCAAGTCCACTGCTGATGCTAGTAGTTCTGATTGTCTGATCTGAAGAAGGAATTGATCAACAAGTTTGCTGATGACACAGACTCTGTCCACTGAATAAGCTGGACTGATGCTCTTCAGGTGGAATTTTTGAAGCACTGCACAGGTGTCCTGGTTCTGGCAAATATAGAGTTAATTTCACAAGGAGCCAGGACAGGTGACTCAAGCTGGCCAGGGGCTATTCCATACCATGTGAGTCATGCTCACCATAAAAGGGGGCTAGTCAGGCAGGGGAGGGGGCGGGGTGTCTGTGTGGTTCCAGGACAGGCTGAGTGTCTGGTTGGTCAGTCGTTGGATAGGTAAACTGTTCTCTGTTATCACCCATTGTTAATATCTGTTATCAGCACTGTTGTTGATTGTTTCCCTCCCCCTTGCTGTCCCAGTAAACTGCCCTTATCCCAACCCTCGAGGCTTTGCAGGTTTTTTTCCCTTCTCCTCCCCATCATGCTGGGGGAGGGGTGAGCGAGCAGCATGTGGCACTCAGCTGCCAGCTGGGGCTAAACCACATCAACAGGTCAACAGCACTTCAAGTTTTATTTCTCTAATGAAAAACTGGCATGCAAAAGAAAGAGCCATGACAATACTCACATCAACACTACACTAGGGACAAAACTCAAAAGAACTCTTCCTGACTGAAGGCACTTACGATTTTTACAAAAGAAAATAATAGCTAAAAAAGCAAATAAAAAAGTGCAGTTTATATATTTTTAAAACATTAGAAAAAATTCAGCTTTTACCAAGAGAAATTTGAATGCACCTAGAACTGTTGAGAACTTGCTGAGCAAGTTCAGACAGAAAACAAAATAAACAAAAAGCAGAAACATAGACACTGGAAACTTAATTGATCAAGTCCCATACCTGTTGGGAACATTATCTTTTAGGGAACACTCACCTCATATTAGTCTGCCAACTAGCTAGCAAAGATGAAAATATTTTGGTGTCCATTCTCAAAACCCACAAGTATTACAGTTCAAGAAAAGCATGGCATCTGGAACAGGCAGCACCACAGGGGGGAGAAAAATGGAGCAAGGACCAAGATAAAGGCACATGCAGGATCCAGGAAATGAAACCTGGTATTCCAAGTGAAAGATGCCCTTCAAAAAGATAAACCACAAAGTTTTCATGCCAGAGCTGATCAAATGCCCCTAGCAGAACCGAGCAAAGTGACTTTTAATACCAGCACTGCAGGAAAACAGAATGGCAGCATTTTTTGTCTAAGGACAGTGTTCACTAATCTCATACATTTTATTCAAGTATCATGGGCAGTTTGTATAAATTAAAAAAAAAAAACAAACAACAAAAACCACACACACAGCCCCCCCCCAAAAAAAACCCAACAATCCCAAAACATAATTGAAATTGCTGAACAATGGATAAATTTTATGATATGCAACTTGTAAAATACTACAAAACTAGATCTCACAGCATGAATTTATAGCTACAAATTACTTTTCAAGCTCAAAAGGTTAAGTGTGATTGGTGACACAATAATCCTAGGCATGCTTTACCTATCAACAAGAAGTAATTTCCAGACAAACTTAGGGATATCTCATTTGCAGTCTCTTTGCCTGACCAATTAAGAGAACTGCAGCACAATATTGCTCCTAAAGTAACACACACAAAAAAAAAAAAAAAAAAAAAAAAAAAAAAAGAAATTATCTTGACATTAAAGTTAAAGCCAGGTAACAATTTGGTTAAATATGAGGTAGGGTAACCCAGGAGAGAAGGCAACCCAAGAGGCCAAACACTGCAGATTTGTAATTTGGGCTTCCACAGGCAAGTTGTCCTTCAAAGATCTTAAGTGCAGGAAGAAAAACACTGAAGCAGCAGATATATGCTACAACAGTTTTACTGTCCTCCTTTGTAATGGTTTCCAGTTTTGTAACCAAATTAACCTTCTCTTTGGATTTCCCATTTTCACCTTTTGTTGGAAAATTTCAATTTTAGTTGGTCAATTTTATCTTCATATCAGGATAAAAAGTCCACATAAAGCAATGCCAGTAGAAAAGACTAGCATCCCAGACTGCCAGCACCCTACAAAGGGTTCAGGAATCCAAGGTCTTGGAAAGGAGGAAACATTTTCTCAATAGGGGACAAAGGGCTGTCTGAAGGCTGTTCTTCTAACTGTCGGGTACAAGTCATTCTGGGCATGCCAGTGGTCTTTGCCAGAAAGACACTAATGTGATAGCTGTCCTGGTTTCAGCTGAGAGGATTGATTTTTCTTCATAGTAGCTAGTGTGGGGATACGTTTTGGATTTGTGGTGGAGACAGCATTGATAATATAGAGATGTTTTTGTTCTATGGACTTATTGTTGAGCAGTGTTTACACGAGGCCAAGGCCTTTTCGGCTTCTTGCACTGCCCTGCCAGCGGGATGGCTGGGGGTGGACACGAAGTTGGGAGGAGACACAGACAGGACAGGTGACCCAAACTGACCAAAGGGGTATTCCATACTATATGACGTCATGCTCAGTTTATAAGGAGCTTGGGGGAAGAGGAGGTGGGGGGCGGCGGCGTTCGGAGCAATGGCATTTGTCTTCCCAAGTAACCGTTATGCGTGACAGAGCCCTGCTTTCCTGGAGATGGCTGAACACCTGCCTGCCCGTGGGAAGTGGTGAATGAATTCCTTGCTTTGCTTTGCTTGTGCACGTGGCTTTTGCTTTACCTATTAAACTGTCTTTATCTCAACCCACGAGTTTTCTCACTTTAACTCTTCCAATTCTCTTTCCCATCCCGATGGGGGGGAGTGAACGAGCGGCTGCGTGGTACTCAGCTGCCGGCTGGGGTAAAACCACAACAATAGCAAAAACCATCTTGTATCTCATTTGAAAAGGGCAATCACTCCCTCCCTTGGGTGGATAAGGGCATTATGATACCTTTCTACCTAAATTGCTTTTGAAGATTTGTTTGCAAAGGCAACAGGGAGCCAGCTTTCTCTATGTTTATCTTATCTGAAGAAAGAATACAAAGTTGTTAGATACCAATTCTCACCACTAAAAGCAAAAATTAAACTTTCATGAACCATTCTACATCACTTGGTCAATGCCTCTGTTCATTCAAAAGCAAATTGCATATGTGAGCTGTACAGGCAGAGAAGTATCTATGATGTACGTGTCATAGCAGGAGCCAGAAAGTCACAGTACTATGGCTAAATATCAGCTAGGAGCAAGGTGAATGCTTGCAAGCACACACATAGTCACTGTCTCTGCAAAGGAAGTTATGACCCTCTCCATTTAGCCAAATGGCGAGACAGACAGAGCTCTCAAAATCTGCATATCACTTAAAACATTTCACTCCAGAATACTCTATAACCCTTCTCGGTATGATGTCTAGCAAGTCCTTCATGCTCAACAGTCAACTGGCTAGGTCCCAGGGGACCTTGCGCTGCTCCCTCTTGGAAGAGGCTAATGTGTCCTGACGTTGGCGCAGAGTACGAGGGTAAGAATCTTTCAGTGTCTTCACCATGTCACTGCTCATTTCATTATATAAGCTGATGACTGCTTCAAGAGTAGCCTGCAGTAATGAAAGATCAGAGGAAGTCTTTTTTGCCTCTTAAAAGGACTCTGCTTGTAGGGATACCTAAAATTTGCTCTTACTGTGCCTGCCACTTTTACCACCACACCAGCAGCACGTTGCTGAAAACAAAAAGGTGCCATACTGGTTGTTTTTGAAAATAATGGCTGATCATACTCGAGAATTTCCCATTTACTCAAAGCACTGTGCCCTACATGGGCACAACTCATTCTACTCCGAAATTCCCCTACAAGAACAATTTGAAAACAATCTGCTGACACAAGAAAAAAAAAGTTCAAATTTACAACATTTGAGTCTTTTAAACTTTGGATCCAGTTTGCCTTTCTCTTTTCAGCTTAAGAGGGAAGACAGACTGCATATATTCAAAGAAAGGCAAAATAATGGTTAGATTTACAGGTGGCAGCACAGAGCAAAAACTAAGATTATCTAGCCTAGAAAGGAGGACTAGAAAGGATACAGCTGAGTCCTTCCTTTCGACCCTGTCTGAAAATTCAATTTCATAAAGTCCCTAACAGCTAATGTGATGTCAGCCACTGGAATCCCCAGCAACAGAGCATTACAGCCCAGTAACTGTGATGGGTTTGGTTTTGGTTTTGTTTTTTTTTTTTTTTTTTCCAAAGGAAAGGATAATAATATAGCCAGGATTAGAATTTATTCACACCAAGACAAAGCCTGACACTGCAGCATATCAGCCAATGCACAGGCACACACCTTCCCAATGTTCAAAAGTGCGAGAATGCAGGAAGAGAAGAAAATACAGGAAGAAAAAGAAAAGTAGGTTAGCTCTCATTCAACTGTCGCAGAAGTCAGGGGGAAAGACCAACATCCTGAACTGCTGAAGCAAGACTTGGTTGAAATTCAAGCCCCAGGAGTTAATCATATTTTGTTATTGGTTTCCACACAGACAGATTTTTACCACTTTAAAACTGCCTTCATGCAGACGGTTATTGACCAATCTATTTCTGTCCACCATGCTACAATAAATATGCAGGAATTAGTCCCAACTACCATCATTTTCATTCATAAATAGTAGCAAAATAAGTAACAGTGAAGTATAGCTCTGGTCAAGTGAGATCTTTATTATTCCAAGTATTTACTGCAGGACAGTCTTCCTGGAAAACTTTCAGCATTCTGCTGGTTCTTCTTCTTCTCTAAAATAGCAAAGAATGTTCTACTGCATGTAAAAATCCTCCATCATTGCTCAACTAGGGATGAAAATTATGGGGCGTTTTAAAAAAAGTGACGAGGTGAGCGGAATTAAAGTTCAACTTCCCTATTACTCTGCAAAGGACTTTTAATTACATCCAATAAAAATATGATTAGGTTTAAAAATAAAAGAGAACTAAGTATAAAATAATAGTGTTCCACTAATTTTACTTTTCAAAATTAATGTTGCTACACCTTCTATTTCTCTTCAAAGAAATGTCAGGCAGAAATATCAAACTGTCCTCAGGGAAAAATCACAGCATCTGAGATTTAAGAAGAATCCCATGCTCAAATGAGTTAGTGTACTACTATTCACTAGGGAGCCGTGTATTATGAGGAACAATGTAATAAAAGTTTTTTTAATATTAGAATATACCTCTATATATCTACAGTGGCAACAGTGTCCGAATAGCTCCAACATCTAACAATTTGTAACCAGGCTTCCCAGCAATCTACTCTTTACGACAGCCTTAACTAGACATTTTCTAACACATGAGGTAGGATAAAATGGAGTTGCAAGCATGAAGAACTTCAGAAATTACTGAAAAACTGTGTAGCAAGAAATCCTATATTGGTACAAATTATTAGCAGGCAAAATGGTACACTGTATGAGGATAATCAGAGAGAAAATATTCCTAGCTGCACCAGAGACTTATTGCATGACCTTGAGCAAGGAACTTAATTTCTCTGCCCAAATTTTTGTATATAAAAAGGACAGTAATGCTTGCCAATTATTGCACAGACATATGAAATCTATGGCAAAAAGCATTTCATTAATACCTGAGAACTTGCATTTTCCTCTAGAAAAACTTTGCCTTTATAAATTCTTAATGCGGACACTAACTTTTAGGCCAAAGGATCTGAGATCATCTCACCAGACTTTCCTCTCTGATGTTGTGTGACAGCCTGACAAGGTCCCATGTGCTCCTTGTCAATTTTACAGCCATTAGGTAAGAAGGTTCCCAGAGATTCTGAAGTGTTAGGGATGCAGAGGAGGAGAAAAATCTCCTTGCTCACATTCAACCTATTTCACATCATTTATCTTCATGAATGCAACTAGCACTGGAATGAAACTCAGAAAAAAACTTTAGCTAAAGGTGAGATACTGCACTATTTCAGCTTCTCCTTTCAAAGAATGGGAAGAACTTGAAGAAATTAATCGAAGTAAAATACAAGCATGGCTTGGTAAGTTAAAGTTACACTGAACTCTTTATTGCTCTACATGTGCAAACATGGGTAAATACTGATTTAATAATTTAATAAATTAAAATTAAATTAAAATTATTAAATTATTATAAAAGTTTATTATAAAATAAAATAAAAATAATTAAATTAAAATAATTCAATAATTGAATAAATACTGTTAATCAGCCACAAGATCAACAATCCACCTTTAATGTGGCATTCCATATAAAAGCTTAACCCTGACAAATAAGCGCTACAAAGTTTCATATCAACTAACTTTGTCATTTCCAAAAGACAATGTGTATTTATATTTAAAGCACATGATACAAGCAGCAAACAAAACCCTACCCCTAGGTTTCTATGGATGAACTTCTGCAGGTCACAACTTTGGCTCATTTTCAATACATTTAGAGGATTTTGAGTCAGGAAGCAAGGAAAAACCGATCAGGCTGCTGTTTATACCTCTTCCAGCAAGAAAAATTACCTTATGCAAATATTCAATTCCATAATGCCATTCTATATTGCTTGATGTTAATTAGAGGCATGACTCTCCTTAAACATAATGCATTTTCAGGTGATACTTATACTCACCTGGCAAGTTCTTTAATTAAGTTTGCAATGCGTCTCTTGTCCTCAGGACACAAATCCTTTAAAGAAGCACTCTTGATTCCTCCTTCATTAGTGACCTGAAAAATTTAAAGTAACATTTTAGAAGGTACTCTTTAAAGGAGAACAAATACTTCACAAAATATTAAAAGCATTTCAAGACCTAATAATTATAAGTTGAAAGCAGACAAATTCCAGCTGGAAATAAAATACCTATTTTTTAAAATGTAAGTACAGTTCAGTGAAACAAATTACCAAATTGTGGGAAATTCTTTTAAGAGACTTGTAATTCAAATGCAAGCTGCTAGCGTCAATACTAAACATGCCGGGTAAAGTTTTAAGAGATACACTGTTCATTGATTCATACTAGATAAAGGACAGTAGTTCTCATGACTTGGAAATCTAGTGCAGCAATATCTAAATCCAAGTTCCAACTTTATTATACTAGGATCCTAAAGTAAAGAGTAAGAAAAACACATTCCACTTCAGTGTTTTTGACAAAAGCAAACAGTAAAAAAAAAAAGGTATGCAATGTATCATTAGAAGATGATAAGTCCTTATGTCAAAGGATACACAGAAAAGTACACACCCTTTCGCATGTTACTATCATTTGATTTTAATCACTTATTTGCTACCTTCGTACTTATTACTCAAAACAAACCTTTAACGTCCTCCAGTACTGCAGTTCCTTTACTGCATTCCTTTGTGCCTCTGAGAGCTGCAGTATTTGCTATCCATGCCCACCAGAGGGCATACTGCCGTTCGTGTTTGCAACAGTCCCTTGTGTCAGGGAGGTTACTGGCATTACCTATTTTGGGTGTTTCCAAGCAAGAAACAGATCTAAATTCTAAAACTTTACTAAAAACCTCTGTTATTGGTAACTCAGTTCTCCAGTTCTAGCGATAAGCACAAAATAAGAATCCCAAGATGAAAGCAGCAATAATAGCTATGCTATTCTGGCCAAGGTGTAAATAATTCTACTTAATCTGCCTTATTTATTTTCAGTTTAGACTTTTACAAACCTATAAATATTACAAACCTCCCCGAGCACATACTGTGCTTAACACGAGGTACAAGAACGCTACCAAATGCCTTGCAGTTTGGCCAAGTTAACACAACACAGCACAGAACCACCTCTGCGCATACAAAGCAAAGACTGGGCTTCCCTCCCCTCGTTAGCAGTAACGGCAGCTGATCTACACGCAGAGAGGAACTGGCCCCTTCCATTCTGAGCTAATTGCTTCTTGAACAGTGATTTGAAACAATTAAAGAACTATCTCGCTTTTGAAAGAGGTGATGATTTTATACAGACTTACGTTATACACACCTGACCTTCAGTATACTCTTATTTTAACTTCAGTGTATTTTCCTCGGGGAGGGGGGAGCGGGGGGGAGGAAAGCAGCAAATTCACAATACAAATTAGACTTTGGAGCTTTTCAAGGGCACATTTGATTTCACAGTTTCCTTCCCAAACATACACTGTTTACACGCATACAAATGAATCATAGAATCACAGAATGGTTTGGGTTGGAAGGGACCTCAAAGATCACCTAGTTCCAACCCCCCTGCCATGGGCAGGGACACCCTCCACTAGACCACGTTGCCCAAAGACCCATCCAACCTGGTCTCAAACACTTCCAGGGATGGGGCATCCACAGCTTCTCTGGGTAACCTGTTCCAGTGCCTCACCACTCTAACAGTAAAGAATTTCTAACATCTAATCTAAATCGACCCTCCTTCAGCTTAATCAACCTTCCTTCAGCTTAAGAAGAGAATGAAGAGAAAATGTCTTTAACTTAACTGAATTTAACTTCAACTAAACATATGGTTGAAGAATTTCCATTTCCCATGCTAAAAACGTCTGAAAATGATTTTTTTTCTTAGCAGCTAGATGATGGAACTTCTTTAAGAAAAATATAAAAATTACAGCACATTTTTCACTCAAAAAAAAGGCAGAGGCTTGATCACATTAGTGAAGAACATTTTAACAGAAGGTACCTCAAGCTGTTAACCAAACCTATGTACGTACTGCCAGACAAATATTCATGGGATGGAGAGGAAAATCTGAAAAGCTAGTCTGTGCTTTTTTTGTATCACCCACAGGTATGATAGACGGCACACAAAAAATTCTCAAAGGTAAGCTTGTACCATAACACATGTCAAAATAAAGCTGTGGAACTATGCACAGCAACAGCTCCACCATCAAAACAAGATGATAAATGAGATATAAGCACGGACTGTATAGTCTCCTTTTTCCAGGTTTCTGTGCTTTCTACACAGCTCAGGGTAGAATGGAGTTTTTGTAACTCAGTATTTTCTGGATGAAATGTAGTACATAATGTAAGATTCTCTCACTTTATAAACCACACCTTGGAAGATGACAATCTGCATGAAAGAAGCAGATGACTTCTGTCAAACAGGAAGTAGGAAGATGGGAAATTTCAGTCAAGACCAGTATAGCAAACCACTGATTAATAAATAAAAGTACCAAAAAAGCTCCAGAGCTAACAAGACCTTTTTGAAGCCTTTTCCAAAACTCTCATTTACCTTTGTGGTACTCAAGTCTATCTGAATGAAGAAAAGGTAAATCAGTTCTGCCAAGATTCCTAGTAGAGCAAAACTCAATCCATTCTCTTCAAAAGAAGATTCTGGTAAATCACAATGGTGAGCTACATACCAGTACAACAGTGTAAAGTATGTTAAAGTGATCAGCCCTCCCTAGACATGTACACGACACCTTGAAGAAAGTCAGTTTTGTTGGTGATGAAAACTCCTTGCCAAAAAACTTTGTGAAACCTTCTTCTTCCATAACAAGCAAAATGTACTGTTCTGTTTGTTTCAAGTAATTCAGAGCTTATCTTCAAAGTTAGAGCACAAAGTTTCCATGAGGATTTGGCAAGGTAAGATAAAAACAGGAGGTTAAAAAAAGACAGAAAAGAAAAAAAGCTTTGAACCCATTTTATTGTCAATATTAAAGCACATTTGAGCTTCAAATCAAGATTTGGTGTATTAGGCATTGTATAAAAAGAACAAAGCCCATTTCTACGCCAGCAGCTCTTACAGGGAAGAAGTACTCTAAACAATGCAAAGGAATGCAAACAACACGCAACACAAAAAACAGATTTTAGAGTGACATATGAAGGCACCTATGAGGCAGCGGGCTTATAGATACTTATGAAGAGATGCTTCTACATAAAGACTCTGCGTAATGGGGGCTCTTTATGAAATGTCTCTGCATGTCACTTAACAGCATCATTTGTGAAGTGGAGGCACCTACCAGCCTCGTAAAAACAAGTACTGATAAAGACAGAAATGGAAAGGGACAAGTCCAGGACAGGCTCTAAAAATGAATACTAGTTATTAGGGTGTCATGCTGAAGGATTTGAAGGGCAATGACACTGTCCAAGCAATGAGAATTCAGTGATGTTTCTTTACAACAGGGTTTTGAACATGCACGTGAGGCACACTGCATTTACTCAGCCCACAGAAGACAGAGAAAGACATCTTTGCCCAGACAAAGATCATTTAACTGCATGATAATACAACAGTGATTCAGAAGCACTCAAAAGTTTTCGATCCTGCCCGTAAGTGGGAAAATATCAAACCCTAGCGACTTACAGACTTGCCCAAGATGACTACTAGGCAAGAGACTTAACAGTACTCGAATGACTTACATAGTCACAGTACTATACAAATCATGTTAGAAAAATAGCATCTCTCAACAGATTTCTGAATACCACGAGACCTATTAGAATACAGAATAACCTTCCAAAGGAAAGCCCACTGCTTTGAAATTTCTAATGCAATAAACTGTAGGAAAAGTGTCACCTATTCTCACAGGAGTAGACCAGACAATTTGAAGTAGAACCAAAGATAATGTTAACTGACAAAGCTACTACTCAGATGTATTTGTAACTTGTACTATCAAAAGCAGAAAGTGATTTTACCCTACTAACATGAGCAGCTGCAGCAAAAATGTCTCTGAAAAGAATTTTACAAGTCTTGTTTCTAAGTGATATGACTAGAGCAATGAAACTGAATAAACCGAAACACATCATCTTGCATGTTTGGCTAGTAACATACAGATTAGGGGCTACTCAAACCTACACTTAACTTTCTCTCTGTACACACACATAGAAATATATATAATACATTTCACATAGCCGCAGTTACATACTACTTCCATAAATCAGCATGTTCAGCCTTTGTTCTCTTTAGGTGGGCAAGCAATCTTAGTGGAAAAGTAATTTTTGCCAGGAAGCCACCACTTAAGTGGGCAAAAAGGGTAAGAGATTGCAAAAATAATAGTACTCTAGATTGAAAATTTTCAAATATTTTTAAAGACTTCCTGCTATTTTTCTACTATGTGCACTCTTAAGAGCAAGAAGAATTTGCCTTTACTTACCTGCTGCCCTGTCAGGTCTCCTATGCTTCTAACAGGATCCATGGAAACAGAAGCAACATCTACAGGCACCTTTAGCTCAGTTTTACTTCTTTGATATTTTGGTAAATAGCTTGTTCTTAAATTTCCTTTTGTGGACACTCCTGTAGACGAAAGACCAGCAGAACATGCAGATTATAAAGTCAAAAGGGACCCTTCTCTTGCCTCCTACAACTTCCACAAAGGCATACTTGACTTAGCAGCTCTTTTTGAAAAGAGTAAGCATTTTGGGTATGTTTGCAGTTACCCCCAGCCTCTCACTCCGTAAGAAATTTTATTAAGATGAAAGATCAGCAGAAAAAGAGGTGCACGGCACTGAAGTGCACCCAGCCACAATGAACATCAAAGTAAATTCTGAAACGCACATGCTGTCTTCTGACAGAGGTTCAATGCAAAAACCTACGTTTAAGATGCAAAAGCATAAAACTGAGTTTCTGCTTTGATGCTTAAAGACAATGAGGAAGGAAGCAGCAGTAATACTGTGAAGAGTACCACTCATATGATAAAATGTAATTCTTTTCTGTTATACAGCCATCCTACTGATTGCTAAGGCTAACTGTTCCTTTCAGGACAAGGCATATGATTAAGGTTACACTGCAGTGCACACTCCAGATTATCTGTAAAAAGTTTCCTGCCATAATTAGAATTAGTTCACCCCTACCAATGATAACAACATTAAAGCACTGAAAATCCTAGTGCTGCAATTATAAAGTGCCAACACTGACACTAACACTAAAACCTCCCAGGGCCAGATGAAAGCCAACAGCTTCTTGGTACTGCCTCAAGGTTTGAGCTTTGACTGTTCAGAGGCACAAAAAGTTGTGAACAAAAAATATCAATTTTATACTAGCAGACAGATTACATTTATTTGGGTAATGAATTTCAGAGGTGTGCTGGCAATTCAAATGAAAGAACTAAATTATCGGCTTTAACAACTCCATGCTTGTACACAAGGGAAAACAGTTTCTGAAATTCTCTTCCACAAAGTGGAGGAATATTTCCCAGAGTGAATCCTTTTCCATCACTTAGGATCACTGCTTTCTTTCCAGGGCACAGAGTATAGCAATCTGATCTCCTGGTTTGAACTATGCTAGCTATGAAACACACCAGTGTTTTGAAGCGTAACAGTAACCATGCTACTCCAAACCTAGAGAGCAGGATTCCTCAAAATTTATAACTGCTGGACATATGCACAATTTTATCACAGTTAATCATCCCCAGATATGTTTTCAGGACCTGGCGTCATTATAAAAGCTGTGTTTGAAAACAATTAGAAAATTCTGAAGGGGGACTAAGAACACCCATTTTCCCCCCAGGGATGTACACAAGCATGCATTCAGTAAATCAAGGTCAAGAGAACTAATAAACTTTTTTAAATTATTTTTTATTTATCATAGAATGGTTTCAGTTGGAAGGGACCTTAAAGATCATCTAGTTCCAACCCCCTGCTGCGGGAAGGGACACCTTCCACTAGACCACTAGACAATGAATCTTCATTTTCATTGTTTTCTTCAAAATTTGCAATAGACCTGAACATCTCTAATGCTTCAACACTCTTTAGAGACCACACCAAAACTTCATATTGCCATATAGATTGGATAAAACTATGCGTCCAGCTCTGGGGGCCTGAGTACAGGAGAGACATTGAGCTGTTGGAGCGAGTCCAGGGGAGGGCCACGAAGCTGATCAGAGGGCTGGAGCACCTCTGCTATGAGGACAGGATGAGAGAGTTGGGGTTGTTCAGCCTGGAGAAGAGAAGGCTCCAGGGAGACCTAATTGTGGCTTTCCAGTACCCGAAGGGGCCTACAGGAAAGCTGGAGAGGGACTGTTTATCAGGGAGTGTAGTGACAGGACAAGGGGGAATGGGTTTAAGCTGAAGGGGGGTCGATTTAGATTAGATGTTAGAAAGAAATTCTTTACTGTGAGAGTGGTGAGGCACTGGCACAGGTTCCCTGAACAGGTTGTGGATGCCCCCTCCCTGGAAGTGTTCAAGACCAGGTTGGATGAGGCTTTGGGCAACCTGGTATAGTGGAGGGTGTCCCTGCCCATGGCAGGGGTCTTGGAACTAGATGATCTTTGAGGTCCCTTCCAACCCAAACCATTCTATAATTCTATGCTGTACCTGCAATAGAAACAACTCCCCTGAAACTGCTCATCTTATACTGTATGCTAATCTAAGCAGCAGAGCATAAACCCTCTGCTATAATACTGCATGTCTCATTACAACTTGTGGTAAGTCTACCTTACACACTTAAGTACACAAACAGCATACCTGAAAAGACATTGCAAAGTTCAGCATTCACAGGAAAAACGTTTGTTTAAAGCTATTAGAAGATCATACCTGAAACAGATACCACTGGCTGTTCTTCATCAGAAACTGCATGTGGCTTTGTTAAAGGTAATAAACAAAAAGAGAACAAGCTTGGTCCTTTAAACTATAAAAATAAGTATTTTGGCTCTTAATTTTAAAAGACTGTTGATAAGAAAAACTGGCAACACTTTGGGAGTACCAGGAACAAACAAAAAATCCCAACTTGACTAGAAAAAAAACAAACACCACACAGATTGCTAAAACAGAAAGCGTTACTCCTTTTTCAATGTGCACTAACTTTCAGCCTGTAAAGATTATCTTAGAGGTCACCTTCACAAAAGATCCCAGGGACCAGTCCCACTTGCAAGTGCAATTAGTAAGATAATTAAGTAATAATATTTATTTAAACTAGAGCAGGTTATCATTATATAAGGAACCTCTTGATATGTAGGAAAGACAAATTAGAGAATAGTGTATATTCATACTGCAATGAAATACATTTTGTACAATATATGCTAAGAAACACAAATGAGGATAAATGCAAAAGGTTTCAGAGGAAGTTGGTCACTCTCATCTGATCATCACATGATGAGTAACAGATGAAATCCTGAGGACTGATTTTCTTTAAGAGGAGCAAGATTTGCTCTGAAGTAGTTTCAAAAAAAAACAAAAACCACCAAACAAAAAACACCAATAACATACAGGAAAAAAACCCCAACCTATTTCAAAACCTTTTAAATTAGCCAGGGCTTTAACTATTAAATTATTTGACTGCAGAAGACTCTTAAAAATCACAAAAGATCAGACACCATATTATTTGTGCTACATTAGCAGTCACTGAACCTGAATCCTCGCCTCCCGTAAGTCACTAAAAATAGAACTCAATGCAATTCAGGGAAGGGTGTAAACTATGGTGTCCTCCTTAAAGCAACAGTTTCATTTAGCTGAATGTAAAGATTTTTATTCCCACATAAGTAACTAACATTATACTGAAGTAAAAAACAAAATCACAGGGCACAAAATTCTGCTGCACTATCTTTTTTTTCTACACCATTACTTTCCTCAAACTTTTAAGATTGGCCAATTAACTCAATTACCTAATTTCCGTACTATTTACAGATAAATGTATTTAAGGTTTTGTGGTTGTCTTCATACAACAAAATTTTCAGTTGTGAAAATTTTTTCGACTAACCTATACAAACTCTTGCCTTAACTAAAATTTTGTTTTGATAGTATCATCTCAAAATCTTAATTTAATAAATTACCACACAGTGAAGAAAATTAGCAACAGCCTAGAAGCTTCCCACTGTGGACAGCAACTTCAAATTCAATCAATACCTACTATCCACCAACAACTGGTAGCTGACACACTGGAAAAGCTTGATCACAGGCTCACTTGCAATCTTGTTGATCCACTTTATCACTTATAAACAATTATCACTCTTCAGTCTCTCACCAGTTTGAGAATATGTTCACTTAGTACTACTGTCAAAGCCATCTCTCTCTACAAAAGCTGAAAGCACTTTTGTTCTTGACTGTAAGCTGCAGCCTGCTACCTCTAGCTGTCACAACACATTGTGGGGTCATGCCACGAACCAGGTGAGGAGCTGAATAAACTCTGATACTAAAGCACTGTGTCCCCTCTTTCCAAAAAGCACCAAGGTAGATCAAAAGTCCAAGTGTGGATCACAGCCCAGCCCAAGAAGCTGTGTCAGCACAACTACGACAGCAATCTGCAAGATACTGAGGACAGTACCTTCAACTACTATTGGAAGCAAGAAGCTTCAGCATAGGCGACTGCTTTCTCAACTGACATATGCTTAATCTGTGTGTCAACACAGGGCTATAAGAAATAAAACAGATTTGCCTAAACAACGTTTGGCTTTTGAAGTTTGCCTCCAGTATTGGCACCATTGTGGACAGATACCTTGTAGCAGGATGAAAAAAATTAGTCAAAGCTGTTGCTGTTACTCCCCCCAGCTACCAGAACCACTCTCCCGTGAAGGTTTGCAGCCTAGTGTATTAGAATAAAACAAAGTCAGATCAGGTTACCTTTATCAGCTGGACAGAAAATTGCAGTGACTCAGGAGTTGACTCACAAACAGGTCCAACATAGTCCATAGAATCACAGAATGGTTTGGGTTGGAAGGGACCTCAAAGATCATCTAGTTCCAACCCCCCTGCCATGGGCAGGGACACCCTCCACTAGACCAGGTTGCCCAAAGCCCCATCCAACCTGTCATTGTAACTGCATCAACACTTCCACAACTGAACAGAGTAGTGACAGTGTGGCAACAAATCTGATAAGCGACTACCAATCTTCACCCTATCACATCACTGAAAAAGTTGCAAGCCATTACATTTTTTTTTCCCCACAAATGAGAACTCATAACAATGTGCTGCCTAAACAGTCCATTAGATGGTTGGCCCGTTTCATTTGTACATTGTTTTCCAGTGGGTGTGTGTTCAAACATAAATACAAGAGCACATACACATGCTCCCTCTTTTCAATCACTTCTAGCTGATCCTGGAGTCCCACTCTCAGTGTGAGCAAAAGCAATGCCCGAAGTCCCTCATACCTACAGCTAAATTGTCAGCTCCTAAATTTCCACCAGACCAGACTGCCAGTTCCACCCTAATGTCTTCAAGTAGCTGAACCTCTAAATCAGTGACATGAGCCCAAATATCAATGCCAAGTCCTTCTGGTTGTCTGAACCACGGAAGCACATCTCTCTCTAGGCAGGTTTTTACAGGCTGAATCCCTAACATGACAGCCGCCACCTACTCCATCTACGTGTCCAGCCCCACGTCTTCTACAGACAAAGCCATCACAGCCTCCCACTTGTCCCTCACAAATAGAGCCCTCCAGCCTCCACAGGCTCACCCTAAATCTTATGCTTGTAGTCAAGCTTAGACACCAGTCACAAAAGACACATCTTTCCTTGCTGCCTGAATCTCTAGCCTCAGTTTCTCTCTGTTGAGCCCCTTGCAAGTTTCCATAAGCTGAACTCAGTTCCCCCACTTCCTACGTATATACCATCCCCAAGATTTCATCACTAAGTCACACAGAAAGTGGACACTCAACCCTCTCTCCTCTTCCAGGCCACCTTTGCTTTTAAATCCCACACAACTCGCACTCCCTGCGCACAGGCACACATTCAACCACTCTCCCCAGGCCGAGCTTTCCCAGACTCGCGAGAGGAGCCCCCAGACCTCCCGTGCCACGGCCACAAAACCCCACTCATCCCACAGCCCCGCACAGGCTCCAGCCCTATCAACACCAAAACCCCAACGCAGACGCTCCCGTCGCCTGCCCAGACAGGCCAAGCCCCCGCCTCAGCTTCCCCACAGCTCACAGCCTTTCCCGCCAGCACCCTCCCGCCCTGCTCCCCTCCACACAGACCCCCGGGCCACGGACCCCCGCCCTGGACCCCCCGTCGACAGGCAGGCCGCCCAGGCCCCACCGCCTCGGCACAGCCCCGGTTCGGAAACCCCGCTGCGCCCCCCCCGCGAGCTGCCACCGCCCTACAGAAGGATACTGTCCCGACTCCAGTAAACGCCGCCACCCGGCCCACCGGCCACCTCCGCCATCTTGAAACAACCGCCACTCCCAGAGTGCCCCCCGCCGCCCCCCCACCGCTCGCCCCCCATTGGCTGTCCGCGCCGGCTTTCGCCCTGCCACTGCCGGGGACTGCCGGCACGCGGAAGACAGGGGCATGCTGGGAGTCGTAGTCCTCCGAGCGCGGGCTGACGGGGTCACTGCGCGCCGGCGGAACTACAGCTCCCGTCAGGCCGCCTCATGCGTCCCGCCCGCCATAGGCCGACCGAGGCATCGGCCGGGAGAACTACTACTCCTAGCGCACCTCGCGGCGCAGCCGCGGCTACAGGGTGGGAGGGAGGACAAAAAGGGTTATGCTTCTCCGTCCCCCGCTGCGAACACACACACACACGCCCCCATCGGTCTCGCCGCTGTACTGGGGCGTTGGCGGTGAGGGGAGCCGGGCAGGGGCCTGCGGAGGATGGAGGAGAAGCCCTCCGCCAGCATCAAGCCCTACCTGGACAAGCTCACCCTGGGGGTCACACGGATACTGGGTGAGTGGTGGTGTGCGAGAGCCCCTCGGGCCTGCCGTGGGCCGGGGCACCGGGCGGGGTTGCGGTCACTCGGTTGTCACGGAAACCGCCCGGAGGCGGGAACGGGCGCCTCCCTCAGCCCTCGGAGTGGGGGTCCGGGGCGGCCCTGCCAGGTCCCGGCCCCTGCCCCGGCCCGAGGTCCCAGCCCCGCGGCGCTTGCACCAGCGGTGGGGCCGGGCCTGGCGGGGCGGGGCCCGGGCGTGGCCGCCCGCGGTAGCCCTGCGGCCCAGCACGGCCGGCAGCCCCGGGCTGCGAGGTCTGGGCTCCTGCAGCAATGGCAACCACGGCGCTGCTGGTTAAACCCCAGTCACACGGTGTCTGTCAGTTTTGTCAAGGCCTCTCCTCTGGAATTACATTGCTGTCCTGCTTCTGCGGTCACACACAAAAACCTTGTTTCCAGCATTTGAATCAATGGCAGAAATCCTGAATATCGTGACTTAAGAAAGCCCTACAGTTTCAAAAAAAAATCCAAGGAAGTGGTGTTTTATTCAAAATCATGCATGAATTTTAGCCTGTGTTGTAACATAGGGTTAGCAGGTAGTGTGCCTGATGTAAGGAGTTCAGTTTGGTGCAGTGTTCTGCAGAAGACTAATCTGTGAAATCTCCTCAGGATCAGCTCCCCATAAATAGTCACCCTGCAGCTTATTCCCCTACCCTGGGACTTTTTCCACAACATGCTCTGCTTACCGTCTCTGTTTTTTGCTCAGATCTTGAGCCTACTCACATCCCTGCAGTTCCCTTTGAAGTTCAGCAGGAATGCAAGGCATTCAATATCTAAAAGTAAGGCGTCTCAGAAAAAACTTTATTCATGGAAGTAGAATCACAAGAATTGATGAAAGTATTCGCATGTGTAAAGGATTTTTATCATCAGACCTTTTATCTGTCAGCAGCTTGGGGCACAGAACTATCATATTTGTATGGATGGAAAGCAATACATCTATCCCAAGCCTTGCATACGACAACATTACAAGTTGAAATTCCAGAACTTCTTTCTATTAATTTTAAAGCCAAAAGTGACTGCTGTAATTACCTCACCCAGCTGCTGTATTGCAGGACAGTGAGTTTCATCTGGTAGCCTAAGTGTATTGCTAATTGCACATGTTTGTAGATATCTGCTCAGGCAGATGAGATTAAAAGATCAGAGCAAAATTCTTGCCATGGGCCTCAGTCAGGACATGGTTTCATCCTCAGTCTCTGTTCAGTGTTCTCTTACTGACTTATCTTTGGACTTCTTGGAGGTTTTTTTGTTTGTTTGTTCTCCAGTTGTGAGGTCAGGATAACGTTATCGTTCTACCCTGTGAGAGCGTTTAAAAGGTTAAACTACTGGCAACCGTCATGGCAAATGCTTCTTTGAAGCAGCTCTTTGTAAAAAAAAATTCCTAACTCTGTCCATATTTTCACCACCCAGGCTCAGATGTATGAAATCCGCATGATGTAAACTATGTCCACAATTAATGATGCCATATAAACTGTTTGGAGTAGATGTTTTATTTACACTGGCAAGACATGGGAGTGCAGGTTTGTCTCTGGAAGTCCTGTAGCACCCTTTCACGTGGAAGGTGTTTCCCGGTTTGTGTTCGGGTTTTTTTGTTTCTCTGTATCTCTGACAACTTGCATTGTGCAATACAGCAATGCACCCCAGTCCATTGTTGTGATGTTTTACTTTGATTCTTTTCTCCATCTCTCCACTCCTTCTGGAAATTTCACATATTTTTTCCCGGTGAAGTAATCCAAAGCATGTAAATTGTGCCACCATATTAATTAGAGATGCTGAACTAATTCAGAAACATTACCAATCTGTTCAGTGATTGTTTCTTTCACAAATCAAAGGATATCTCATTCAGAAAGATGTCTTAGTAGTTTGCAGCACTAGAAATTATCTTATTTGGAATCTTCTTATGGAAAGTCTCATGAAGCCAGTAGATACTTTTTTGCCTACCATAACATAAAAGCAGTAATGGGCTTTTAACTCTCTTGAGTTTGTGAAACATTTTTTTTCAAAAGATAGAAATGATCATGTAATGAAACTCAACATACTCCTTTTAAGCAAGAAAATTTCGCATGTATAGTATATGGGAGATTGAGGCCCAATTCTCCAATAGCTTTATGAAGAAATATTCATGTCACCATTTAAAAAAACCCTCCTTTAAACAAATTCTATATATGAGGTTGGGGGGGAGGGCATTGTTTTGGTTTTTTATCTTGTAGTCTCTGTGGAAGTCCCTACAAGGTGGGAGATTTCTTACAAGCCTTATGGAGGTTATAATTTGAGGAAAAAAGAGAGGCATCTTTCCCATTGCCAGTATGATACATTTTGCTAAAGTTCTATGACTAATAACAAATTCCAGAAAGAATGATTACTCACAACTACATCTGAATGGGAGGTGTTAGCTGTTCTGGACTGCCCAGAGCAGGACCCTACTTCACTATTTCCAATCTTTATTAGATAAGAATGTAACTATTCAGACATGTAAAAAAAGATGTGGAGAGTTTATCCAACTTATAGGCAGTATTAGCAGTACCGTAAGGACTGATAATGCTGTGATTCCCTGCTTCAGCATTGTGTCAGACCATTACATCAACTCTTTCTGATTAATACTGCAAAGCATTTTTGGAAGCTTCCAGATGAAGTGTCCGAAAAATAGGACAGATTGTACTGTGATCTTGATGCAGAGGAGTTAACAGGGAGGAGTATCCTGAACTAATTAAGCTTTATCCTATATCTTTTGTCTAACCTAGGTGGCTTCTTCGTTTCTTCCATCTGGAAGAAGAAGCAACCCATGGCAGACAACTTCTTTTCCTCATTAGTGTTTAGTGGAGCTCCCATCCATACCTATGCACATCTGTTATATGTGGTCTTCAGTTTACCCACAGGATATTTTTAATATAACATTCAGGCTTTTAAAACAGAATTTCTCTTTCTTTTGATCTTGGATTTGGTTCAGACTTCTTTAGAAGTTGCAGTTCTCCTGTTCCTAGACATCTTCTTTGACTGATACAATAAACTTCCATCATGCCAGCCAAGCCATTGTGCGTGATGAATTAAACATCCCTGCTGTTTTCTTTGATCACAGAAATAAAAATTACTCTGTTATTATAATCTCTTAACTTTTCATAAAGCTTTCATAGCTTAGATGGAAAAGACCGGTTAGATCATTGATTCCACACACTTCTTTAGAAGCAGAATACCTATCGACAGCTTATATTTGAGCAAGAGACAGATCCCCCACCTTGCATCTACCTATTTGAAGTGAAAATTGACAAAATATCAGAGTCGTCTGTATGTTGGGACCCCACACTAGATTACCTAGATGACCTACTGTTTTTATTTTTTTCTTTTTCTTGTCTTATCTTGGATTTTGGTTTTCTGGTGCTCTGTTTTGTCTTTTAAATTGTCTGACAGTGTAACAATCAATACTTCCAATTAAAGCAAAGTTTAGAGGTCCTGAAACTGAGTGCTGCTCTTCCACCAGCAGAACAGATAAGGGCAACGCCACCGCTAGAATTAAAAGCCCAGTGCTGGAGATAAAAAGCAAACCAAAGTTCTCTAGTGCCTGCCTTTCCTGTCTAGTGCACTGTGTATGTTTTACCAGAAAGCAATTAGAATGTGTGTGACTGCTTTGGGAGCCAATACTCTCACAGCAAAGCCAGTCTTGAAAGCCCTGCATAGTGATCACTTCTACTCCACGGCCCTGTGCTGGGCTTGCAGTTCCCACAACAACAAATTAGTAGTCTTTCTGGACCTGATCCAAAGTGAATGAAGTGAGTGGGAACTATTTCAGTTAGCTGTAGATGAAGCAAAACATTATAAAAAGGTAAGTGCAATAGTAAGTTGCACGTGTCCAGCTGTGATTCCAGAGAACTGATGTGTATTTATGCCGGTCCCTTCAGCAGGATCAGATTCTGCATCTGGTCAAACCCACTGAATCCAGCACGGAAGGGTGCTCCTCTTTGTGGATTACGGTTGTTAGCAATTCATGGCAACGCTGCACAACATCTTGTGTCAAGGTGAGAATATCCTACCCAACTAAAACCACAGGGCATGCTTACAAAGAAAGATTCATCTCTTTCCTAGAATTTGCCCAGTAACCCATCGCTGATGTCTTCATGAATCCTCTGCAAAAGATCACACCTTGAATACAAAATGTGTGTGTAAGGGTATATATTTCTATAAAAAAGATCAAAGGATGGCATCATGTGCAGTAGTAGGCATCCTCATGCCAAGACATGCTGAATACAGTTTCACATAAAAAAAGAAAGTGACTGCTTGGTCACCAGCACAACGATTGCAGTCATTAATGCCTTTTCCCCAGCTGTCTGTCAGGTTAACTTGCAAAATTGTCTGGCTCACAGTGTCAAACATGCTCCTCTTTTTTCCTTTTAGAGACTTCTCCAGGAGTTGCTGAGGTGACATTTGTGGAAAAGGAGCCAGCTGAACGCCACACAATCACTTCATGGGAGCAGGTGAGTATATTCATGATAATATTGCAGTGCAGTCAGTCAGAACGTGCAGCAGCCCATAGAGATGTCAAATGCAATGGCTACCTTGTGTTTGTTTGTGAGACAGCCTGCTGCCAGGTTTGATGCACCGTGGAGCCTAAACAGATTTATTTTTTTTTTAAATCAAGTATTACTCCATGTTTTAGGCTATCACATGCACCTGATCTGTTAGACAAACTTCATGAGTGTGGATATATTCAGAATGACTACTCTAAGAAGAAATCGTGTAACTGCAGTAGGCCGCAGCAGTGGTGACTCAACAGAGAACATTGTTCTGACTTAGGTCTGAAACCATTTTCCAGCTCTCTTTGAGACAAAATGAAGAAGCTCTTTATTATATATGGCCATTAAAGGTAAAGGCCTCAAGCTGGAAAATACCACTGAGCAACCCAGTTCATTCCAGTTATCTGTTTCTCTTTTCAGTCTCAGCTATTCACTTCCATTTCTCATAGCCCCTCCTTCCACCTGCTCTTTGGCTAACTGACCCCATCTTTTGGCCAAGGCATGTTCCATTGCCTCTTCTAGAAGACTATGAAGGACACATGCTACTTTGACTCCACATTAGCTGACCTACATGACCAGAGGGCTCCCAAATACTGTTGTGTGACTTTGCTGGGCAGAGATGGCATTTTTGGGCCTGTTTTTTAATATATATGTGTTTATCAGTCCCATGACCATGGGGAAATAACTGCTTTCTAGACGTCACTCATATCTAGGGAAGGGACAGTAGAAACTGACTGGCCTTTGGCAAGGGGCATGGCAGAGGATGGAGTTGAGTGAATCTCTGCTCCAACCCTAGCTATGCCCTAATGCACATGCTCCCAGAGACTTTGCTTGTTACCACTAGATAAAATAACTTCCCCTTTGATGACACCTTGCCATTTACAGTTTTTCCTAAGCAGTGCGAAAAAATTTGCAGGAGTTGTAGTAACGCCCTATTACTGATCTTTATCAAGAATTTATAAATCCAGGTCACAATGTATGTGCTGTAAACCTGTGTTATTTACTGAAACTTGTACAGTAGCCAGCAACTCCGGTCAGGCAGAAATGTCTGGTTTTTCAGGTTCATGTGACCTGTTTCCTGATGTCCTGTAGCTATTGTTCAGGTGTCAGATTAACTGGACTGGAAAGTCTGAGGCACCCTGACTGTGAACCAGCTCAGCTCTGGGACAGCAGAGTGACATTCGTTCACTCTTCTGTTCAGTGGAGAGAACTGCTTCTCCTGAACACAGTATTGCTCTCATTTTCACATTCTGCTTGTCCTCTGAACTAAATTGGATGTTTCAAAATTTGAAATGCTGTAACCAAAAGCACTTTGGTCCAAAGATGTCAAAACAAAACTACAGTTTTCCCACCCCCCTCCACCCAGTAATAGACTGTGTTAATTGTGGAAGTAAATGGTGAAAATTAAGTAGATACAGTTGAGCTGAACTGCTAATGGTGAAGGACTTTGCTATCTCTCTCTTTGCTTTTGGTCCCAATTGTATTGACAAAACCTGAAATCTGCCTTCTTGAATTAAAAGATAACTATTTTCTTTTTCCTTGAGCTTTGGGAGTGAAGTCTGATATCTAACACAGTCCGCGCAACTCCAGTATGTCCTGCAGTGATGATTAAGTGCAAAGCACTCAGCACCTCACAAGGCCCTTCCAGGGTGAACTTGCACGTCACTTTTCCTCAAAGTCATCCTACTTGAAATTGAATGAAGTTTATGTGTACCGTGTTTTTATGACTCTTTGGTTTGGGTTTTTTTGTAGCCACTAGATGGCAATACTTATGCATGTAATCATTTCTCCATAGTTCAGATTTTTAACAAGATCTCGTCACAGTCTATATTTTTAAGTCCCCTCTACATCTTTGGTTATGAAACTATTTGCAGGGATTTTTGTGTGATGTAGGGAAAATTGGTCAAACTATTCCCAAAATTACATTGTTTTTCTCAAAAAAACTCTCTTTTCATCGAGACTCATCAAATAAAAGCTCTATTCTTAAAAAATTAATTTTTTTTACATTTTTTTTCTAGAAGCAATTTTTCCAGTCCCATTTCAGTTTGGTAGTGAAAAGGTATTTCTTCTGAGAGAAAATCTATGCTATTCAGAAATTCTTAAAAGAAAATCAACATTTTTTTAAATTATGAATTATTAAAATTATATTCTCATAATGGTAGCAACATGAAATTTTTTTAGTCCATCAGCTGTTTGTTAAATTGGGCTGTGCCCAATGTGCTAGTAATTAACTGGATACTTCAATGGAAATTTTAAAATCTTAGATCAGCTTATTGAATGTCCGTTAGCTGCCATGAGGCTTTGCAGGGGAAGGTATGCTTCATGACATTAAGACGGTAGGAGAGCAGAAGATACTTTTTCCAAGGCTTTCTGTAGAGGCAGAAAGAGCTGTTAAGTCTTACATTTCAGGAAATCAAACCTGAAATCAATCCTGAATATTTTACTGGAAATCAGCACACTTACAAGAATATTTTGGGTATATGATTGTCAAGTGTCAATACTAACTAGGTAGCATTGCTTCCCCAAAACTTTAAAGCTGTTGAAAATATTTCAATAAAAACAGGTAATTTTTTCACCTTTCCTGATATTTAGATCTGCCAGGATGTTATCTTTTCCCCAAGAAAGTGAGACAAGCAATAGAAGGGAGAGTAGAGACAGAGTTACCAGGTCACTGGAACACCAGTGCTATTAACTATATATTGTCCTGTGAACCTGTTGTCACTCCTAAAATTAGGCTGGTGACTGCCCTGCTCCCCTTCACGTGCAGTTTTTAAAAGTAGGTGTTATACTAAAATATTGCTAGGAGGCACTCTGGGATCTGCAGTGTCAGACAATGTCTGAACCACATTTTCTTTTTGCCCTAACCAGAAGAGAAACAAGTCACTCATATAGTTGTTTTGGCTTTCAAAAAATAGAAAATTGCATTCTGTTAGGAGGAGCTGGAGGTCTCAGAGCTCAGCACCTCAGCAGGCCAAGCAAAATGAAGGGGGTCATTTTGCTTGTTCCTCTAATTGGCTTGTTAGCAGCATCTGAACTGCTCCTAGTTGGCTGTAAGCAATACCTGACCATCTTGTTGCTGGAGCATCGATATTCTACAACTCTGCATGGGAAATTTGTTGTTTCTCCTTATGCACTTTGTCTACAAAGATTTATTTTCCTGTAATAAAACCATTAAAAAGCCCTGAAGCAGTCTGGTGCTTTCCTGTTGTGGACTGTATTAGGCTGCCAGACAATTTAGAAACTTCTCTCACCATGTAAATCTCGGTGGGAACTGCAGTGGTGGTTTCTGGCTAGAAGTCTTCCTTGTTGCTTCTATGCTATCTCTTTCTGACTAAAAAACATGCATACAGGCATGTGCATCCACAAGGGTCCTTCTTTCCATCCTCCTTGTAATGTCCTCCCTCAGCATTGGGCAAACCTGCCACCCCTGATGGCACAGGGATCTGCCCATGTTAAACCTGCTTTGTGGCCCTGACCATGGGAGAGGCTGAGGAGTGGATCCAGCAGAGCCAGTGCATGAGGAAAGGTATATTTCTTTGAGCTGCATAACAGAGGAGAGGCTGGAGGACTTTTGAAAGGTGGATGGTGTTTCTGACACAGCGTTCCACTCCTGTGGGGCCTTATAATATGCTGATTAAAACATTTGCTACACATCACTGTCCTCAAGACAATTGCCAAATCCTGTTCTATGCTGTGCGGGACAGGTCTACCCCAGCGCCGTGCCTTTTGAGCCAGGAAGTCCAAGCAAGGTGGTTTCCTGGGAGCCCACCTCAGATGAGGTTTATAAAAGGTGCAACAAGAATGTCTTCATATCTTATATAAATTAACATCTTTAAACTGGCAACTAGCGCAGACCAGTCATGAAACAGCATGGCATTAGGGGGAGAGAAAGGTGGCTACTGATGTGCTCTGCTATGTGGAAGCCTTGAGAAATGACATAAATCCCTTCCTTCTCTCCCCCAAAGTTGGATAAAACTCATTCAGTTTTTTAGAGAAGTCTCTCTAGAGCGATATGCTTTGGCAGCCAACATGGCTTCACTCAGGGCAAATCATGCCTGACAAACTTGATGGCCTTCTACGATGGGGTTACAGCATTGGTAGATAAGGGAAGAGCAACTGACATCATCTGCCTGGACTTGTGCAAAGCATTTGACACTGTCCCATATGACATCCTTGTCTTTAAATTGAAGAAACATGGATTTGACAGATGGACCGCTCAGTGGATAAGGAATTGGCTGAATGGTCACACTGAAGGGGTTGTGGTCAATGGCTCAATGTCCAAGTGGAGAACACTGACGAGTGGTGTTCCTCAGGAGTAGGTCCTGGAACTGGCACTGTTTAACATCTTTGTCAGGGACATGGACAGTGGGATCGAGGGCACCCTCAGCAAGTTTGTGGATGTCACCAAGCTGTGTGGTGTGGTCAATACACTGGAGGGAAGGGATGCCATCCAGAGGAACGTTAAGAGGTGGGCCCGTGTGAAACGTACAAAGTTCAACAAGGCCAAGTGCAAGGTCCTGCACGTGGGTCAGCACAATCCCAAACATAACTACAGGCCCGGCAGAGAATGGAATGGAAGCAACCCCAAGGAGAAGGACTTGGGGGTATTGATTGATGAGAAGCTCAACATGACCCAGCAGTGTGCACTTTCAGCCCAGAAAGCCAACCGTATCCTGGGCTGCATCAAAAGAAGCGTGACCAGCAGGTCGAGGGAGGTGATCCTGCCCCTCTACTCTGCTGTCATGAGACCCCACCTGGAGTACTGTGTCCAGCTCTGGGGGCCCCAGTACAAGAAAGACATGGAGCTGTTGGAGCGAGTCCAGAGGAGGGCCATGAAGATGATGAGACGGCTGGAACACCTCTCCTGTGAGGACAGGCTGAGAGAGTTGGAATTGTTCAGCCTGGAGAACAGAAGGCTCTGGGGAGACCTTATAGCAGCCTACCAGTACCTGGAAGGTACTATGGGAAGGCCTACAGGAAAGCTGGAGAGGGACTGTTTATCAGGGAGTGTAGCGATAGGATGAGGCGTAATGGCCTTAGACTGAAGGAGAGTAGATTTAGATTAGATATTAGGAAGAAAATCTTTCCTGTGAGGGTGGTGAGGCACTGGCACAGGTTGCCCAGAGAAGCTGTGGATGCCCCGCCCCTGGAAGTGTTGAAGGCCAGGTTGGATGGGACTTTGGGCAACCTGTTCTAGTGGAGGATGTCCCTGCCCATGGCAGGGGGGTTGGAACTAGATGATCTTTGAGGTTCCTTCCAACCCAAACCATTCTGTGATTCTATTATTGCTGTCCATTTCTTTATCATATTTGCTTGGGAGGCTTCGTTACAACAGTGCTTTAAGTGAATTGCCATATGTCAGTGTTTTAGCTCTGGATCCAGCACTGATCAGATCTTGGCAGCAAGGCTACCCTGGTTCTAATGTTCTTCTCTTTCCTCAATGGACTGTGCTTTCCTGGGAGACTATTTGGGCATATTATGGTCAATAAACAAAAGAAGTAGACCTCACACACCATATTGGGCACTTGGGATATTTTGTTTTATGAGCTGATGAGTGGAACTAGATGACTGGAGTGAAAACAGCTGCTTGCCAAGGCTGTGGTTAAGCCAGTTCTGGCACGTTATTAGGAATATTATATTTTATGGGGCTGGAGATCACAACCCTGGAAACTACCAGTTGAGGAGGAAGAGTACAGAGCTTGAGAAGCCATTTTTAATATGTAGTAGTGGCTAGTTTCTCTGACTCTGAAAAGATCACTGTTTTGAAGTCATAGGATCATGTGGCTAAGCATTATGACAGATCAGTCAATCCTTTCCATCAAATGGGAGAGGTGGATACTAGTGAAGCTTTCTGTATAGAGGCCTTTTCCTACAGATCCCAGATTTGCTCTGCGTTTTCCACCCATGTATTTTGCACCATCATTTCAAAAGTCATGCAAAGGGATATGGTTAGGAGAATCCTAAAATAAAGTGGGGAGGGCAGCCATTTGGAGAAACATGCACATGCTGATCTTTCCATCCAGAAAAGGAGGATTCAGAGCAGAAGGCCTATCCAGATGTGATTTTTTTTTCCTTGTCTTAATCAGCTACATTTCTTAAATTGGGCTGCACATGGATTGTGCTAATATTTAAAATGATACTGGAAGTTTTAAAATCTTAGATTTTGTCATCCCAATGGATCTGGTTCTCCTGCTTAGAGGAGAACACCCACTAAAGTCAAGAGCTGTTCCCATATGTATTTTTACTGCTGGGGTAGATTAGTTAAAATTGGGGGGGTTTGAAATGGGCTGAAAGTGCTGTCTGAACATTTGTACTCTTCTGAGGCTTTGCAGCAGGTCTGTCATATTTTCTTTCTTCATAGTTTTAAACTTAGTCACTGCGCTTGCAGCTACAGCTTAAAATTGGAAGTGGTGAAAGCACAGCATGAAGTTACAAATATTTAGGACTGAGAAGAACCCACAGATGAAGGTGTGTTTGTTAAAGGCATTTGAAGAACTTCAGATATGTTCATGTGGCTTGGGAATCTCCTGATGCTTACCACCAGGGCCTCAGCCATCAGCAGACTCTTATCAAAGGACAATAAATTCTCCTCAAAACAAAGCTTCTACAGTATCAGATTGTCTCCTTTAATACCTGTCGCCTCTGAAAATTTTCCCTACCTGGCTTAGGAAAGCACTGTGCTAGCAACCATGCTGCTGATGGGGCAAGTCAAGTGACCTGCTCTATCACAAGCTGCAAAGCCATTAATATCTGGGACTTGTCAGGACCAGTCTGGCACCATAAATAGATATGCTTAGGAAGTAAGTAAACACGCAGGAGTGAAGGTTGTGGGTGGGTTAGAGGGTCCTTGCACAGCATATATGCCACAGTTTAGGGGACAGGGACTGTAACAACTCAAAGAAAGTGGCTGTGAATAAGCCTTTAACAGGCAGAAGGGCTGCTCTGGTCCTAGGGGAGGGAGACAGTGTGGACACGAGAGGCCAGCACCTTCACTTGCTCATGCCAGACACTGATGACAGAGGGTGGTGTTGCAGCTGGATGCACAGCTGGCAGGTAGCTCCTGATAGAGGCATTGAGGCAACATCAGGGCAGATAACTGGATATGCACAAGTTGCAGACATGGGGAAGAATCTAATCAGCATCTCTTGAGATGTTACAAATTAATGCCCCAAGTGAAGCAGAGCTACATGAACTGCATGTGCACGTTTCTTTTCCTTAGCTACTGGTTACCAGAATACTCTACCTTTATTTTGTGAGACTTTGAATGTTACATTTTCTGGGAGCTGTGGGAAAGTAGTCCCAGCAGAGACACAGTATTGGAAAGCTATTAACATCTGACTGCTCTGCTTTCTCCAAATTAATTCTGTAACTGCTCCAAAACCCACCCAGGCCTCTGAGGCCAGGCTGTGAATACCTGCCTGAATAACACCTTGATCTGTGACAGGGTAAGCCTATATGAGGGACAGCACTACTGACCTCTAAATGTTCTTGACATTTGTAATTCTATCTTTTCTGGTTTTGAATGTCAAACTCACTGCACAAGGAGCAGGCCATGTCCAACAGCATGTCTTTGGCTGAATGAAAGAAATACATCTTTTTTAGAAAAGGCTGAAAATCCTGTCACAAAAGTACTTGAATTATTAGACATGCTAGGCTGCAAATCTCACATTATTTATCCATTTTCCCTGTAAAATGTAGCTCCCGAAGTCCTGTGATTATAAACAGGTTTCAGACCAACATTTTAAAGAAGAAGTTGTCTATCCTCCTGGTTTAATGACAAAGCTTGACCCTCAAGGGGCTTATTTGTGTCTTTGTTCCTGAGCAAATTTAAAATCACATGGGACTGAAAAGGGAGAATGACCACAAGTTACACCTTGGAGGTTCAGACTGCACTTAGGTAAACTTTTCCATAAGGAGTTTGGTGCAGCCCTTCGACAAGTCAACGCAGAGATTCTGGAACCTGTATCATTGGGCACTATCCTGAATTTTGGAGTCTGATTCTTTTGGAGGGTTGAGGTTGATGATACTTTAAATGTGAACTCACTTCAAGCTTTCTCAATCTTTTTTTTTTCTCTAAAACAATTACAAACAAAACAACAGAGAACTCCTTTAGTCATGCATATTGCTTGTCTTCTTAAAACTGACAGGCTTCTCTACTGTTTCGTTTTGTGTTCTTCCCACTTCAGCAGGAACAGAGGATCGATGGTCTGCAGCCAGTCCTGTTACCAGGAGCAGTGCCTGCATTTGCCTATAGCTTCTTGTTGTTCTGAGGATTAAGCCTTTAACCTTCCTTCCTCATATTTGTTGCTTAACTGAAGAGTCTAAGTTAATAAAGACTCCTTCCACAACCAAGATAGGTGTAGGAGGAGGGTCCTGGTTCTTAGAATCACTCTCACCAGCTCACTGGAGTTGCTTCCTTCACTATTGGCTCGAAGGAAGCAGGCCAAGTGCTGAAGTCCAGTGGAATGAAGCCAGACCAACAGGTCTGTGAGACTAGCTCTGTGTCTGTTTGCACACATATTCTTTGTTAAGTGAAATGTCAAACCTCCTTGAATATGTGCAACTACTGAGCCTATGCTTCTCTCACCTAGTTGGAACTGAAAGCCCTCAGAATAAAAGAGTCCTTGTGCAAATACTATTATATGTGCTCTAGTGGAACAGGTAGGTTTAGTTTTATTTCACTTAAACCAAAACTTTACTCTTATAAGCCATGTATATGAAAAAGCTGATTGCTCTTATGTATGTGATCTTGGAGTGGCTGGTAGTGTCACAGGATAATATGTATTCTTAGTTGCGGAACAATCCTGTAATAACCTTGTGATGACTGGCTGCTCATTGTGAAATTTTCCCAAGTCATCTTTGTTAATACAGTAGCACAGACCCAAGAAATATGCAGTTTTCTTTCAAGGTTCCAGGATGATATTTGAGCTGATCTGACTCATCTTGGAGTTGAGCAAAACGTTTGGTGGCAAATGTTTCTGTAGTGATATTCAGCTGCTCTTTGAGTTTGAGGCACATTCTGCATTCCCCCATAACATTTTAAGTGTCTTGTGATTTGCAGAAGAACTCCTGCATATTGCCAGAGGATTTAAAGAACTTCTATCTGATGACCGATGGCTTCCAGATGACCTGGAGTGTGAAGACTGATGGTGAGTCCATGTGTTCCTCTCCACCAATACCCCTTTCCTTTGCAGACTCTCTTTAATTTCAAACTTACTTTCTGCATAGCCAGTACACATCCGTCAGTATCCTACGTTAGTCTGAGCAAAAGCACAAGCACCAAGTAATTTTGAATGAAAAATTCCTTAACTTGAAAATAAAATGAAGTAGTTTGTTTCTGCTAGACGGCTTGATTGGTGACTACAGAAAAAAAATAAGTGAATAAATAAGTGAATACAATTCTACATGGCATCGTAGACTATTTTAGAGACATCCTGGTGAGGAAAAAAAATGTAAGTGCACATTAGAGGTCCCTTCTGATACAACATGGCAAAATCTGTTGCTTGCATGTGCTGGACTTCCACAGAAAAGGCATGTACACAGAACACTGGCTAGAAAACAAACAAGTCTTCATGACATAAATACCATTCTGTAATATGCTGGCCATCTGTTGACACTTAGATTTAGGTATGTAATTTAAATCTAATACCTAGACTCGCTCTGTAGTTCTTGGAGAGAGTAGCAGCTCTAGCACACTATCCTATCATAAAGCCTTAGGAGGAGTCACCCTCTGATAATGCCTCTTTCTCATTAAAACATGTATGTACGTGCCGGAGCCTGATTCTGCTTTCCACCAGCTAAAGTCTGGTCATTGCAGTTATTTCTGGAGTCAGTGTTGGAGGTGAGAGCAGGACTGAGCTTTATTGCCCATCCTTGTTTTACAAGAGTCAGTCTGTTCAGTCAGGGCTCTGGAGCCCTGCAACTGTTACCCTGATTCTTAGTTCCTTCCAGTGAGGTTGTCAAATTGGGCTGTGGACACCGCTCGCCTCAGGAGATCGGTGTCAAATACGGGGTTTTCCTCAGGAAGTGGAATTTCATTTCAGACACAGTTGATGTCAGGACTCTAGCACCTGCACTGAGTCCCATCATGTTTCAAGTGGCAGTTAATGTGACCTCTGAAAGACTCTTGTTTTCAGGGCACACAAGTGCACAGAGACCAAGGCAGCTCACATAACTGTCTTGTTTGAGCAAGCATCCAGTAGTGCCATCACACTGGCACATGGCTGAACGGGGTGCATGTTGACTTGATGTCTGGTAACATTACTAGTCCTCAGAAGGTGAGACATGTGACAAGTCCTCAAGCATTCATTGAGGAACACCCACACACTGATAAAATCCTGTGTTGGAGTGGGAGCCAAGGGGATGCACCCTGAGCATGTACATAGGGTGGAAGAGGACAAGCTGCTCAATAAGCTGTGAATGGGTGGGGTGGTTTCTGGTAGGAAGGACAGCAGCATGGAAAAGAGTTTTGAGGAGGTGGCTGTAGTTAGCCAGGAATTTTAACAGCCAATTTCACAGGACTGACCTAACAGCTGCAGCACAGCCTTAGTCAGCAGTGCAGTTCTCATACCTGCACAGCTCTGAGATGGTGTGGCATCACCTGTAAGTGTGATTCCATGTTTGAAAAAGCCTAATTTTTGCTCCTGTGGAGCCTGACTGGGTTAAGTGTCCAGGCCTGCTAGGTATACCCATCTCTTCTCCCTCTCTATGTTTTAGAAGAGGTTGAGCTGATGTGTGGAGGAAAAAGAAAGACCTCCTGTGCTTTCCTGATACTGGATGTGATTAATGATCGGTGTCATTGCAGATACCCCAATGCCCCTGGGCTCCATGGTGATTAATAGTGTCTCGAAGCTATGTCGACTTGGGGGTTCCCCTATGTACACTCTGCCTAATGCACCAACTCTCGCTGACCTGGAAGATGACACAGATGAGGAAGGTAAGGTCCCGTTAACAGGCTAGAAAATGTGCTGTCTCTCATCCTTTTTGCTCTCTTAGGGAAATGTTAGGATATAGCACATGGATATAGGAACAGAAAAGGCCACTCCCAAGTGGATGGGGTTTTCTTTGTCTCCTGGGCCAGATCTACTATATGTCCTATTCCCTACAGTCTTGAGAGGTAGACCTGTATGCTGTGAATTTCGTGGGGATTGTTAATGCTGCCAATCACTAGTATTATTTAATTACTCTCTTAATAGCATGGCAGTTCTCCTGTTCTGCCTTTTCCCTATTTCAGTTTTTAACTGAGTCTTCCTCCAGTGATTCAGCTTCTAAAGTCTTCGTGTGCTTATGGTGTTACATGAACAAAAGATAACAGTTTTTGTCTTGGTAGTGAAAAGACAGCTGGATATGCTTTTTGGAATTGGAAAAATAACTGTGCTAAATACATGTAAGTGTGAGGTGGCACTAGAAAATGTGTGTTTCCAGACTGCCTAAAAATGCTGAGCGTCCTGCAGTTTGGAGAGAAAAAGACAAAAAAAAAAAGTCCACTCTTTCTCTTACAGTCTAACAAGACTGGAAGAAGATGATAAGAACAGAGTTAGGTGTCATGCTGACTCCTTAAAAAATTGCTATGTGATTTCAGTCTTATCTCTGAATCTCTGTAGCACTTGTAGCTTCTAAATGTGGCTGAAAGTTTCTTTTTGCACATTCCAGCTTGGCTGCAGTCCTGATCTTCTACCCATTGTAATGAAATGGGCCATATTCTGCTTCCATTTAGTCACTCAGACCTCCACTGATGTGCTTATAAGATACACTGAGAAAAAGTTACATCCCCACCAGTGTTCTTATCCTGACTTTCATGGAAAGCTCTTCTGACGAGTACAGCTCTTATGTCTCCTTTCTTCCTCAGCAGCATTAGAATTCAAAAAATTATATTCTGCAAGAACTTGCAGCAACATGATCCCAAAATGGTCCTGTAGAAAGGCTATGTGGTGGTTGTGGGTCAGAAGTCAGATGTGAGTCAGATCGTGTGGCTATTGAGAAGGATGCTGATGTCACACTGGAATGTATGAAGAAAATTATATGTCTCTAAGTTCATCAAAGTTTCTGCCAGAGAAAAAGAATAAAATGTTCTCTTTGTCCTCCTTAGAAAAAAAATAAAGTAGGGCAAAAAAGAGATTGTGGATAGAACAGGAGTAATGGGCTTCAACTGCAGCAAGGAAGATTCAGTATCCGCATAAGGAAAACTTCTAAGTGATGATGATGGATTTGGGTTGATTGCCTGCAGACTGTGGCATCTCCAACACTGGAGGACTTTAAGAAAAGATTAGACAAACACCTCTCAGGAGTGACATCTGTAAAGCTGATTTTAGTTTATGCCAGGGAAGGACTAGAGGGCAGTTTGATGTCTTTTTTCAGCCATCAGATTTTGACTCTGTGGTTTGTTTTCCTACTGGACATTAAAATTTTTCTCACCTTTTTTTTAACACAGGGAATTTAATCCTTTCCAAGAAGTAAAAATAAAATAGTTTGATGTAGTTCTTCCTCAGCTGATTTATTAATGTGTCAAGTAGATTGACTCTTTGCACCTGAGTCACAGTCAGTTTTCCAAACATGTTTCATGAAGATTTTTTTCTGGTTTCAGGTAATGGAGACAAACCAGAGAAGCCACACTTTGATTCTCGTAGTCTTATCTTTGAATTAGACCCATGCAATGGGAATGGGAAAGTTTGTCTTGTTTATAAGCACGCTAAACCAGGTAAGACTGAAAAGAGCAAAGTTAGCCATCTCTTGTTGTGGATTGTGTCTGGAGGCCACATGCATAGAATCATCTTACATTTCTGATCTTCTTTGCAATTTGTAGATGAACATTTACTGGGACATCCTGTCTCTACTGAAGTCAGGGGCTAAACCTTACAGAGACTTAAGTGGAGCTAATGTTTTCCTTCTTTTTAGTGTTTGAATCTGAGTTATAACTTATGATTTCTTCATGCGTAGCATACTTGCATACTGAAACAGGAAAGTATTCACGTATGACCTACAATCATGTTGAAATAATGCAGAAGGCTAGAGCTCAGTCACTAATATTTCTCTGGTTACTTGTATGTCTCGGAACAATTCCCTGACATTTTGATGAGAAAGGGTGTAACGCTGCTTAGAAGCAAAGGGTAGATGGTAAAAAAGGCCCTTAGCTGATTGAGACAGACTTAGACTGGTTCTTCCACCTTGTGCATGGATGCAGAGCCTCTAGGTACTAACTAGGTCAAAACTTGGCAGGAATGGTTGAACAGGAGAGTGAAAGATGTGAGCCGAGCTATTCCTTCTGACAGATACACTGAAAACTGCCATCAGTCAAGGATTAGTGAAGTACCTGAGTCACTTGCATAGTAGTTGTCATCTGACACAGTGCACAGGTCACTAGGTGTAGGTGGATACACGTATGTTTGCTGGGGGTGTGCAACTGTGATATACCTGTTCTTGAGAAAACCCTTCGGTTGTTATCTGGTGTCTTTCATTGGGTGTGACTACAGCTCCCAAGGCAGAAGCTTCTTGCTTGTCCTCTTGCCCATCAGTCTTAGCAATTTCAGCATATGCAGTGAATAACCTGGGCAAGGGGGGAGCGTTGTTTACAGGTGTTGATGTCAGCACGGGGGCAGGCAGTGTGTTTAATTGACAATGTTTGGCATCTCTGTTTCCCTAGTAAAATCACTTCTTTTTATGCTCCGAAGGATGTCACCACCATAGAAAGATTTGATCACTGTGGAAAGATTTTGCAGAATGTGTTTTTGTTGGCAGCACACACTCCCATGACTTCCAGACTCTGGACTCTATTCAGTAATCCAGATGACTGACAATTGAGTTAGTTGCTTTTTACTTTGTGGGGCAGATAAATGTTTGCCATAATTGTACTTTGAACTTGCAGTACAAAGTTGCTGATGTCCAAGCATGTTCCACGTAGAACATCAGTCCCAGGTTGGGAAGGAATAGCATTGCATCCATTTTACAATGTGGAAAATTATTATAATGGCTACTGCATGAGTATTTTTAGTAAGGCTTGGAGCAGAACCAAGTCCTTTTCAGTCCCCATCCTCTATCCATTAAACCACATTGCCTCTGGATAGTCATCTATGTTAGTCAGGGAGACTGCATTTTAGAAGCTGCAGCCTTTCTGATCAGTATGTTGTGTCTCCCACCTGACAATGGCCAGGGGTTGATCTTATCACTGCAAAGCAACAGTGTAATTTGTGTTTGTTTTGTGCTAGTTGTCTCCCCAGACACAGAGATATGGTTCCTGGACAGAGCTCTGTATTGGCATTTCCTCACCAAAACCTTCACAGCCTACTACCGCCTGCTCATTACCCACCTGGGTCTCCCACAGTGGCAGTACGCCTTCACCAGCTATGGGGTCAGCCCCCAGGCCAAGGTAGGACAGCAGGATCCAGCTTGTCGGTATTTCACATAAGTATAGACTGGAAAAACATCTTCCCACCTTTTGACAAGCAATCTGTAGGCTCAAGTGGGCCTCCCTGGTGAGCCATGGAAGGGGGCGTGAGTCTTTCCCCTACAGCATGTTAAAAGTCATTTGTTTATGTTAGTGAATTCACTAACATTGTGTTAACTCTGCTTTTCTCACCCAAGTTGGGCTCTACCTTTGACCTCTAATAGCAGGTGGTAGAACCCCAATTATTTCTTTACTTTCTTGACTCTGAACCAGCCTCCACTTCCATAACTGCTGGAAAGTGAGGAGGTGTAAAGCCACCTCTCTAGATCAGTTTTCTGGGCATAGCACTGAACAAGAGCCTACTGCTCTCTGGGTGGAAAGTCCAGGTACACATTAAACAGAAGCCCAGAGGAAGACTATGAGCTTGAGCCTTGACAAGACTATTAATTCCTTTGCATCCTTCTCGGTCATGAAGGCATGCCTTGATAAATATGATGCCCCAAAAGGGGCAATTTAAATAGCAGCAGTCCTAGCAGTAGTAGTAGGAGAGCTCTAGGTACAGCCTCATGACCATTCTAGCCCCTTATTATTAAAATTGCTATTCTGATCTGCCAGAACCCTGCTATTAGAGACTCCTGCCATTCCTCTGTGCTTGACTGGGCCTTCAGCCCTAATCGTGCTTCCACTTTGTGAGAGGTTGAGGAATGGATCCGACAATACTACTGAACACAGCACATAAGCCTTTGCAATGTCTGTGCATGTTGGCAAGGCCTGGCAGGTCTCAGTGAGTGTCTTGCACTTCACACAGACATGGCAGCTGTCTTACCAGCATGACAGTCCTTGGTCCTGCCTCAACCCTCTGCGTACATCAGAACTACTCACTAAAATCACTGCCGACTTCCCATTTATCAATGGCCATAGAATTTGGCTCTTTGTATTTCTGGTGTCTTCCCTGTTACACTGTGCTCTACCTTATCAGTCAGGGCTGTGCTCATGGTTCTCTAAGATGTGCCTGTGCTCTGCCTTTCTGTAACTTTCCTGATAGAATATTTTATTATGTTCAGTATATTCACAAACCTTAGTGAAATCATTCATGTATTCCCTAATCATTTGCAGCCTCTGTTAGTTAAAATCCTCCTAGTATGTTAACCATTATCATTTTTAGAGGTCTTCTATATTAAAGCTGTTTTCCATTAAGCAGTACATGAATAGATTGCCATCTACATTTTGGTATTGATCTTTTATCTTGTTCAACACTTTGCTGATGGTTTCAGTGGGATTTCTAATACCATAACCCCCACAGTTTTATTTCCTGACTTCATCAATGGAAAACTGATAGAAAAAACACTAAGAGATGAGAACTGCTGGGCATAACATTATGGTGGCATCCGGGAACCAAAAAAAATCGTGGTCACTTCTAGATGTAAAACCAGGCTGAAGAGAAACAAAAACAAAGAGTTAAAAAAACCTGCATTATTGTATGTGTGAAGGGAGGGAGGCTATATTTTGAGAAGTTCAACTAGTTTGGTTCCAATTTATAAGCACTTTTAAATTCCAAGGTTTTTTAATCTTTTCTGCTTCTCTGAATCTAAATAAAAGTGGTTTAGTTTCATCCCCTCCCTTTGCTTTTCCTCCTGTGGTTTAAATCAGGAGTTGCTCCTGATAGGAGTTACACTGCAGGAAAGGTAGTGTTAGGTTTGTGCCTGGTTCTCCTCTTCCCTGCCTGGAATGTGGGGCAGTTCCAGGGCTGTAGCTGTAGCTGTGTCTTGTGTATCCTTATCACAAGGCACTCTGCACAGTCCTGTAAGCTGCAAACTGATAAGTGGTGTATGATTAAAATCAGTTCTCAGGGGTGAGGGGGAACAGGGTGGAAATGTCTAATTGCAGTTTGATTTTAACCTCTTCCTTCCCCATCCTGCCTTTCAGCAATGGTTTAACATGTATAAACCCATAACCATCAACACAGCTCTCCTCTCTGAAGAAGCTGATTCCTTTGTGAACAAGCTGGACCCCAATAAGGTATTTAAAAGCAAGAACAAAACGCCAGTGATCAAAAAGAAACCACTTTCCCAGGCAGCAGGCTCCCAAAAGAGCCACACAAGCATGACCTTCTCCAAGACATCCTCACCAGCTGGGAATTCTTCAAGGAAGTGAGACCCGCAGGTCTGACCCTGGACAACATCTGCAATAAGCTTTGATGTTCCCTGATGCAGAGTCTCAGTGGTTCAGATGAAGTTCCTTGTGCATGAATAGATGTGCCCATGGAAAACACATGGTAGCATTTGCATGAAATACTGCCGCAATGTACTTTGACATGGGAGGGAAATAGTTCCTGGAGACTACGAAAAAAACTTGAGACATTGATTTTATTCCCTTCTGCTTGCAGCATGTACTTTTCAGAGGGCATGAAGAAGCCCTTGATGTCACTGCGCCATAGGAAAGCTTTTGTTCCTGTGCAACTACAGCAGTGAAATGAAAGCCAATGTAAGTCACTGTTACTTTAATAGACCCATGCTGAAATAGAGTGTATGAAGCTGTTTCTGCCATCTCCTTTGAAAGAAACCTGTCCTGACCTTGCATGCTATGGAAGCAGGCTGGAACCCACTGAAAAAAGAAGTATCTTTCTGCTTCAGACATAATCAAACTCCGCACTTCCCTGTGTGCTCCTTCCAACTTCTTCTCTGACATTCGTGGTACAAAGGGACCTGGGCCTTCCATGTCTCTGCATTGGCCTAGTCACTTGCTCTGCAGCCCAGACTACTCCTTGGCTTTTGTGCCATATCTTTTTGGATAGTGACGTCTGTGTGATGTCCTTCCCAATAAGCCTGAAGGCAGGCATAAGCTGCAAGATCCCTCATTGCCTCTGCTTTCTCGTCTTGTGTGAACTGCTGAGCCAGGGCGGGTCAGTGGTGGTAAAAGTCCCGTAAGCCAGGAGGACCCCTTGGTTTGTCACATAGTCGTTTGCAAAGTTGACCATTCAAACAGCCTTTATCACTTTTCAATTGGGCAGGATCTGACCGGGGGCCACTGAGATCCTACAACCTTAGAAGCCCCTGATGCTGTTTTCTGTACTGTAAGTTTTCAGGTTAGAACTGCACTTTAACCCATTCACTGCTAGTTTTCTGTTACATCTGATTGTTTCCATTACTTTTCTATGCCATTCTATCTTCTTAGATGTGCTGGAAATACATGGTAGCAACCAACACATTTTGTGCCTAAGCAGGGAAGTCAAAGTCACCATCTTCAAAGAAGCATTAATTATTTAAACAGCATCATCTTTTCTTTATGAAACAGTCACATAATTACATAAGACAAACCTACCTCACAGGGATGTTGTGAGGCTTTCACAAGTATTTGTATGGCTTTCAGAAAGACAAAGCCACCCTGTAAGTGCTTAATAGTATTTTAATAAAGTATTTAATATTAATAAAGATTTTAATATTTTCCTCCAGAGTGATTGAAGATGCTTTTGGGAGCACATGCACAAGGATGTATGGTAAGAGCAGGGTGCAGGCTGGATTGTTTGGGGTTTTTTTTAATGCAGTGGAGAATCTGTCACTGAGCAGGGATGGATTATGGTGTCTTTTAGCTAATCCCATCTTGAGCTACTCTGAAGTTCCCAGTTTAGTTCACATAGACCAAAAGACTCAGCTGTGTGACAGCTGTTCCACTTCTGTCCTGTGCTCTCTGTTCAAAATCTCTGCAGCCATCAGCCCCAGCTCCGGCACGCTTTGCTGGCTTCCAGCACTGCCCAGGGACCACTCTCAAGTGCAGTTGCTGCATTGCTTGGCAGCTGCCCTCTGCCACCGCCAAATGAGGGAAATCCTCTAATGCTCTTCAGCCCTCTTAAGCCAATATGCGTCTTGTGCCAGGTGAAGATGTGCTGTCGCTGCTCTACTAACATGAGGTCAGCTCTAATGAGGAAGCAGAGATGTCAGTACCTTCCACCTCACCCCATGCCACAGTAATACATTAGGAATCCTTTTCATAGTGAGATGTGAATGATCATTAAAGCCAGTAAATGCCATTTTCTGGAATTCTGTGCAGTAGCAATGTTCTGTCACTTCCTACTCTTGGAGATCCCTGGGTTGTGTGTTCACAGTACCCACCCTTGGACTGCAGTCACGTGCTTGGCATACGTACACACTTGCTTAAGCACTTTCTAGTTGTAACCCCCTGGGAACAGGCAGCTTCTGGTACTGTTTTACTTTTAATCCAATGATACCTCAAACTTGTAAGGCTGTTGCAGGCCCAATTGCTTATTAAGATGGAGGTGGCAGAATTCCTACAGGAGCAGGGTACTTTCCCACACTTCTCATGCATTCAGAGTGGAGAAAAGGGTTGGGTTTTGGTTTTGGTATTTTTTGTTTAACTATGTGGGGATGCTGCCACAGAAGTTGTCTGAATCCTTTCATACGGTGATAGTAAAGTCTAGCCTGTCAGTAACACACATAGTTCCGTGACACTGACATGTTCCAGCAGAACTGTGCCAGGATTCAGGAGACGCTGTAGTTTAGTTTACTAATTTTTTGGTGCTTCCTGAATGTTCAGACCAAAAAGAAGAAAAACACAACAAAACCAAGCATGAAAAGCAAAATCAGATTCAGGTTTCTATTTCAGACTGTCCTTGCTCTTGTCTGTGCTCTGCCAAACTAGGTGTTTGCTAGCATGGCAGATTAGCAAATTGAAGCAAGCTTATGCCCCTGATCCATCAGCATAGTATCTACCTCTTACCAAAGAATATTCCAGATCAAAATTTCTTTAATTAACTAATTTGTTTCTGCCACTGTTGGATCCTGTATTTTGATTTCTATGAACATACAGGTATCTGGAGTCTTGCAGCTCTGCTTTGCTTTTCTCCAGTATGTGGCGATTATTTTTTTTGCAGATTTTTTACACAGGGAGATTGAATAATTTCTTTGGGTCACAGACAGGTCTAGCCCTACCCAGATCTGCCCAGTGTCTCAGAGACCCAGTTTACCGGGTTAAGCAGAGTAGGGTTGTAGGTTTATTGAGGACTAGTCCCTCATTTACCACCTGCAGGCTGGAGAAACAGTGTGCTACAGCAGCACCATTGCACATGCCCTTATCCACTTGTTTCCCTTCAGCTGTCAGTCCATACATCCCTATAGGCTTTGCTGTCAAGCCCTTTCCTTGGAGCATATGGCCATCACAGCGTAGAAGTCTCCACCACTGGCTGTCCTTTCTCATTTCCACTTTCCAGGACAGGTTGGTTGTGAAAATCAATGAAGAGTTTGTAGATTAAAGCACCAGCAAGACTTCCCAGAATCGGAGCTGTAAGTGGGACCCACCACCAGTGATGTCCAGCCCTAAAAATGAAAGACAGAAGAGGCAGCTGGTGAGCCAGGCTGGAACCACCACCCTGCTGCCACATGGCATGGGGAGGGCTGAGATGAGTCTGCTGGGGCAGGAGGGAGCTGTGTGAGCAGAGGTGTCTAGTCCCACTTCACATACTGGGCCCTACGACTGGCTTAGAGAAATTCTCTATCTACCAGCACAGTTGTTGGAAGGAGGGTCTTTTTCCGCATTGGCCTGGGAAAGTGGTTCTGCACTGTCTGCAGGTTTCTTGTTCACCATCAGAAATAGTCTGTGTGATCCTGTGAGTGTGACTGTCAGACACACACATACACACACACCCCACACCTTTTCCCTCCCCATTTCCAATAACAACTGTACCTCCTCTACCAAGCTCTGAAAGATACTTTCTGGAAATTTAATGAAAATGGACAGCTGGGACAGGAGACTCTGCTAATGCCCTCACAACAGGAAAAGCCATAGCATGGCACCATCTTGATAGATAGGGGAAGGTAGGGTTTCATCTCCAGATTCAGCATCTAAATTTAGGAGTGATATTCAGCAATCTAGCCGTAAGTACCTGCTTTCAGGGGAGCTGAATTGCTCTCGCTCTCCACTCACTGCAGTAACCAGATAGACCTCTAGCTAACAGGTAGCCAATTTGGTGCCCAAATTGAGGTATCCGAATGTCAAGATGAATCCCATGCTGGAGAATTAGTGTACCCCAGATTTTGTGTACGTAATGCACAGGGCTCCTCTATGCACAACCCTTGCTCTCTGAGAATGGAGAACTCACTTTGCAGCGATACCATCACTTAATCCAAAGAAAAAGGCTTCATGACCATTTTATCTTGGGCTTATCTCCTCTCCTTGCGAGCTGAGCAGTATAAAAACAAAACAGGTCACTCACGTGAAGACTTCCATTCCCCAGCCAGCGATTGCCGTGAAGACCCTGGGGGGCAGGTCCCTAGAGGGGTTTATGGCATAGCCTGTGTTCATCCCCATCCCTAGGCCGATGCCCAGGACCAGGATACCCGTGAGCAGGGCCTGCGTGCCTTTCAGGGCTCCATTGTTTTTCTCATCATGGATGATCTGAATGCCCAGGAACAGCATCACTGTCGCCATGAACTGCAGGAGGAAGAAAGGGGGAACAGGTCAGGAGAGAGAATGGGGAAGGCAGAAGGATCATGCCCAGCAGAGAGGAAGAGACTTCCCAGAATGGAAGAGCAGGTGGGATTCATGATCTGATCGAGTCAGAGAGGACCCCAATGTTATTCCCTCCTCACAGATGGACTGAAGAAAAGTCTTGACTCATTTCCCAGAAAAAATATCTCCACTCCATCACCAAAAATGCTCTAGGACTGATAGGAGCTTCTCAGCACTGTCTTCTCCCTCCACCTTTCAAGTTAGGGGCATGGGCTAGTTTAAGTACAGTTCATCTAACAGAGGCAGAGCCATAACAAACTGCTAACAAGGCAAATCTGATCCTCTCTAGAGGAAGTAATGTTTTATATAGCCTGTTACATTAGCTCTTTCAGGACTAAAAGCAGATCCCAGATTCTCATCTGGAAAACCGAACCTCCCATATGTAGCTGGCATTTGTAGATCTGCAGTACCCAAGATGTCAGGAACTGTGGTTTCAATAGAGATGATGACTCCTGTCTCTGCTTCAGAAAATGCAGCTGGAGAGCCTTGGACTGCTTGCAGAGATGCCAGCAAAATCAGAAAGTCTGCAGCATTGTCACTGTCACTTTCTTGTGCGGAAAGGACACTGCATGCTCCACAGGAGGCTGATCAGGTCTCCACCTGAAGGCTCTCCAGCTCTCACCATTCTCCTCATCATGCTCACCATCAAGCCAGAGTTTTGTCAGCTCAGAGACAAAAGCACAGGCTTCCTTAGATTTTTAATTGGAAGATAATGTTTGTTCTCCAGTGTCCCAGTGGTTCCACGTCCCCTGAAGCATCCCCTTCCTATTTCTGGGCATCTGGACATTGAGTTGTATGCTGAGAATCAACTGTACACAGTCTAAATTGGACTGTTCGAACCCTAGAGGTTCAATCCAGACAGACTGTGTTCATGTGAAGACAATCCCAGGCCATCTGTGCTGGTGAGGGGCAGCCAGCAGAGATGCCTGGGAGCATGGAGCATGTGTAGGATCCAAAAAGTGGAAGAACAGTTCAGGGAACTTCCCAGACCCCAAAAGAGAGGCTTCCTGATATAGCTCAGCTTCTCACTTCCCAGTGCTTGGGCTGCGTGCAGGGAAGGTGCCTGGAGGGCACTTGGACCAAGCTGTGGAGCAGCCTGCAGGTGTTACCCTTTAGGCTTGCTCAGCCACCAAGGTGCCTTGGATCCTACCTGCAAGGCACCTGCTGGGTGGTGGGCTCCTTGGAGCAGAGCTTGTGATTGTGCCTGCACACGTGGCACTGTGAGTCCCCTGTAGCAGGCCTGCACTAGTGCCTGTTACCATGCACCTTCGCCTAGGCCAACACAGTGGTCCCCACTGACCTCTGTGAAGAAGGCTCCCAGCAAGGATACATAGGGAGCGGGGTAAGTGGAGAAGATGGATGCCGTGGCGGTTGGTCCCGTCACTGTAAAGTTCCCCTTGGTGTAGTTGTACAGAGCATCTAGGACAAATGGGAATTAGAGCAGTTAGCATAGAGTTCACCCCACATAGCATGTATGCAAGTCCACCCATTGCAGCCAGCATGGACACCAAGGGGAAGAGAGGCAATGGGAGATACGATGGAGGTGACACAGCCCTTGCAGGGCATGATCTCACTGATACCTGTTACCTACAGACTTTGGTCTGCAGTTGCTTCCTTACACCTACCAGCTCTCTGTCCCTGCTCCAGGAGCCTGGGGCAGGGGTGATGCTCTGGATGCACTGAAGGCCTCCATCCCTCTGCCCCTTGGGGACTGAGACATGCTGGAGCCAGTGGGTGGTAGGTCCTCTGCTCACAACTCAAAACCACAGATGACCACTGTCCTGTTTTCCACAGACCAGCTAAGTCTCCCAGAGCTCCAGCTGTACGTAATACATAGCAGTCATCTAACTCAAGCCCTTGCAGACCCTGGAAACAAAATGCTGGCAAAATGCAGCTAGCAGCCTTGAATTGAGGACAGGTTTTAGCAGTGGGAATGCCCTGAGCAAAAGGAGCTGTGTTATCCAGAAACTGCACATCCTTCCCAGAGATTTCTGGGCCCTGCGCTGGCCTTGAGCTATGAAGGTCTGTCGCACAAGCCAGGAGCTCGCCCTCCTCATGCAGGCATCATGCTGGGTACTGTAAAAGTAAATACTTTTGACGAACGGTGAGTTAAGACTGAAATGGTGTCCACAGCAACCTCTATGATAAAGACACAACCATACCATAGTAGAGGCCGAAGACCGTGGCTGCTGCTGTAAAGGACCCCAGGAACTGGCCGATCAGATAAGCTGGGAGCTTTCTCCAGGGGAGGTTTCCGAAAATGCAGTGTGTGAGGGTGATGGCAGCATTCAGATGAGCTCCTGCAAAATCACAGCAAAAGAGAGTGGCCTAGACCCTGATGCAGCTGTTTTGGAGCATGCCCCACCACGCTAACCACCCAGACCTTGCTCCAGAACACCAAGACTTTCCCAGGGCAGGGTCTCCCTCCTGCACAGACTCAAAACTGACCCATTTTCACTGGGCAGCTGAATGAATCAGGGCAGAAAGCTCCTAGCTTTAGTCCTCTAAAAATTAAACAACCTCTACTTTACTCTCTGTAGACCACAGGCTGCCTCAGTCATGTCACCTGTCATGGACACCCCTCTTGGCATGGCATGAGTTTCCCTCTGTATCAGTTCCTTTCTATTGAGCTTAAAGGGAGCCCAGAGCTGAGACTCATCACCTACCTTTTATATGGCTACAGGTATATGAGGCAAATCTTATCCCAAACAATCGCAAGGCCTTCTGATAACATCTGATAGACAGAGGGCCTCATCCTGGCAGAGCTGAGCACTCCAGCTGCAAGTCCTTAGCACACCCGGCAGGCAAAGCACGAGAAGCCAGGGAAACAAACTGCAAAATCAACCACTGATGTCCCATATCTTCATGTCAGCAAAGCAAATCCTACGCAGGGCTGTCAGCAGTGACTCAGATTAGCTCTTAGACCTCACTGCATGGGGAAGAGGTTACCAGGATGGTCAATCCTGGCCCGACCATGGTTGCTCCCACCAGTGTGGACCAGACCCTGCCCTCCCCTCACAGGATTTGTTATCTTGGACTGTATTTCTTGCATCTTTTGGTACATGGCTTTCATACAGTGCGAGACCAATTTTCCCTGTTTTGAGGGGACACTTTCTGTGGAGGAGGTTTGTATCACAATGGTGATTTTGGAGAACGACTAAGTGGATCCAGGTTTGTTGCCCTCGGTCTAACCACATTTGTTCTCCCCATGCCAAAGGAAATACTTCATAGAATCATAGAATGATTTGGGTTGGAAGGGACCTCAAAGATCATCTAGTTCCTAGATGATACTTACCTAGTAAGTGTAAACTCTGAGGATTAGTAAATGCTCCAACCTTAGTGGCCTTTTCCTACTCAAGACTCAGAAAGGGATAAGAGCCAGACACACATCATCTCATCAAAGTACAGGGCAGGGTGAAGCAAAAGTGCATGTACCACCTGCTACAGCCCCGCAACCACAACTGAGGTGGAGGGAAACCTGATTTTTCTTCAATCCTTGATCCTTTGCAGGCACGACCAGCCATTTCAGAGATCACAAGAAACATCTTGTGACACAAATGAAGCCAAATCACAATGCCAAGAGGCCCTGAAGCTGGGTCCAGAGCCAGCCTGGTGCTGGCTGAGCTGAGACCCTTCCTCCCACCTCCCATCTCAAATATCACTTGGGAGTGCAGGGACCTACTTTCCTCAGCCCACTTTCCCCAGGATGTCTGACCAGCTCCAAAAGGACAGGGAGACCAAGAGCTGACTGCTAGCATGGAAAAATTTTCCTTTCCAAGCCAGTCCCAGACTTGGACATCTCTCTGCTCCAACAGTTAAGAGCAAGGACTTGCTTTAATTTTCTGCCCACTAGAGCCCTTAATCTCTTCTCTTGGTGCAAATGAATGCAGAAATTGCACAAGGCAAAGGTAATGTTCTGTCATGTGAGAGCTACCACCCCACGGCCCTGAAACACCACCTCCTGAGTTCATCTGGGGCGTGTGCACATGGGTGTGGATGATAAGAAGAAAATTTGCATACCGTTCCTTGTTGCAACATCAGCAGTAAGCTCTCCTTTGCAATAAATTATTTACTTCCCCATGGGTCAGACTGGCAGCATGTTTTCAGAGCTCCTTGTCTCCTTGGGCCATGATGGCATATCCCAAGCACTTACCAGGGCCACTGTTGAAACCTGGCTTCACTGACCAAACAGGAGGGGTCAGGCAAACCTCCACCACTTGCCCCCATCTCAGCTCAGGACATGCGTTTGGGGTCAGCATACTGTAGGTATGCTGTGCCTGCCTTGTCCCCTGCATCTCCTGACCTTATCACACCGTCGCAACTCCTTGGCTTCACCACAGACCTGCCTCCCCCCCTGCGGACTTGGCTATGATCGCTGGGTCACAAGGCTGACCCTCGTTACGGTCACCAGACTGCTCTGCTCTTCTTGCCTGGGGACCCAACGGCTGCCTTTTTTTCTGGTGTGGGCACTGCCTTGCCTTGCCATGCCATCACCTGCCCCTCCGCAGCACACTCCTGCTGCCTCCAGCACATGGGGCCTTCAGGGGACATAGGAGTGTCCTATGCTCAAGTGTTCTGCTCACCAGAGATTCCTCCAGCTGCGTGGATGCCCAAGGTAACACCAATGCCAAATCCCAAATTGATGCTCAGATGCTGCCCAAAGTCTCCTCTTCCTAATACCACTTGTGCCACAGAAGACAAGCCAAAGACCTAGTGCATGGAGAAAGAAAGAGAGAAAGGAGTGTTAAAAGTAATGTTATGGCTGTGGTGGACTGAGCTTCTTTGTTACTTTTTCTGCAATACTAATAAACTCCCAAAGACAGGAAGACTCTAAGGTGCCCATGGTCAGGAGATGAAGTGAGAATGACCCTGTTCTGCAAAAATTGAATGGATAACTGGGTTATTCCTCACTGGTGACCATCACACCAAACAGGACAGTCTGGCCTGGGTTGGGTACAAGGGAGACAAACCCCAGACACCCACGCCAAGGTCCCGGGCTCAGCTGGGATCACTCACACAGTGATGGTAACGGTGTCTGCACCTGAAGCCAGGGACAGGAGCCAGGGGAGCATCACTGCAGACTGCCCGAAGATGGCACCCAAGCTGAATGGAAGAAGAGTGGGCAAAATCTTCTCGTCTTTTTTTTCCTGGTGTGCAATTTATTGACTAAAAATGTAGGTTGGGCAGCACATAGCTATTTGCCAAACTCAACTCTAATTTTCCAGCAAAAAACAAGGAAGGAAATTCTGGTTTGACTTTTACTTTCAACACATATACTTTCAGTCTGAAAACAGCCAAAGCTTCAATATTTCTTTAGTGACTAAAGGGAAACTGGGGAAAAAAAATGAAAAGAAAAGTAAACACTTTCCAACAGGAAAAGACATATTCAAGAAATTGCTCTGGCTTGAAAGTAAATTCTATTTCACTTTTTTAATGTGGTCAGACGGTGGAAAAATCAGTTCTTTGCACAGCATTTACACTGAAATCTGGAGAAAAACAAAGCTTCTCTTGAGGTCTCTGCCTCACAAGCCACTTAGGGCTTGGAGAGCTCATCCTGTTCCTTGGACTGCACTGATGTTTATCCAGGGTGACATGTCCCTCCAAGACAAAAAAGTCAGTATGTTCTCCAGCATCTAAACTACTGCTCTAGCCTGTCCTGTTTTGACTCAGATATTTTGGCCTGGATCCAGATTTTATCTCATGCATCTGCTTTCTCTTTTCCCTTTCAGACATCACCAAAATCCCCTGCTCCCCAGAGACACTGTTCTCATCTTTCATGTACACAGACCACAATCTGTGCTCTGCACGGAGCTCCAGCCTCCACGGTGTGAGCCATTCTCTCAGTCTGCCTCAGGAAAAGCCCCAAAAAGCAGTGTCTGGGATGTCACCCAGCATCTGCAATGGCCTTATAGAAACTTTGCCTATTCATCCCTGAGCTCTTCCAAAGCTACATCCAAGAGAAGCCAAGAGAAGCCAAATGCATAAGGCACAGGTTTTGCAGACAGCACGCAGGTGCAGAGAGAGGGGTGCTGGGCAGGAGACATGGCTGTTGCAGCTGAACCGCACTATCCTCAAAAAAACACAGGTCAGGACAGAGAATTTGTTTTTCAGCACAGATCCAAACCTCTGGTCTCTTCCTTTACTCTCACAGACCCAAAAATAGCCTTTTTTCTTTTCCTACCTCCCTACTCCTTGTGCTGTTTACCCCCGCTGCCTGGTTCCCTCCTTTATGAACACTGCCTGTCCGTTAAAGCAAGCGGCCCTGGCTGAGTGCTATCACCCAAATAACTGTCATCCAGGCATCCTGGAGATGCATCCAGCACATTCCTGGTTGCAGTAAGGACCAGGGGTCTGCTAAAGAGTCAGATACTGAATGCTGTATTCGGATGCTGCATGCTGTTTGCAGCCAGCCCTTGATGGGTGTCCCTGTGCAGCGTTCCTTCTGCTCTGTTCCCCCATGGGGATCAGTGAGGGAAGAGCCAATGTGAGCTGCAGGCTCCAAAATCTACCTTGGACTGTCAGAGTGCAGAGAAAGGTCTCCTTCTCGTGCTGCTTCCCAGACACAGCCCTGGTAGGACACCCCTGAACTTGATCTTTATCACCTGCAAACTTCCACCACCGAAACACAAAAGGAATGGAAAAGGAAAATGGTTTGTTCAGCTCCTGCTGAGGAGTCACAGATGCCTGTATTTTGACTTCCAATGCATGCAAAACTACCTGTGTAGTAAGGAGTGAGCTTCAAGGAGCTGGATGTGCAACGAGAAGTGATAAAAAGCAAGCATCCTTTGCACACGCAGTTGTCCTTGTTAACAAGCATCTTTATTTGTACAGAGAGCTGTGTCAAAAGCTCCCCACACTTACACACTTCTTTCTGTGCAAATCTCCAAGTATGAGTTATTTGGATTATTCCCAGCCCTTCCATGCCAGCCTCTGTCCAGTCCAAAGCATCTCTCTCCAGCCAGCAGCGCTTGGACACTAAGTCCACGTGTAGTAAGTTGGCAGAGACACTTGCTGGACCTTTTCAGAGGGAGGATCTCATTTTGCTGCGTTGACCCAACACATGAAGGCTCTGGTCCCTGTGGGGACCTCAGCCCACAATTCTGACTGCAAAGCCTTCCTCACCCTCTCCCCGAACACCTCTGAAACAGCCCGAGAGCTTAAAGTCACTTTGCTTTTTCTGCATGAAACATATCCCTCAGGCAAGGAGGGAGTTTCTGTATCATTTGGATAAGCACTTTTCACTTGCCAGTGTAAGAAAACCAAAAGTGAAATTATGGCATACTTTACACCAGGTAATTAGGTTTCCTAATGGTGGGTTGTGGCTCCAGAGAGTTTCACGGGCATTCATTACCCTGGCAACCCCAAAAGGAAGAGGGATGAATTTTGTTCTCATTTCACAGAGGCTGTCAGTGGTAGAGGAACCAGGATCTGCTCCTCAAACCTGTGCAGGACCCCCTAACCACACCATTGCCTCCAGCATGGTGGGAAGAAAAGCCTCAAATCACTGCATGTGATCTTTTAGGAGTTTGGCACAAGCATTGCATTTCCCTGCCTGACTAGACACTGCTCTTTGGTTTCATTCCCAGACTCTTCTTCGTTTTTCTCCTAGAAAAGAACGGAAACAGCAGTTCATCCCCACCTGCTTCACCCTCTCCCAGCACCCACCTCCCACTCTCTGCATTGCTTTTTTGCCTCCAGAAGGTTTTTGACAGATGGTCTACCTGATGGGAAGCTTCTGCCCCACCAGAGCAGAGGGGTGAGCAGTAGCAACCAGCTGCTAAGCAATCCTGAGGATGTGGTTGGAAACCACTGACCTTACAAACTGCTGCTGCAAACGCTTACCCTCTCACCCACCCTGCACACACACAAACACACATGCACACACATGCACGTCTGGGCCCATGTCCTCCTTACCATGAGGATGAACATCCCCAGTGCTTCTGCCAGCAGCTCCCTGATGGTGCAGCTACGGATCATGAGCGCCTTCTGAATCTTCTCCAGCATTTTGCTCTCAGGCTCCAGCCTGCAGCCACAGTATCTCCTGTTGTGACAGCACACTTCATTGCGCTGAGCTAAGTTACCCTTTGAGACCTGGCACCCTCCCTTCAGCCCCAGACATCTTCATTCATTTGGTTAACGATGAACAAGCCAATAAAGTAGCAGCTAGCTTCAAAGTCTTCCCACACACGCATGCCATCCTATTAAAACTATATGGTAAGGATGCAATATTTCTGCTACTGGAGCACTGCAAACTGTGCCTCTGCCCAGGAGCAGCCTGTCCAGAGCAGTGGAGCAGTAAATAGCCTTGGTGTGTGCCTAAAGCCTCTGTCTTTCTCTGTCACCTCTTCCACAGGCACTCAACAGGAGTTTTGGCTGTGCTCTGCATTCTAACCCATTGGCTGGTGGTTTGGTGCCATTTTTTTTTTCAACAGGTTAGGACCATTTGCCTGCACTTCACAGGACCTTTTGGATGCCCAGCCTGCTGTGAGAAAGCTCTGCCTGGAGCTAGTGTGCGCTGCTATCCGCAACCAGAAAGAGCTCAGTGACTCAAGGATTGCTTCAAGTTGAAATTTACTCTTGCTGAATGCACCTGCACCCACAGCTCCCATCACACTAGTGGAGAGCCTCTCCACCAGCCCCCCAGTCTGTCCTCTCATGTGGGGCAAGGAGAGGCCAGTCTCAGCAATGGTCCCCAGAGACCTTCAATCTCATGTGGCTGCCAGAGCAGAGCCCTTGCTGTCCTGATTCCTCCTCCATCTCCTGATTGCCTCTGCTTATCTCCCGGCTCACGAGGTGTTCTTACCTCTCCACTGTGAAATGGTTTTAATACCTTTGCTTAATCACTGAAGAACTTAAACCCACTGGAAACTCAAGACCTTTTTCTGTAAGCCTTGTCTGGATTTTTGCTGGTTTTCTTCACCTTTCTCTCAACCTGCTGCAGCTTCTCAGTGTGTCTCTGGAGGGGACACAGTGCACAGCTCTGGAGGGGTTTCCAGCAGTTGCCCCGAGGGGACGTGGTGCTCTGCTCAGGCATTGCCTCCCTCTGCTCTACTGCACTGCAAGAGTTCAGGAGGGTTTTTTCCACCCACAGGACACTGAGCAGGTCTATGGAAGAACCTGGGAAGCCAATTCTTCTCTCTGCACCATAGATGATTGTCTATATTGTGGCAGGGAAGGGTTTTATGGACTGGTGTAAGCCATCCTCCAGCGACAGATTAGCTATTGATCTCTGTGAATGCCTGGCTAAATATGCAGTAATTTACTAGTCTGTCTCTGACAGACAATTATTATGACAAATGATAATCACACTGCTGGCAAGGGTGTTCCCTACAGCATATTTCTAGGTGGGAAGGTTTTATTTGTCCTATGAGTCTGTGAGGCATGCTGTGGCACAGAAAAAGTGGCCAATAAATTTTTCCAGGTTGCTTCATTCTCTGCACAAAAACACAGGTCCTGGAGCACCAGGTCAGGGTGGTGACAAGAACCTCAAGTTTCTTCCACACATGGTAATTTCCAGCTGACATGTAAAGCTGAGGTCCTGGCATCAGCGTGGATTGGAGATCTCACAGCCTCAGATGGACGAGGTGTGAGTGGGTCAGTACCCCACACAACTGGACCTACAACTTTTTGTTTTTCACTCCTAGGTCTCAGGGAGCCTTCCAGGTGGATTCCCCCACTGCAGGCAAACAAGAAAGCTGCTGTCTTTCTGAAAGGCTTTGTCTCTTGCCTTCAAACATTAACTATAGGCATCTCCATATTCTAATTCATGCTGAAAAACGTACAGGTATTTTTTGGGAACACCAGGCTCCCATGGACTTGCAGTCTTCTCAGGGAAAAAGGCAATCCCAGTTTGCAATAGAAATCTTTGGTTTGGTGTCAATATTTGCAGCATAATCCCCAATATTACCATGAAATTCCCTAAAACTCCAACATGCTTCTAGGATGGCATCATGGATCACTGGATGTGTCCTCTTGCCACTGCTTGGACTTTTACACAAGATGGCACCGAGACATTAATTTCTCCCTTAAAAGCAATGAGATGGGTTCCTCTTTTAGCTGCTGAAAATGTGACAATCCTTTAGTTTTAGGGTTCCTTCGGGCATTTTGATATGCCAATGTTCAAGAAGTGTAAAAACAACATAAAACATCTTTCTATGAGTCCTATTGGGCAGAGCACCACTGCTCTGGAGAGAGTCCAGCGGAGGGCAACAAGGATGATGAGGGGACTGGAGCATCTCTTGTATGAGGAAAGGCTGAGAGAGCTGGGGCTGTTTAGCCTGGAGAAGACCAAGAGGGGATCTCATCAATGTTTACAAGGATCTAAAGGGTGGATGTCAAGAGGATGGGGTCAGACTCTCTTCAGTGGTACCCAGTCGCAGGACAAGGGGCAATGGGCACAAACTGGAACACGGGAAGTTCCATCTGAACATGAGGAAAAATTTCTTCACTCTGACAATGACAGAGCACTGGGACAGGCTGCCCAGAGAGGCTGTGGAGTTTCCTTCTCCAGAGAGATTCAAAACCCACCTGAACATGGGCCTGTGCAACCTGCTCTAGGTGATCCTGCTTTAGCAGGGGGTTGGACTAGATGATCTCCAGATCTTCCAACCCCTACCAATCTGTGAACCTGTGATTCTGCTCTGATAGCACACAAAACCAAAATGTGTGAGCCTGCGCCTGTCACCCTCCACTTCACAATCAGCAGAGAAAACCAGGCAGCTCCAAAGGGCAGTTCCTCCCCACCTAAAATAAGCATCTGAGGCCTGATCTATGAGTCACACTGGATGCTGGCAGTTTCCCTCCAGTGTCTGCACTGGTGATGTGGAGTCATCGGCTCCAGCATGCACAACCACATAGAGGTGTCTGCCACCAGGTGAGCTGGACTGCCCTTCCTCCCTGCATCCAGATGTGGTGATCTTGAGCAAGCACAAATAACCATGTGAGTCAACCAGGGGCTGGAGTGCAAAGATCTGCCAGTTGCCCAATATGATCTGTTTATACTTGCATGGTTTCACTTACCTGCAGGGCTGACCTGGATCTCTGGGGTCACCAAATAGGGTCCCCTACTAACATAGAAGAGCAGTTGCTGCTCACGCTTAGTTTTGCACTGCCTCCAGATGTTTACCTTGACTGACTCACGTGTTGAAACTTCACTCAGCATTGACCCTACAATGATTTAACTGTGTTTTCCACCTCACATTAAGCAACCACCTGCTAAACCAAACCCACTTTCTTCCCTAAGGCAGGTGTGCTTTCAGCACTAGTAATAAAGGCCTCAGTTTGGGAAGGAAAATTCTAGCACAGTCAAGGCCCACTAACAGTGCTGGTGTTGCTACCAGTGGTACTGAAGATCCAGGGGAGCAATCCCCCTTGGGTCCTGCTAGAGCAGCTCCGGGAAGAATGAGTGCCCAGGGAATCCAGGGCAGTGGTGCTTCTGCAAAGAATAACTTCTCTGGCTCAGTTTGACAGTGCACATGTTTCCTCCGCACCCAGGAGATCGTTTATCTCTTAATTGCTCTAATCAACAGCTGGAACATCGCCACTCCATTAGCTTCAGCCCTGGTAGTGGAGCATTAACTTCTCCCCAGAGGCTGAGAGGAGCATGAGCGTCAGCACAGCAGAGGAGCTCCTCACTGTGGATGAGGACAGCTTGCTCTTCGGTCAGAACAAATGAACATGGCACCAAGACACCTCCAGGCCCCTTTAGGAGGCAAGGCCTAGCCAGGTCAGAGAGACCACTGGTATGACCTTAGCTGTCCAGAACAGACCCCCACTCAACATACCTAGAGCACCAGCACCCTGTGGTCTCACATCTAACACTCATGGTCTATCTCCTCCTCTCCTTTACAGATGGCAGGCACTGAGCGAGTCACAGACACCCAAGACATCTTCCTCTAAGCAGACACCTTTGCTCTCCAGTTACTCCCCTCCCCATTTCCAGGACACCATCCTCCATGGCCTTTCAGCTCACCCTGGACACCATGGGTGAGCTGACCAAAGGTGCATCACCCACACCTGCTCTTTCTCAGTGAAACAGGGCTAGCTCTTACCGTGCTGGGTAGAAGTGGAAGCTGGAGGGACCAGCAGAGGTTGTGGTGGCACCACGGTGGGATCCTGCTCCAGCCCACAGCCCTTCGCTTTGCTCCCCAGCGGCACAGTGCCCTCCTGCCCCAGACCGCTAAAGCTCACTCAGCCAGAGGTAATCCCTGAGGCGGCGGCAGTGTCAGCAGAAAGGGAATTACATGGCTCTTCTTGGTCATTAAGGGGAGAGCAGAGCTGTCCAAGAAGGTGTCACCTGGGACGGTGCTGGGCTCATTGTTAGGCAACAGAGTAGAGGGCACCTGGGCTCCCCCAGCTGGGAACCTTCCCACCCCACATTGGGCCACCTTCCCTTCCTGCCCTCGTCTGGCTTTCCAGACAAAATTGGGTCATTTTTATACTCAGCAAAGCATGATTTTTGAGGCAACTTGCTGGCTTCCACTTGGGCAAAGCCCTGGGAAATCTCCCCCACACATGGGTACAGGACATTTAACACTGAAGAAACTGAGGCACAGGGCACTTCAGGTGTCACAGGAGACTTGGGGTACCTGTGGAATTTCCACTGAGGTCCTGCCAGCTCCTCACCTGCTGTCATCTCCCATTCTCTGCCCTGTCCCTGACCTGTGAGCACGTCATTCTCCTGAGCTAGGGTCCCACCATACCCCTGTGTGTGGGACCATCCCCCTGCCTACCCCAGGACCCTGCTGCAGGGCTCCCCCAGACCCAGATAAGAGCGGTGGGTTCTGCGGGTGCAAATGCTCCCACCAAGCTTTGAGCTGCCTGCTTGGGTCTGCTTTTAATCCACAGATAAGGTGAAAGCTGAGGAAACCACAGGGCTCACAGGACATCGTCACCCTGGAGATAAGAGGAGCCAGGCTTTCTCCTGGAGGAGTGTGAACACCCACAATCTGAAAGGAGAGATTAAAGGGGAAAAATTGCAGGCTGTGGGGGAGACACTGGGCGAGCTCAATGAGGTCCTGAAGCTGCAGAGTCTGATGAAGCCAGCACACTGTTCTGAATGTTTCCCTGCCTCTGACCGTATCCAAGAGACAGCATAGTGTGGCTGTGTCCTCCCCTCAGGATGCAATGAGTTCGCTCGTACAAACGGTGCCACCAACAAAACCCTTCATGCTTCAATTCATGCTGTCTCCTTTGCCTCCTCCCTCCTCCAGACGCTCCAGTCCAGGACAGTCTGCAGGACCTGCCAGCCCAGTATCCCCCTAAGCAACACCAAAAAGGCCTGAGCCTGTGTTAACAGTCTCAAAGAGCAAAACCAGAGCAGGGGACGATGACACAAACACAGCCATGCCTGCTCCTTCTGCACTGCTGGAGCAAGGCCGAGCCAATAGTCAACACAGTCCTTCTTCACAGCCACCAGATGTTTAAGGCTGGGCAGAATCCATACATGCCAGTCATGTAAGCTACATCTATAAACCCTTCAAGAGATGATGCTAAACCCACAGGCGGACCATCCTCACTGCTAGCTGTGATGAGTTACCCAAGCCTCAGCTGTCAGCCACACAACCTTGTTCTCCCATATCACACCTGCCACGGGGTGTCCGAAGACCATCCAGTGGCTGGCATGACTCACACAAGTGGTGAGCAACATCTACCACATGGGATTTGTCCTTGCTGTCTCCAGAGGGGAGGTAAAGGCAGCACGCAGGCGGCTGGGTCAGCTTTCTCAGACCCAAGCCGCCTCAGCCCAGAGGGCTGCCACTGGCGCGGACGTGAAGGCATCTGAAGAAAACCCCCCGATAAGCTCCCGCTATCACCGCAGGGAGAAGATGCCACAGATTCCTTCCAGACACGTGCGTAAATCCCCTCAGATGCTGCCCAGCCTCTCTTGGGGCCTCAGGAAGCCCCACAGGCATTTCAGTGGGGGCAGAGGTTTGCTCAACATTGGCCAGACCTCATCGTTCTCATACTCCCCCAGCCTCTTTGGCCTCTCCTGGGCCATTTTGGGAGACAGGAAAGAGAGGCCAGGTGTGGTGGATCTGCATGGCTCCTTGGTCATTCCCATCTTATCAGTTCCTACATGAAAAACTACTGATCCAGAGAAACCCAGAGAAGCTGAAAATTCATCCATTGGTGTCACCTGAACAAAAGTCAGTTTTCTTTGTTCATGTAGTTTCCCAGGACAAGTTCCTGCATGACAGAAGAAGCAACAACTTCACAAACCAGCCCATATTAAGCAAAGTGCACACACGAAGTCTATTTCCCAAAGCACAGGGCATCATATGTCAACCATTACCAGCAGCGCAGATGTTCCTAACCCATGGCAAAGACTAAATATTGTCACTGGTCTTTAGCGTTCCCGTGTTTGTTTTTATACGGACACCCATGTCAGCCGTTTCCTAGTGAAGAAGTAACTGTTGCATACCACCTTCTCAATTTTTACTTCAAAGGAACCTCCTCAGGGTCAAAATACCAATTTATAATCTCATGAGAATGGCAGAGGGTCTACCACCCTCTCCCAACGTGAACCAGTTGAAGCTCTGTGGAACCATGTTAGGGTGTATTTGCACAGGACCTGACACGATGGCCCCCTGATCACAACACAGCCTCCAGGCTTTGCCACAAGACGAACATATACACAAATCACAACAGATCCATGAGACTATAGATATCGATTTTGCACCTGAAATATTCATGCATGTGTCAAACTGCAGCATTAGGCACAGCAAGTGCCTGGCTGGAGCTCTCATCTACAGGAGCAGCCAGTCCAACTGGTAGAGTCTATCAGAAAATGTGTCACTTTGCTCACCTGTCTTTGCTCACCCTGAATCTGCTGAACAATAAGCTCAAATTGCTTTTCATGCACTGGAGTGTGTAGTTTATGTCTAGAAATCCTTGACACAGGATGCTGTGGGTGCTGAAAAGGGATCTGAGGATAGTAATACAAATTCACAGAGGTAAAAATCCATCAATGGCTATTAAACATGGACAGCCCTCTACCACAAGTGGTCTCTGTGCTGTGAATTGTTGGGAATTGTAAAATAACTCCGGGGAAATACATTTGTTCTGTTCACACACTCTTCTCCCATCACACCTAGGATCTCCTCCATGGGCCCAACTCACCTCAGTGACCACTGCCAGCTGACTGTGGTATCCAATGGAATAGGATGTCCACCACATCAGTCACAAGAACAGAAGGCAAGCAGCCTTTCCTAGCATATTCTTGAATTTCTGGGTTGTCCTGAGTTTAAATGAGGATACTGGAAGTATATTCTCAGCTCTGCCACTCACCAGTGTGAGTCCTGAGCTGTGACTCCTCCTCCCTGCCCGTTCCTGGGGGTGATCAAGACACCTCATTCAGAAGCAGCTTGGGGTGGTCAGAGGAGACGTTTGCAACTGCTCACAGCATGCTGCGTGATCCTTGCTAAAACACCTGCTTCAGCTTAGCGCTGGAAGTGCCATCAGCTCCTGGGTCATCCTAAGTCATCCACCTCCTCATAGCTCTCTCCTCCTCTATGCAATGCAGATAGTGACCTCTCCCAGTCCCGGGACAGCTAAGGACATACTTGTCTCATCTTCCACTTCACCACTGGTGAGGCCAGCAGTCAGAGGAGCAGGTAGGAGCGTCCTTCACATACACAACAGGTCAAGCCAGCAGAACAGCTCCCTCAGCTCACCAGAGGACTTACTGTAATGCCTACAGCTGTGCAGTGATTCAATGGCAGTTTAGATACAGTAAAAGCTTTAGTAGAGGCAGATCTATTGCACTGTGGCAGAGTCTCCCTTCTCCTTCCCCCCCAGGAGCTGGAGGAAGCCACATCACATGCATCATTTAAAAGCAGACTAGAAGCAAAAGGCACTTGAAAACTCACCATGGGGAACAATCGTGCCCTGCTTCAGGGCAGTAAATATAGCTGACTTTGTCTTGTTCATCTCACATTTTATTGCCACTGCTGTTTGTACAGTGCTTCATGGGGGGAAGCAAGCTAACAGAGCGGAGAGCCTGCTCGCTGCTTACCTGTCTCCTCCCCTGCACAGGCGCCACGTCCCCTCCTCAGCTTGTCTCTTCTGCACAGCCCCATGAGATGGCAGCTTTGGGCATGGCACTGCCACACCACAGTCACACAACACTATCAGCAAGTGCTTGGGGGGAGAAAAAGCAGTGCCATAACCATGGGGGTGTTGCAGGTCCCTGCCGGGGTCCCTCTGCTGTGCCCAGGCTGAGGGCTCACACCCTCGTCCCTCACTGTCAACCTGGTTCCTGGTCAACATGCGAGCTCTGGTCTGGAAAGAAATCTCAGAGCAGGGTCTCACGCCCTTGCAAGTGCCATAGGGTTTGCTGTGTCCCATCCAACCACCTGTTCCTTTATGCTGGTGGTGCCTGGAAATTTTACATGAAAAAATTCCCCTAAACTCACAAGACCTCTCTTAAGCCCACACCAGCAACCACCTTAGAAGAAGCGTGGGGAAAATCTTACAACCAAAAATTTTGTAGGATATATCATGTTTGTTGTATGGAGCCACGGAGTGGTATAGGGGAAGAGAGATGCCCAGCTTCATTATGATCTTCTTGGACTGCAGCTGGACTCTCAAAGCATGTGTTTGTTCAAGAGCTTTGGATAAGTTCTGGTTAGTTGTTATTTCTGTCGTGCAATTACCCCATGTTTTTTGCACTCTGATTTGTTTGGAAGCATTGCCAAAATAATTCATCATGTACCGGTAGGCAACAGCCTGATGGAAGACATCCTGCCCTGATCAGCATCTGCACAGAGCACGATATGAGCCAGCAGTAACAAAAAACATGTTTTGTTCTAGGTTGTCGGCACAGAGGAAAAAAACATGTTCATAATTTGCAGTGGTTGATTCACACTTGCTAACAGGATAACAAGATTGATCAACACAGAGAAACAGAGGTTAATAGATCGTAATCATCTTTAAGTCCCCAACAGACTGACCCTAATCTGTAACACAGGGTGAAAGTCTAAAGTATTCTTTATGTCTGTATTAGCACAGGAAAGACACAGACCTCTTGGAGCAGGTCCAGAGCAGGGCCACAAACACGGTCAGAGGGGTGGAACACCTCTCCCACGAGGACGGGTTCACAGACTTGGCCTTCTTCAGCCTGCACAAGAGAAGGCACCGGGGACACCTTCCGGCGGCCTTTCCCTACTTACGGGGCGCTCACAAGAGAGATGGGGACAGACTTTTTAGCAGGGCCTCTAGCGATAGGACAAGGCGTCAGGGTTTTAAACTAAAAGGGGGGAGATTCACAACCGAGAGAAGGAAGACACCTTTCACCATGAGGCTGGCGAAGCACCGCCACAGGTCGGCCCCCGCCCACCACGAGGTGGTCGACGCCCCACCCCTGGAAACATTCAAGGTCGGGTGGCACGGGGCTCTGAGCAACCCCATCGAGTTGAAGATATCCATGCTCATTGCTGGCGGGGTGGACCAGGTGACCTTTAAAGGTTGCTCCCAACCCAAAAACCGCTCAATGCTTCTATGATACTAGCTAACTCCATATCCATCTAGTTCTTCGAATGAAGATATATCCTTTGGTGAAAGCAGCCCCAATGCCTGTGAATTTCTCCCTGCCTGCTGACAACTCACAGCCTGGAAGAAAACAGCAAATCCCATGGAAGAGTCCTAAAGTGTCAGCTGGTGCATTGACTTGGATGACCACAAGTCAAATATATAACAAAGACGGTGCTCCCACGCCCAGTGTCCCACCCAACCAGCTCTCTGTCTCAGAGGAGTGCATCCCTCCCCAGATACTGTCATCACTTGCTGTAGCACTCAGCTGTAACCAGAGGCTTCCCTTCCGGGCGCTGACCCTTCCTGCCAGATCAGTCCTGCTTAGCTTTCAGCACCTGATAGGATCGTAAGCTGAGGCAAACGTAAGCAAAGGATAGAAAAAGCGGATAGAGATCTAGACTAGGCAGTTACACATACAGTAATGTTATGTTATGCACAAAGGTGCATGAAATATGTTTGAGAAGAAAAAAAATAAATCTGCATAGATAGGAGAGTTGCTCAGAGTCCACGATTTTATCAGATCTGGAAAAATGCCATATGAATGAGTCACTGGAGCATCAGTCAATGGCTGTGTACAGAAAATGCCACAAAATTATTGTTGTATTCCCTCGCTGGCATTCATACAGTATCATTTCATGGTTTCCATAAATGATTGACTAAAATGTGCCATGGGCCACTTTCTTGCCTTATAGTTACCTGCCCCGCTACCCTGCTTCAGCCCAATTCCTTCTCACAGCCTTCTCTCCTTTAACAAAATGTATTTTAATGAAACATCTTTTTCAGATCATCATTGGAGAGCAAATGGAGGCCCTTTGAAAAATGTTTTGCATATTCCTTCCACAGCTGGTCTCCAACCAACTTGCCAGCACAGTTGTGAGGTAACCTGATGCTGAGAAGGGACACCAAATGTGACTCACGGAGCAAGTTTATATGCCCCATTCCTTTGGAAGCTGGAGCAGAGTACCTCAGCTCCACGGCATTTAGGACCCGCACAACTTAAAAGCTGAACATCTGCAGATCAAGGCTGGAGTCCTGCTGCCAGCAACAGGTCCTGGGGCACAGAGGGCTCATAAATCAGAGATGGTGCCTTCAGCCCCAGCTGGAAGCTGACAGCCAGGCTGCAAAGATCCCACAGCATTGGTATCATACATTGCACATGCAATAGCTCAACACATAGGTCCTGGCTGCCCCTCTACCACAGTATGGGTCCCTGCTCTGAGGTCTGCCCTGGACTGGCCTCAGACAGGCATGGACCTTCACAGCAGGGCAGCTTTTGGCTTGGCTCCCATTTCACGTTGGGTGGCATAGGGAAGGTGATGGCTCCTATGCTGCCCCTCACAGCCCAGAATTGCTGTTTCCACCATTTCAGCTTGCATTTGGGAGGGTCCAGGACAGAGCTCACCCTCCCACAGGTGCTAGACCCAGACAGTCCTTCCCACACCTGCACCCCGCTCTGGGAGAGGCAGCAAGGACAGGTCTGCTCTCCCAGGCTGCATGCAGCAGCATCTCACAAAACTGGAGGTGCAGTCCTCCATCAGCACACAGAGTCTTCTGGCCAATGTTGCAGGGAAGACGAGCTCCTGACCAAGCTCCTGGCTCCAGGACTCTCTTCGTGACTCCAGAGAGGAGTGCTAGGTGTCAGTGTGCCTTCACACTTGACTTATTTACCAGGCAGCTGCTTGCATGGCTCTAAATGACTGCATGGCAGCCAGTTTCACATGCAAATGTGGACATGGTGATCTAAATGCCAACCTGTCTAGCCCTAAAATGAAAACAGCCTTGTGCCATAGGGACTTCACCACTCACTCAGTCACCCCGACCATGCATGCCTTACTGTTAATCAGAGCACATCACGCCTCGTTAGCCTTGTGTCATGGCAGCCTCCCAGCCCAGGACCTGCGTCATGTACATCTGACACCAACTGGGAAACCAGACAATGTCCAGAGGCAAAGATGGAGGAAAGATTTCACATATACAAGTCAGTTGCAAAGACTGCCTTGCCATTTGTGAGGCAGAACTGATCTGCTAGCACTAGGAAACATTTAGACAAGTTTGACTGGAAAGTGCCTTGGTGTTATTTGCACAGATTTCCTGCGTATTTTACTTTTGAGTCTGAGCCACAAAAAGAAACACACAAAGTAGACATGTTTACACACACAGACACACTGCAGTGAAGAAGCAATCATCACGAATTCTATGACTGAAATACTTCTATGTGCCAGCATAATAAATACATCCTTCGTTCTCTCTGCTACGGTGAAGGCAGTTGATGGAGAATCCATTTCTGGACAGAGGATCTGCCTTCTGTCCCCATATCACCCTTTTCAAATTGTTTGTAATAAGCTCTCTGGAACAAGGACTGAGTCTCCTAATGTATTTCTGTGGGTCTGGCACAGTCAGAGGTACTGCAGTAATAACCACCTGTGTCAATGTGAATTGTAACAAGGAGGATGTACAAAGAGATTTTTAGCGTCTATTACAACCCAGTGAGCAAACGCCCCATGAGGTCTGTGGCACTAAAGGAGCCACAATGCACCCTAGGAAACATGTTTTGCTGCTACAGCTTGGAGTGCTGGAGAAAGACCCCCATGTGGCCCTCTCTGCTGGTATGTATTGTCCTCTCGAAGTGCTGCTGTGCAATCCCATAAGGTGATGCCCATCGAGTGTGGTTGACTCCAGCCAAGTGCTGGCCCAGCTATCACTGAGCCAAACTCAAATCAGCTTTGGGTACTTATGAATCTGAGCATGCCACGTCCATTTCCAGCTCCGAGCCTTGTACAGCTGGTGAGCAGTGTCACTCACCTTGCTTTGTGTTTGCACTAGCTTCTGTTTATGATTAGGAAAGGCAGATCAACCCCACATGCTATGTGGGATTGTCTGGGAAATGAATCCATGCTGAGCTCCTGCAGCGCTCTCTGCCTTGCCACCAAGTCCTCATGCTTTAATCCTTGGAGCACTCAGAGACCCAAACGTACCAGGATCTTCTCTATCTGTTCAGCCCAGTTGAGTGCCATATAGACATGACTCACAAGCTGAGCCAGACCCCATGTTGCCCATTTCAGTCCTATTCTGTCCCAGAGAAATTCAGATCCTCTACTCCTTATTCACCAGCATGTCCCTCAAATGAGTATCCCAGCTGTGCATGTTTACAGGCTATTCCTGAGTATCATGAGATGTTCCTGAGATCATGAGATTAATCTGGTTGGAATGGAATGAAATAGTTCAGTAGAGGGTGGACCAGCAAACTCATGGAGAGCTCCATGACCTTCACAGTTGGTGGTAACCTGAACAGGAAAGATCAGCAGCCTTCTCTGGCTGGCCAAGGAGAGACCCACTGTACAGAGGGTAGTGGGGAGAGGTTTGAAAACCTGGTCCTGAATTCCATTTGCATCCATCAGGTGTTCTTCTTGACAACAGAGAGCAGGTGATTCTGCAGATCTCTTGTCTATTGAACGTGCTCCTACACACCCCCAAACTGTCTTCAGGAGCTCTCCAGTGTGCTTTGCCAGTTTTGTCAGTCCTGATGTTGTCAGAACCCATCATCTACTGCCACATATTGCAATGAACCATCACCTCCTGTTGCTGAATAGATCAGAGAATCATGGATTAACTCAAGCAGTGAGAAGGTCACCTACACTAATCATAGCGTCTGAGCCCCCAAATATAGCTTTTGCTCTTCCTGGTTCAGAAACGGCCACTAATATTTGCTGCTGCTCCCACTGGAGCAGACAAGTGAGACAAGGACCCTTCCCTTCCCTGCCCCAAATGTACCACTCCAAGCTGCTACTCCCAAAATAACTCAATGCATAGATGGCCATGGACAGGCTTGATCATGGTACGCTCACTCTGAAGCCTGGGCTGCTATAAGCAACAGCATCAGCTGCCACCGCACTCCCAGAAAGCAGCAAATCACCTTCAGTCCCTGTTTTGTCTTGGTAGCAGGAGCCCAAACCATCTAATAGAGCCTGTGGCATCAGGATCCAGGCTGCCCTTGACAGTGCCTCTCCTTTGGCTCTTTGAGTGGTAATAAACTCTGTCCCTCCGTGTAGGAGACAGTGTCTGTGTGGGACCAGCCACATGCTGTGGAGTAAAGCTTTCGCAGTGCTAAAAGCCATCATAAACCTCTCTACCTTCTGGTCTACCTCCACGAGCATAAAAGGAGAGCTCTACGTGTGTGTCCGCATGTGCATTTCTGTGAAAAAGCAATGGACAGACTGACTCAGTGCAATGAGGATTTCAAACAAAACAATTTAATTACACATATTTTCCCCCCATGAGAACTAAACATGTAACAGCTGTTGCTTAATGCATTCCTAGATAGCACATAGATATCATGCTGATAAGCACCACTTAAGAGCTGAGATAACAAAGGAGAGGAAGAGAAGTAATGATGTTAGTTATGCAGAGATCAGGTCAGACCTTACTGTGACTTTAAAACAACCTGGTTTCCATCCCTCCATTTAACGGAGCATTTGCAATAATGCATATTGCAGTGAAGCATTTTAATAGCATTTTAGAGACAGTAAAAGCTTCAGAAAGGTGACATTCATTGCACTGCTGTACAGCCTCCCCTGGAAACTGGAGAGAGCCTCATCACAAGTGCACTTTAAAGCTTGACTTGGTGAGCAAATACCCTTTGAAAACCAGCTGTTGGTATGGATCCTGTGCTGGTTGAGGGTCCAGATGAGAACAAATAAGTCGCACCTGTTTCAGACCTTTGGCTTTCACCAGAGTACAGCTTGCCAGGGGAAGGCATGAGCAAAATGAAGAGGTGACCATCCTGAGCCTCCCACAGTGCACCACGACAATGCCTCCCACGCTGGGCTCGTCCCTTATTCCCAGCTCCAAGAGGTGGCAGCAGCACTCCTGTCTTTGGGAAACCGCTCCTGTGTGAGACTGACACCCTCTCCTGCTCTGGGAACAGGAGGACTGACACCCTGGGGAAAGCAAGTGCACACCGACCCACTCAGCATCTCTAAGCTGAACCGGATGCAGTGGGTCTAGCACTGTGGGCAAGCATAGTAAAAGGCACAGGGAAGATGTATTAAGAAAAAAAATATTTTGCATTTGGCTTATTTTATCATGTCAATGGAGGGGGGAAAATTCCTTCTAGGATTGAAATGAGCCCCTTCCCAAGGGGAAGCTTGCCAGCATTGTTTATTACAAACATCTTTGCAGAAATATCAGCTGCATTGATTCTCTCCAGAAATTTCTGAGACTAAAGGTTGAAGACAGTTGCAAATGGTTGTCAGAGAAAGAAGAACGAAAAGAGAAAGGAATATAGTCCTTGTCCCAAAGATGGTACAACCTCGACAGATCAAATGTGATGGGGGAAAAAAAAGACAAGAGAACCAGGAATAGACAAAAGTTCCTTGCACTCTGAGACAAAAAACATCACACCAGTTCTCAGTGCAACCCTGTAGTGGTGAGACTCACCTGAGAAAATCAGCAATGATGTGCAAATCAGTGGAGGAAGTTTCTGCCCTACCCCTGACTGACACCGTGGATGTCAGCTCCATTGCAGTCCTGGGACAGGTGAGAGGAGCAATTCTAACGTGACCATTTATGTACACAGATCTCATAGACTCACCAGACAGGGTCCTGTGGTCCCTATGTGTGTTTGCGGACCTTCTCTTGCAGCCAAAGGATACAATAATATTTGAATGTCTACTTCTGTCAAGGTGCTGATATAGCCCAGTGAAAACAGTTTTTGAAATTGTTAGTGAAAGACATAGGCTTTGGCATCTCAGGATTTCTCCAGACTTATCACGACCTGAGCTGCTGTTGTTTTACTTAACAATTGCTAGCAGTCAAGTAAGTTCCATATATGATAAAATGTCTGACAAATGTAGGTAGTTACTGCATAACAAGAAACAGCCCTTTATGTTAACCCAGGCTGGGGGAAGCTGTTGTGAATATTCAAACTGTACCTGGAAACCACTGAGAAGGAAAGAGAATGTGACGAGAGAAAACATAAAAATAGCCCCAAGCAGACCCCGGACCTGAGGAGGAAGGGACCTCCACCATGAACATGGTGCTTCTCCTGGTGAACAAGTCACGACACTGATGGGTCACAGAGACAGCCCACCACCTCTCTGCTTGAGAAGGGCAGTGCCAACAACCACAGACTCAGGGGGACATCAGAAGGTGAGGATAGCATTGCAGAAGAGAATTAGATATTAGTAAGTTTTCTTTTATAACAGTTTTAAGAGTATTGTTATTAATGAGGTTTTTCTGTATTAATCTGGATTATAAGTGTTAGTGTTATTGCTACTGGACTAAAAATAACTTTATTATGTCTTGATTAGGTTAAGATTTCAATTAAGCTTTTGGGTCTGTATGAATATAATGTGTTCATCTTTGCCCATAACAATATTTTACATGTAGCATGAGAGAAGCTGTCAGAAACCCAAGACTCATTGCCAGGCACTAGCAGAGCTGAGAAAGCCTCTCCAGACAGTGACTTGAAAGACATGAGTGAACTTAGAATCACAGAATGGTTTGGGTTGGAAGGGACATCAAAGCTCATCTAGTTCCAACCCCCTTGCCATGGGCAGTGGGACACCCTCCACTAGACCAGGTTGCCCAAAGTCCCATTCAACCTGGCCTTCAACACTTCCAGGGAGGGGGCAGCCGCAGCTTCTCTGGGCATCCTGTTCCAGTGCCTCACCACCCTCACAGTAAATAATGTCCTGATTTTGGCTGGGATAGAGTTAATTTTCTTCCTAGCAGCTGGTGTCATGCTGTGTTTTGGATTTCGGATGAGAATAATGTTGATAACACACTGGTCTTTTAGTTGTAGCCAAGCAGTCAAGGACTTTTCACCTTCTCATAGTGCCCTGCCAACAAAAAGGTGGGGGGTTGCATAAGGAGATGGGAGGGGACACAGCAAGGACAGCTGACCCAACCTGTCCAAAGGGATATTCCATACCGTATGACATCATGCTCTCTGTATAACTGAGGGAGTTGGCCAGTAGGCAGGGCAGCTCAGAAACTAGATGAGCATCGGCTTTGAGTGGTGAGAAATTGTGCTGTGCATCACTTGTTTTGTATATTTATTTATTTTTTCTGTTCTATTAAACTGGTTTTATCTCAACCCATGAGTTTTACTTTTTTTTGATTCTCTCCCCCACGGAGGGGTGGGCAGTGGCTAAATGGTGGTGTGGTTGGTTTAGCTACCTTCTGGGTTAAACCATGACAGAACCCCACACCAATCCCTCCCCTGAAAGTCTGTCCTGCTCAGTTTACCTCTTTGAGGATGCACAGGACAACTGTTACTCTCACAGCAGCCGCCAGCCTCCAGATACCTGTTGGCATCAGGAGCCAAAACTTCGGTCAACAGCCTAGGTAGTAAGAGCTGCAGATATTCAAAATGGTCCTGCTGAGCCTTTTCCAGTCATCACCTTAAACAAATATATCACTGATTCCCAGCTTGTGCCTACACACATATACATACCCTCATCACTTCTTTGGCTGTCAGTTTAGGCCTTAATTTATCCAAGTTGATCTTTCTCACAAACTATTGTTTCTCTCAAAGAGCTGTGAGCTGAAAAAACCAGTGAGGGAGAGATCACTTACAGCCAGGGCAGTGCACAGGCTCGCTGTCTTTGACCCACCTACAGTCACTTCAGAGTCCTTCTGGTGAAGTTAATTCTGACCAAAGAACTCCAGGTGCAGCTGGAAACTTCTCTCTTATAGGAGCCACAGTTCAGAAAGAGAGAGATAAATGTGTTTCTCAGTGCCATGATCATCACATTATCCTCAGATGTTTCCTGATCGATCTCTGCTCCAACTCTGCAACATCCCTGTTTGTGCAAGGGTCTGGCTGAGCATCACTGAAAACACCTGAAATGTCCAAAAAGTGTCACAGGAAACTCAGCTCCCAAAACTCACTGCCACATCCAAGCAGAGGTAGAAGCCATGGTGACGTCACCTGCTCAAGAAGCCCAGCTGATAAGTACCAACACAGACAATAATAGCCTGAAATTATTCTTGTGAGAAGCTGTGGAGGCTTGAATAGACCCAGACTTTACTGTCAAGCTGACCCAGCAAAGTTACTTAGTTTAAATTTCCCTATGCCAATCTTCTGCTGAAATCAATTTTTATCCAAGAAAAGTGTTCATTCTGAGAGCATTTAACTTTCTGAAAGGAAAGTGTAGGATGGGCATTCAAATCTTTTCAATAGCCCTGGCTTTAAAACATAATTTTCAGCCTTCTCCTCCACTCTTCATGGAGTGGTTCACCGCTGTGTGGAGAGTACAGTGTTCTTCAATGAGACGTGCTCACAGCATCCAACTGAATGTTTATTCATTTTAAGACATTATTCAACAATGGAAAATCTCACTTGAGTTGCAGTTTATTATTTCAGACTTTTTTTTGTTTCTCTTCCTATGTCTTCCAGTCATACCTACCATATGCAGCAGCCTCCAAAGACTATTCTTGATTTCCCAAGGACAAGGAGAAAACAATTCCAGCCTCTCCTTTCTAAAATAGGGAGGGGGGAATAGGAATATGGGGAAGGAAAAGTGGGAGGGGTATCTTTGTTAGAGGCCCACCACAGACAGACTGCACAAACACACTACAAGAAAATGCAGGCATCCTGCTGGTTTCAGGCTCAACTTCAATGTAGGAGAAAGCAACCATTTTAAGTCAAGAAACGCGTATCACCATGTTCCAGTATTTAAAAGGTGGCTACAAATAAGATGCAGACTCTCTTTTTACATAGAAAAGATGAGGGGTAATGGGTGCAAGTTATTTCTGAGGAGATTCCAATTGGACACTAGAGGAAAATTTTTCACAATGAGACTAGTCAACCATTGGAATAATCCCCCCAAGTGGTGGATTCCCCAACAATGGACATTTTTAAGAATTGGCTGGACAGGGTGCTGGGCCATCTTGTCTAGACTGTGCTTTTGCCAAGAAAGGTTGTACCAGATGATCTTTCAGACCCCTTCCAACCTGGTTTTCTATGATTTTATGATTTTACGATTCTATGAAGACAGACATAAATGCCTATATGTTTCTAGCTATTTCCACAAATCAGATTTTTAAAACTAGATTTTAAAAAAACTAAACTTGCAAAAAAATTGTAAGATTTGATCAAACAATACTCTGCCCCCAACTGATCCATTGAGCTTTGACAGTTTCCAAGGTCCTTCCCAGTCACAATAGTACATTGTGACTTGAGATAACCCTCTGAAGATTTTCTGGAAATATCCCCTCATCCCCATCATGTATTCTAGCAAGCAGCCCCAGAAGGAGAGTCTTTTTTGGTCAGCAGGTGCATCAAAACCTGTTTTATTTGCTTAAGCTGAAGGCTGTGCAAAACAGCAAGCAACACAGCAAGACTTTCTGCAGGAAAAGATGACTCATCTTCTGCTTTACTGGCTACAACAGATAGCAGCAGCATGACCCCTCCCCACTGGATGTACATGCAGCTCCTATTACTGTCCTCTTACCTTTATGTCCTGCCCATGACTTCGCCCAGTCCGATCCACAGTGACCATCAGACCTGAGGATTGCAAAGCAAATTCACTTGCTGTACAGGGAATACAGCTGCATGCCTTCTGCTGACACACTGCACCGTGCCCTCAGTAGGAAATAAGTGGAATCTCCCAAGGGTGTGCAGCAACGTCTGCTTAGACACAAATGAGGCAAATAAAGGAAAATATTTTCCCAGCTGCCCAGTATCCAGAGCTGGAGCAGATTGCTCAAACTGATCAATTGCCATTCAGGTACAAAAGAAGCAGTCAGATATTCAAAGTAGCTCAGGATTCAATGCCAAGAAAGGTCACAACGTTAGCCTTGTAAAATGTGTCCACTGCTCTCTTGCTAATCCTCTGATTTTCCTCCCGTCTCCCAGTTTGCAGTGCATGTGGATAAGCAGTGATTCCAATGGGAACCAGAGATGATGGCAAAAGGAGTGAGCGACCACGTCCAATAGTGGAGGGGACACTGACAGCACCTCAGTGGAAGCCAGCTTCCTCCCCTGCCTCCACTCCTCCCGTAATTTCATTACAGCTCCCGCCAAGAAGCAGCTTCTCCACTTTTATGTTTTTTCTCTGTGGCCTATGACCGCTTTTGGCACTGTGCTGCACGCACCGAATGCAGTGTCCAAGAATCCAGAGCTGACGGATCTGTTAAAGACACAGGAATTAAGCCTGGAAAGGGAGAAGAAAAGGAAACTTTTCCTAGTGTTATGGGAAAAAGCACTATTAAAAATAAGTTGTTCTGTGACTGATGGAGTTAAAATAGTGTGCTTCCCTCTCCAATCTCCTCCACCACGATACTTCCAGCTCCTTCCAGAATCCGCTACTAGTTTGGCTGGAGATCTGGGTCCTGTGCCATGGCTGCCTGGCTCTGAGCTATACCTGCATTGCTTCATTAGCCAGGATGTAATTGCTCCTCAGCCAAGCGGCAGCAGCACCGCAGGGTATATGCTGTATATTGTGCTGAACTTTGCCTTTGTCTTGAGGGCAGGGAGTAGGGAGCAGCAACAACCTGGATCTTTCTGCTCTATCCAGCTGCCAGTTTTCACAAAACTGTGAGCAAATTCAAATCTTACAGATCTTTTACCAGATGAAAAATATGGTAGAAATCATACTATGGGTTCAAAAGGGTTTTGGGGATATAGTGGGGAAAGGAGAAAAAAATAGAAGGAAAAGAGTAAACCCAAACCTTCATTTCCCTAGGGAATTAGGTTTTAAAATACTGGTGAATGGCACTACTGTGGACTTCACATGCTAATTTAGCACAGGATAGCCTGCAAATATCAATAGGAATCCATTAGGGATACAGTGGAAGTGTGAGGTCACGCTTGCTGCAACCTGTAAAAGATCTACTGGGCCTATTAAACTCCCTTTCAAGCTAATTTCAAGCAAGTGTGAGTAATTACCAGAAAGGCTAAAAAGGGAGAGGGAGAAAGGAAAATGACATGCAGTAATAAAATCTGGGCCGAATGACAGTTTCTAACTGTCTGCTAAACTGTGCATGCTCCTTAAGGAGGAAAAGGACATGGCTGAGAGAAACGGAGATCCCCTTGCTCATGAGTAACTGAGTAGGCACTGGATTGGGGAATTTATCTCCATGAGGGGCCAAGAGAGTGCAGCCCCACTGGGGGTGTAGTGTGACCCCATTTGAGAGCCCACCTGGTCCCCTGGGAACCCTGGTTTCCCTGGCTGATGGCTCTCTGGAGAAGATCCCAAGAAAACCAGTGAATCCAGAGGACTTAAAACTTGCAGCACTGCAAAACAGTCTGGTTTCTGATGATTCCTGAGGTCCCTCTACCTTTATTTTTGGGGAACTTTCAGTTTTTTTCCTGAAGGGTTTAACATTCACCATTTGAAAAGCTGTGAAGTGCTGGAGGAAGAAAAAAAATCAAAATCATGTTAGAAAGCTCCACCCTCTGCATCTGCTGCGGTTACCATTACAGTCTTTCACAGCTCTGATCCAGGGCACAATAAGAAAAAGCAAAATAAGAATAGGGAAGGGACCTTTAGCACCCTTAGCACGTGGTATCGAGATCCGCCAACTTCCTAGTCCACATCAGAAAATATTCTGCCTATGATTTTTATTTGAAATTTTTATTTTTTTCCAGATATATGTCATGCATTTGCCCCTACTAGTGAATTTTATTCCAGTTACTTTAGTCATTTTCATTTCTGTCACTGAGGCCTGTCTACATAATAGCTAGGAGGTGAACAGTTCAGGGCACCAAAATCTCAATTTCTTTCTTTGAATTTCCTCGTGGGCCTCCTGTCTTGATGAAGAACTCCAGCCATTACTGAAACTCAAAAGCCAAAATCCAGAGGGAAAAGGTGAATCTGGTGCCAACTTATGTCCTCCTAAAGAATCCTCCTTGAGAAAGCTATACTCCTTGTTGCAGTCGGTTGGAAAGCACATGGGTAGGGATGTGCTGACACAAAACAGGATTAGAAACAGAGGGATGAGCCTTCTCATAGTGTTGCCAACAACAACAACAAAAGAAAAGTATCTTTTCAGTAAAAAAAAAAAAAAAAATTCTCTTCCCTGTTTCTCTTTGAGGTACGCTGCCCATTATTTCCCCATGTTGAGCTGCCAGCGAGCTCTCATTTCAATTAGAAACCCTACACCAGCATAACTGCCTGGATTTTAAACCAGCCCTCCTTGCTCTGGCTCTTTCCCATGGGTTGCGTTGAGGCATTGGAGAGCTGAAAAGCTGAGCTGATGTGAGTTTGGAGGTTTTGTGGCAGTGCAGCTCAAGCATGGAGGGTTTGCTCCAGAGCTGGGATTGCAGCAGCATGATCTCTAGATGCAGGGGAAGGAAAAGCCCGTGCCAGAAATAGGCATGGTGCTCCAGCAGGCCCCGCAGACTACCAGGCAGACACCATCTTCCTGTAAATTACAGAAAAGGGAGCAATGAGCAGTTCCTCATGGGCCCCAGATGGGCTGCAGAGAGAGGAACTACCACAATCAGGGTGCCAGGGTGGGTGGAGGTGGGGGACAGGATGGATGTGTACTGGAAATATGTCTCACAGAGCCCAGTAACTTCTGATTCCCCATCGGTCCTTCTCCTTCTCCTGCTCAGGACTATCCTGCATGGTGTGGGAGTTTCCTTCTGGGTGGTCTGGGTCATCATCCTTATTGCCTAACCAGCCATGAAACAACAGGAGCAAGAAAAATTCTTCATGAAAGATGAGTGAGAAAGACATATGCAAGATGCACAGTTTGGGTCTGGTCCAGATTGGTTTTCTGCAGGGACTGAACTCCAACCATCTGGATGTAACCAGGAGTTTCCGCAGCTACCTGTCATGGTTTACCCTTTAACTTCTCCCCCAGGCGATGTGAACAGAGTCCACAGGCAGGAGTTTCTACACAAAACTGGAGGGAAGAGAAGATGGAAACGGGGAACGATATTGGTTAATGACTTGGGAACACTTGAATGATGTTGGTTAATGACCAGGTCTACTTCTACTGTACATGGCTGTTATATTTCCTGTAGGTCACTAGTGTCCTAAGCACCATGTGCTCTCAGTCTGGGTCTGTTCATGGCACATGGTACTTGTTAGTAGTTTTGGCAGCTTATAGCAACTCTGGTGCATAATTTGCAATATTGTCAGTTCCTGTAATCTGATGAATCTCATAATACTATAATGAATTTCTTACAGCACCCCTCTTGCCATCATACAAATATTGAGGATTTCAGCTCCCATTTTAGGAAAAAAAGAATTTCCCACACTCGTGTCTGCAAATTTCTGGAGTGAATCATAAATGTTTGAGACCACAGGGCAGATTAATCAAGCCACAGCTACAGTCTTAGACCAAGAAGACTGAGTCATCCTTCTCAAAAGCTTCTGGCCAGCAATGCTGTGTGTCAGACAACTGTAACTGTATGTGAGTACTAGGCCATGCACTCAGCAACATGGTAAAGAAAATGAAGGGGGGAAATCAACTAACTAAAACATCTTAAATCCATCCTTTTATAGACACATTGCAAGGGAACTTAACCACATATTAAAAGCCTGACTTCATAAGCATACCCCGAGCCTCACACTGATATTACAGATTAGCATCCTGCTAAAGCTGCCACCTCTCCAGGGGGCAATCAGCTCCTATAGCTCGAACAAGCTCTTCCACTGAATCCAAGCTTCCAGCCAGACATTTTGCATAGGCAGTGACAAGCTACTTCCCAAATTGCATCAACCCCTTTGGATCCAACAAACCCTACAAGAGGGGTCCTCATCTGGGGGCCACAACAGGCTTTGTAATTTCCTAGAGTTGTAATCTCACAGCTCCCTTCAACTTCCACAAAGCCCAATACCTGCAACCAACTACTGTTTTGGAAATCAGCTGCCAATAGTTTTCATGTTTTCTCTGGCAAGCCACACCATCCCCAGAGATCTCCAGCTGAAACCTACTTGGAAGACATGTGCTGTGATCAGATATTCCCTACCTGATTCTTCTGGAGCAGAAAATCTGAATTCATTTTGCAACAACACAGGTTTCTGGGCAGGATGGCCAAGAGTATCTTCCCTGGAGGTGAAATCAGACATGAGGTGTGACCGTGGGAGGCAGCGAACTGTGGAAGGAAGCTTTCCCTCCCTGTGATCTGCCACGTCCTAAAACAGAACAACTGTGTCTCCAGTGGCAGCAACCAGGTGTCCAGTCCCAGCACTGACTTGTACATCAGCTCTCATCCTAATAACTGGTAAGTCTTAGAGGTATGGTTGCTTGGAGTGATTCGTTAGGTGATTCCAAATAGGTGCAGGGGTGAATTTTATTTTCATTCACTCGTCTGCATGACAGCTCCAATGAGTCGGCTATGTATAAGGAGGGAGAGATGCTTATTCTACATGGCAGCAATAGAGATAGGTACCAAATGCTGTTCTTCACAATATGCAGACCACAGAAGAGAAAATAGGTTTGGGAACAGCAGGTTTTCATCCAGTAGAGATGTCCAAGGAGTTAGGAGATGAGAACATGCAGCTTTTGACACAAGGTTAGCCCATTGCTTTGTGCAGCAGGCTGTGGAGTGTTGAGTCTCTGTGCTGCACAGCTTTAAGGTAAAATATGTTTCCCAAGGAGAAGACAGGACCCTGGGGATGCAATCTTCTCCCACCTAATGTTTTGTGTCTACAGTGGAGGCACTTCTGTCAGTAGTTGGCCTCTCAATACAAATGGGAACCTACAGTGTGATTAGAACTGGAGAACCTGATTTCCAAGGGTTGTATTGACTCAATCACCCCAGGAGTTTGATGACCTGTTTGGATGGAGACACCTACCCATTGCAGAAGCCCACATTTGGTCAGATGGTCCCAGTCCTGCTATCTTTTCCTGAAAGAGGCAGGAAAAATTATTTAGTCTCTGGTATGCAGCAAGACACATGTTCTTCCTGTTTGCAAGGACAATTGCACACTCACTGTTTGTCTTCATTTTGCCTTTGAAGGAAGTGTAATCCCCAAAATACCTACTGGACCTGCTGGCCTAGGGTGCTGGACAAACTTCCTTATAAGAGCCCTTATATAAAAGAAACACAGCAAAAACTTTGCATTCCTTTGCAAATACAACCCCAGGCCGTGCTCTGGCCAGACAAATACATCGGCTCCCAGCGTCCCAAGCTCCTGGTGTGAAACTGCTGGGGCAGGAATGCTTCCCAAGAAGTGAAAGCAAACCATTCCCAGCTCCAGATATGCTGGGAAGAAGGAGCCAAGGGGGTTTAGTATCTGATAAGAACTGCCTTGCATGATGTGTGGCTGCACAGAGACACAGACCCTTCTCCCCAGCTTCTCCTGCCCCACTCCTCCCTAGTCCACCCACAGAGCTCAAGGCTGTGTGTGTCCAACAAGTGATAGCTCACATCCTCACCTTCGCTTGACCTGCAAAATCACCAGCCTGTTGGGCAAAATTCCTGCACGTCTATCTCCCTGTCTCAGATCACTGTTTTTCTGCCACCAAGCTTTCTGGCCATCTCAGCTTTTTGAGAAAGAACCAAAACTTTGGAGGAAAGGGAATGGCAGGAGATGGCTAGTTTTCCACTGTCTGAGGAGAGAAGACAATGGTCGGAGTCCTCTTCGCATAGCAAAGATCAAAGCTATTGTTGACATGATCAGTATTGCAGGTAAGGAAGGCAGCATCCAGCCATCCAGGACTGCAAGAATCTGTATCTCACATGTCTGGTAGCTGAAGCATCTGCAAGATCTGAGGGAGGATCTGGTATTTAGATGTCCGCATGTGTACGTCTGTGTGGGAGTAGGGTTTGTATATATTATAAAGAGAAACTCCAGATGGAAACATCCCATTTTGGTGTCTAAGACCTGGTTTAAAGCCCATTAAAATCAGCAGGAGTCATTCCATTCACTGTGATGAGTTTTGGCCACGTCTTTCCTTGCCCCTCCCCAACATGCCTATGAGCTCAGGGCTGCTCCCTGCTGCACATCCTCAATTACACCCAGAGAGCAATGGGGCTTCCCAAGTTCGCCATGGTGGCTGTTTTACAGGGAATCGCTGGAGAGCAACCCTGCAGATACTTAGAGGCAAGTATGGCTCATTCATCACTCCTTGCTCAAGATACTGAGATCCTATTGTTTGATTTGGTTTTGTAAATTGGCACCACTAGGGTTTTTTCAGTCTTTTGTGTTGCTTTTATCTGAACTCACTCCAGCATCATGTCCCTCCCCAGGAGCCAGATTTGAGATCACAAGGGCTCATCATCTCCTCACCTTCCTCCATATCACATATCACATTTCTACCAGCTCTGCCTGAACTGCCTATAACTTGTCTGCAACTAAAGCATCCATTTCTGAAAGGCCTTCATGCTGGATTTGCAGACATCAAAAGCTGATGACCCCTTTGCTCTAATGGCTGCAGTCTGTGCACAGTGATGGTGTGACTTCTCCTCTGTTTGTCATGTTTCTGCTGTACTGTCATGTATAAAAGAGCCCTGTAAGATCTTATCATTTTCATATAAGTGTGTTTATAGCCTGTAAACAAGCCACCTCTCTATATATTCTTCTTTTCAGTAAGATCCCAGGTCTACGCTCCTGAAGATTTTTCACTGTAAAAGGCATTTTATTTCACACTTTCCATTTTTAATAGCCTTTAAAAGTGTGGATGCTGGAACAGGACCAAGCATTAGTGTTTCAGTCATAAAGATGCAGGGTTGCTTCCACTCGACACTCCCCCATTTATACAACATGGATTGCAACAGCTTTTTTTGCCACAACATTGAGTTAGAGGTCAAAATTGAGCTGCTTCTCCTCTCTGCACCACAAATCCCTGTCAGAAACATTGCTGTCTGCTCTCCTTCTCCTTGCACTCCCCTAAACACCACCTCAGAACCATGGGTCTCTGGATGTGTCTTGACCAGACTGAACAAACCCATTTAGCTTTTCTGTCCTGATAACATCACAGGTCAAAGTGGAACAAACAAAAAGTGAAAGGTTAAGCCATTGAAGCGGATCGAGATCTGCCATGGGGTCCCACGGACAGTAATGTAATGTTCTGCATGAACGTGCAGGAGATGTGTTCAGGGATAATGTACTTGCATAGATAGAGAATTTTTTTAATTCCAGGGTGTTATCAGATCTGGAAAAATGCTGAATGAGTGGGTCGCTGCAGTATCAGTCTATTGCTACACCATGAAGGGGGAGCTGTATTCCCTGTCTAACATCCACACTGTAATTGCACAGCCTCTGCAAATAATTAACTGAGCCTAACCCGACTTTTTTCCCTGCATTAAATCTGTATTATCAGTTCACTCCACACCCCAAAAATTAATTTTCATTCTCAGACCCACACCCCTTTATTACAATAGATAATGTGAAATTCTCTCCCAAATACTTTGGTGGGAATATTAGGAAGAAAGGAGCTTCAGCCTGTCTGAGAAGAAGAGAAAGTCTGGGGGAGACAGAAATTACAAGAACATTCAGTCCCCATGCTGCAAGCTAAAAGCTGATCACATATATATTCATGTTTACATATGTAGGCGTAGTCATCTCACTGCTGCCACATGGTATAGTCTGGTTTCAGCAGCCGAGGCTTTCCATAGTGCTTTCTGCCACAACATGAAACTAGGAGACAAAATTGCCTTGCTTGATCAGTGTAACTCCACATCCAAAACAATGTGCCACTATGAGCCAGGGCTATTAAGGACAGACACAGTCATGCACTTTGCTTAATAATCCTGTTGTCTGCTCCAAAAATGGGCCACTCGTCTGGCAATGGATGCATAGTGAAATGTTGGGGTTTGCTAACACCCCTCCTACACTCTGCACCCCAGGATCTCCCAGAGCTCCTACCGCTTTATCCTTTTGCCCACAGCCCGTACTGCGTCTCAGGTACAGCGATGCTGCCTGATGTGCTGGCTTTCTTCAGGGCCTTTGTGTGGGAGACCCATTACAGCAGGCGATGGCTGGAGCAGAACAAAGTGTTTGGTGACTGCAGAAGAGGACAGACTATGCCAGCTATGGGTGTAGTTTGGCCCACAGAAGGGAAAGAGGTATCGGGCTACAGCTTTCCATTACTTGGGCTCCCAGCAGTCCATCACCATAGAAAACTGCCTATTTTATGAAATCAAACCTTCCTAAGGTAAGTGTTTATTCTAAATAATCCTGAAACCTAGGATAGAATGGGAGAGCGTCTGGTAAGGCCAGAAGAACAACCACCGCTAGGAGAAAGGCTCTTGCCAGGAGCAGTATGCTTGTAGTAAAGGGTTGCTGACTCTTCTCTGAAATGGAAGTGACATCAGGGCTGCCCAGAGGCCACAAGCAGCCCTCTGAGCTGAGGGAATTCTCCTGTCATGGACGAATAGGGTGCAAGGGAGGGAAAAAGGGGCAAGTTAACTCTCTAATCAGAGCGAACCTCCCAGGAACTCACCTCCAGTCCTTTTCAGAGCCTGGAAAAGTTGTTTTGAAACTTATCACTTCTCCTGAGATAGCGGATGTAGACTCTAAGGCTGTCTTAAGAACTCCCATTGCCTGTGCAGTGTACGGGCACCTCGTGCACTCTCCCCTGGTCCCAGTGTGAACAAAGCGCTCAGGGAGTGTAATACAAAACCAACCACAATTGAACCTATGAAGCTTTAAATCAGACTAAATCAATGAGGAGACAGAAGAAGTGTAAGTACTGTCTTTATTCTGAAAGAAGAAGAGCTAATCTGAAAACAAACTCCCCACACAGGAGTAGTCACAGCAAACAGGACTCAGTGCAACCTACTGCTGGAGTTTGTCATGGGTGTTGCTTAATCCAGTACCAGAGAGAGTCAGAAAAGTACCTTCTCCAAGATGAATCCTGACAGGACAGGGAGGAAGAAGGTGTCTGGAGGAGAAAACCCAGAAGTCACTCTGGCCAAAGCAGAAGCTGGTCTGCATTGGAACTGCCTTAACTTTATGTCCATCATCCCCAGATTATTTTTTCCATCTCCTACAAGATTGCATTCAGAAATGGTGGTGCAACCCTTCATGGCGGCTTTCAGAGACAGTCCACCTACACAGGAGAAGTACATGGCATGCATCAGGGAAACAAGTCTCCATAGCTATTCCCTCCCTGGCCAATGAGGTCCCCATTTCCACCCCAAGAACTGCCCACTCCTTACATCCAGTTGGCTCCAAACCCACCAACCCATTCCTGTCTGTTCCCATCCCCTGAACAAAAATGAAGAAGCAGCAAGGTCACCCTGGTTGATGTGAAATACAAAGTGTTTAGAGTTGGTCTTTTCTTCCTTTCTTCTGAACAAAGACGATTTTTTAAAAAATCTAAACATTTTAAATTTAAAATTGAAAAACTTACAAGTAGTTCTCTTTCATTTAAGGATTCTTCTGTTAAAACCTTGCCTAGCTTCCTAAAGAAATCAGGTCTGTGTGACAGTGCTCCAGGTGTTCATTGTCTCCTCTCTCTGACCCTCCCATCACATTTGAACTGGATGACTATCTCTCATCCAAATTTGACATGGGGGTGAGAAGTCTCAAAGACATTACAGGCTGAGCCATTTATTCAGATAAGTTCATTCTCTAAGGCCTTACAGGATTTAGCCAAACAAACAGAGAAACCCTGTTCACATGCCCACTGAGAGAGAACCTGAAACCTCAACTTGTCCTTTACCAGCACTGGAGCATCTACCTGGAAGGACACCTGAGAGGATGCTGGGTGCCTAGCTCCCTATTCAGATATTCTTGCTTCTGTTGCCTGCTTTTGCTCACACTACTCATGTTTCTCTGCTGCACAGGCTATGGAGGTCTGGAATATTCTGCTGGACGTTCTTATCTCAAACAACAAATAATGTATAAGAGCACTTCATCAGTTCCTCACCTTCCTTTGCTCCCCTACACCGCTGTTTCCTTTGCATAGCTCATCACACCACACAGGTCTCCTCTAGTTAAAGTGGCCGATCAATCAAGCCAACACAAGTTAGGACCATTTTTTTATTTCAGTGGTACATTGAATTAATTACACCACTCTATTACCATTGATGTGGCTATGAAAATGCTTGTTTTCCTTCATGTTGTCTCTGTGAAACACCTTCTAATTCAAAATTTGGACAACACATCTATAAAGTGTATAGCTAAGACCTTCAGGTATCATATCATCACCTGGCAATATTATCAACTCAGAGAAATGTCATCCATAGCTATACACAGGATAATTCCAGTCTGCTTCTACAGCAGGTGCCGCTGCCCTTAATTTCTACGTTATTTTTCTTGCCTTCTGGAGCACAGGTGGGACTGCCGTGAAATGTGGAAGTCTTTTACCTGTGGCAGAGGAGCAAAGGGGAGTGACCAGGGACCTTGCTGCCTACTTTCCTCCCTCTAATTATAGCTCCTGAGGTGGAAAAATATTTCTGAAGGAGAGCATTACACACTGCTGGAGATCCCAGCCATTCAAAGGCTGGAGTTCCCTTGCAGGGAAGATCTTTGGGTACACCAATGGCTCAGCTGTTCATGGGAAGGGACCTATCCCTGGCTCTCTAGGAGCAGAGGCACCCCTACAACAAACAATGTGTCGCCCCCAGTGGCCAGCGCCACCTGATGAGAAAGCCAATGGCTCTGTATTAGTTTCACCTGAACCTCCACTAAGTAGGCAACTGGCTTAGATCCAGATTCATCCTCCTGCATCCTAGCTAGGGGCAGCAGGTTCAGGGTCTTGATCAGATTTATTACATGACCATGTATCAGATTGCTTCAGGAGTCCAGTTCTGCTCTTGACGTCAGTTATGCCGTGTTAAGAGGGATCCCAACAGTGCATGATCGGGAAGGAGGAAGAAAGAAAACACCCCTGCCCTTTTATCAGCTTTAAGCTTGTTCCCTTTCAGTCCCTTGTCTCTTCCTCTTTTATTTTTTGCCCATTTTTATTTCTCTGTGATGCTTCATCTTAGACTAGTTTCACCCACTTAACCAAAAAGGTGAAAGACAGCCCCAAATAAAAAGCAGTTACCAGAATTCATTAACCCAGCAAGGTCAACACACTGGGTTTCAGATCCAGTGCAGTTTACAATTTCGCCACCACACTGGAAGGAGTCCACGGTGTAGCAGGCAGGACACTGGTATCCATTGGGCACATTGTTCTCTGGTGGCACTGGAAAGAAAGAGATAGGCTGTAATTGATTTTAACAAGGGAAGGAGAGGAACGAGCCAGGTGATGGCTTAGCCTGGAAAGCCTCACCTCAGGTGAGGGCAGACAGAGAGGGGACGGGGTATAAGGAAAAAGGGAGCTTACGTGAGACAGAGATTGTTCGACAGTTGTCACCCGTGCAGCAAGCCAAGTGGCTCCTTGCTTTTACCTTCCCATAGTTCATGGTGATAGGGCCAAGCTGGCAAATGCTGGATGGCAGGCAGGACTTGATGGACGAAGGGATTGCCATCCCCCCTGTAACAAAGTGGAAGGCAGCACCAAGTCGTTAATCACAAGGTAATTCCCTTCCCCTTACCATTCATTCCTACAGTAGCAACTGCAAAGCAGCCATCCTGGGGCCTGAGAATGGTCTGGGGACAGCGGAGCCACCATAAAAGCAGCACTGGTGATCCTGGCGATACCCTCAGAGAAACAAGGGTGCCAACACATCCAAGACACTAGTGAAGAATTTCTCCTTCTCCATGTTGTGCTTAAAGGCAGGAGGAGAGCGTGACTCCTGACAGGCAGCTGGCCTTGTTGCAGATGTTGCCCTTAACCAGAACACTCCAGCCACAGAGCTTATGTGGTGACTCACGTGCCTCTGACCCACAGCCCATGCTTCTTCACGCACAGTCTGCAGAGCACACAGTCCATCGCAGCCATAAGCATCCTGACACAGACAAGTCTAGTCTTTCCCATGGACCAAATGCAAAAGGTGTAACTGGGCGCAGATCAGTTATGTTGCAGTCTACTGTGGCCGCACCAGCACTGTGAGGAGCAAAGGTGGCTTTGCACAAGCAGAGGGAAGACATGCACTATTGCTGCCATCACCAAAGCTGGTAGGATGCGAGATAACCTCCAGTCTGAAAGCCAACAGTCACATTACTGAAGCTGAGTGATGATCAAGGCCATGTCACTTACACAACCAAGTGTGCAGTTGTGTTAGAGTTCAGCATCCATCTTTGGCTTATCAACCATGGGAACATGGTGATAACTCAGCCTTGCAGTGCCAACAGTGGTACCCCTTTCCCTGCTCAAGGAAGGGAGTAAGATGCAGGCTAGCTTCTCCCTCCATCCATGGCCAGTGCACCCTCAGTGCTAGATGCCAGCAGCCTTATATCCCTCACGGTCCAGCCTCTCAATACAACTACTCACCTTAGCCAGAATTAAAAGCCAGTATCTCCTCCCAGTATGCTGCCTAGGTCCTCCCCTCCACAACTAAGAACTAAGCCCTCCCAGTAGGAAATTGCTGCTCAAGATAGAGGAGTAGATAGCTTTTTCCATCCTGGAGCATCCTGATCTCTGGGTCTCTGTTAGACTAAAGGAAAATGAACAGCTTATCCAAGTACTCACCATAAAGCCAGGGACAGAGGTGAGAGGAGAGAGACCTGACACCCAGCCCTTCCCCAAAAGCTGTGCTGGCTCAAAGCCATAGTGAATGTCTCACCTACCTATCATGACCTCGTGCAGAATGATGCCACAAGTATCTTCACCACCACTACAGGTTTTCATGGGGCCAGAGCAGCTTTTTCCTATGCTGTGACAAACCTCACACTGAAGGGAGGTCCCTGGGGAAAGAAGGAGGACACATTCCTGGGTAGAAGTCATGAGGGATCTCATTTCCTCTTTCATCAGTGTTTTTCTTCAGCATTTTATCAGCACTTTTCACATTCCTCTTCCTTTGTTTTCCCTGTTTCATTGCTCAATTTGTGGTTTCTTTTTTGTTATTTCTATTATTATTTATTCTAGTATGAACTTGAATTTGGGCAAGTGAGGAGAAGTCATTTGGGGATAGCATTTTACATGTCAGCGTCCCTTGTCTGCTGTACGATGATGTTTGCTTGGTTTTTCTTGGGTTGCTTAGGAAAGCATCCCACAAACCCCTTCATCCTGGCAGACATTCAGGTGTCCCTTGATCTCCAGATCCCAAATCCTCTCTCTGCAGTGAGCAGGGTCACTCAAAGGTGTGGGGATCAAGAGGCTGCAAGCAGGCATTGACCGTGCGATGCACAAACTAGGGAATGGCATATCTCTTTGTAAGAATTAGGGGAAACCACTTTACCAACTGCCTGCTGGAACACGTTAAGCAGACCAGAATATCAGGCAGTCAGAAGGAAACACTTAGAAAGGTATAAAGCATTTATCTACAGAGGACAAACAGCATGTCTTCCATGAAACACACTCACTTGGACCCAAGGGTCCAGCATGTAAATTAAGAGGTCCAGGGCAGGTGTCATTTCCCTAAACCCTGGTGCCATCTATGGCACATTGCTGTGGCTGTGACATCTACATGGGGTGGCAGGTATGACAAAAGATCTCCAAGACATCAGTGCTCTTCTGGAGCAGAGCTGAAGGACAGCTGAGATGACATATAACATCATCTCTGAAATATCACACAACCCTGGGCATGAGCAAAATAAATGAGCCCCTAATTTTGTTGTAAATGGTGTCTGGAGATCAATTCAGCTGACGAAAGGTCTGTCCGCCTCCGAGTAACCTGAATCACTCCCATGACTGTGCCAGCTAGATCACCAGTGACCACTGTGGGAGCTTAGACAGCCAGTTCACATTGTAAATGCCTACACTTTCATCTGCACCTTGGCTTACAGCACCAACGATCCCCCAAGACCCAGTCACCCCTCTGCAATGCAAATCCCCCCCCCCCCCAGATGAGGGGTTCCTATGGCTCAGATGGGAGGAACGGCCCCACGCGCAGAACACCCATTCCCAGGCCACTTCCACGTCTGACAGCCCTGCAGGTCCCAGCAAAAAACTCACCTGGGTCCAGGAAAGCCAGGAAGAAGCTGAGACCAAGGGACACTTTCATGCTGACAAGATGTAAGCACGGTGAGCTGCCAAGTCTTGCTGATCACAGCACTGTGTGCCACGAGGGCTTTATAAACTGGAAGGAAATAGGGTGTTTTGGGGAAGTGGTGGTTGAGGAAGTGATCCAAAAAATATGGATACTGCAGAGCACTAGCACCAGTGTTTGTTTTTTCATCTAAAGCACAAGTTCTGTATTTTCCTCCACGTGAGGAATGCTGTTTGTCTTTCCCCAGTGTAGAGTATGCAGCCTGTGGGGAAAGACTGGCTTGCCTGAGGTCTAGCAGGTATGTCTCCGGTGCAGACTTTGAACAACATTCAGCCTTGGCCATACATATGAATGGCGGAGAAGAAACCATTTCAACCGCCCTGTTGTACTTTCACCCTTAAACCCAAATAAGTAAATTGTAGCAAGGGCCAGCCAGGAATTTTCCTCATGGCTGAGTTTTTGCTGGCTGGTTTCCAATCTCCCTTGGCAGTCAGGAGTTCTCGTACCCTGGGTACAGCAGCAAAGCAGGGTGCTTCCTTTCCAAGCTGGCATGCAGCTTCTGTTGCAAAGTAACTGCCAATGCACACCTTGGAGCAGGCTCAGTCAAAGGTTCCTGGGGCCGAATATGTCAGAGCTGCAAAGCGGCTCCTCCAGGGTGCAGGTTTTGACATAAAACACTTGGAAGTTGATAAGAAAGTCTTCTATTGTACCTCTGGGCTTTAAATCAAACCAGCCAGCAGGGAGAAAGCATTGATGTGGCCATGAGACAGCCTGCGCCTCCTCTCAGTATCAGCTCCTTGGGCGAGATATCGCTCCAGGTAGACTTTTTGCGCATAGCACAGCAGGGGTGCTGGGCTCATCTGGCCTCCAGGCACAAGGGCAGCCCAAACAACAAGTCCTGCACAGCAGGAGCACGCAGACCACAAATACAGAGAGGTAATGAATCACAAATACAAGGAGCAAGGACCTTCCAAGGCTCACTCAGTCCTTCCCGCAGCTCAGGACAAGGGCTGCCTGTGGGGATGTCTCATGTAGCAGGGAAATCCGGTCTGCTGGAGAGGGACTCGCACCTCAAACCTGGCAGGGCTGGGTGTTTGGGGAAGAGCAAAGAGGGTTTCACTGCTGAGGTTTCCTACTGATGTGCGAATGAGCTAGGTGCTGTTCTTGGATCTACCAAAGACTTCCTGCAAATGCATAGAGAAAATGAAAAATGAAAATGAATTGGCTGGACAGTTACACTCAAGGAGTTGTGGTTACGGCTCAATGTCTAAGTGCAGACCAGTGATGAGTGGCGTTCCTCAGGGGTTGGTATTGGAACCAGCACTGTTTAACATCTTTGTCAGGGACATGGACAATGGGATCATAGAATCATAGAATATCCTGAGTTGGAAGGGACCCATAAGGATCATCGAGTCCAACTCCTGGCTCCACACAGGACCAGCCAAATCAGAGCACATGGCTGAGAGTGTTATCTAGATGCTTCTTGAACTCAGTCAAGCTCAGTGCTGTGACTACTTCCCCAGGGACCCTGTTCCAGTGCCTGACCACCCTCTCAGTGAAGAACCTTTTCCTGATAACCAACTTAAACTTCCCCCATCGCAGCTTCATTACGTTCCCTCAGGTTCTATTGCTGGTCACTAGAGGGAGGAGATCAAGTGCACCCTCAGCAAGTTTACCGACATCACCAAGCTGTGTGGTGGGGTTGACACGCTAGAGGGAAGGGATGCCATCCAGAGGGACCTTGACAGGCTTGAGAAGCGGGCCCGCGCAAACCGCATGAAGTTCAACAAGGCCAAGTACAAGGTCCTGCATGTGGGCGGGGGCATTCCCAAGCACAGCTACAGGCTGCGCAGGGAATGGATTGAGAGCAGCCCCAAGGAGAAGGACTTGGGGGTGTTGAATGATGAAAAGCTCAACATGACCCAGCAGTGTGCGCTTTCAGCCCAGAAAGCCAACCGTGTCCTGGGCTGCATCAAAAGAAGCGTGACCAGCAGGTCGAGGGAGGTGATCCTGCCCCTCTGCTCTGCTCTCCTGAGACCCCACCTGGAGTAGTGCATCCAGCTCTGGGGGCCCCAGTACAAGAAAGACATGGAGCTGTTGGAGCGAGTCCAGAGGAGGGTCATGAAGCTGATCAGAGGGCTGGAACACCTCTCCTATGAAGACAGGCTGAGAGAGTTGAGGTTGTTCAGCATGGAGGAGGCTCTGGGGAGACCTTATAGCAACCTTCCATTATCTGAAGGGGCCTACAGGAAAGCTGGAGAGGGACTGTTTATCAGGGAGTGTAATGACAGGACAAGGGGGAATGGGTTTAAGCTGAAGGAGTGTCGATTTATATTAGATGTTAGGAAGAAATTCTTCACTGTGAGGGTGGTGAGGCACTGGAACAGGTTGCCCAGAGAGGCTGTGGAGGCCCCATCCCTGGAAGTGTTCAAGACCAGGTTGGATGAGGCTTTGGGCAACCTGTTCTAGTGGAGGGTGTCCCTGTGCATGGCAGGGGGTTGGAACTAGATGATCTTTGATGTCCCTTCCAACCCAAACCATTGTATGATTGTGACATTTCAAAATACATTGAGGAGTCCAGTGGGACCTCTTCTTAGCTAAGCCCACAGCACTATGAGAATAGCAATCAGTGCAATCACAGAGGATAAAAGCCTAGGTCTCCCAACACCCATAAAGCTGGTATCACAAGAAGACGAGAGAGAATGATATCATCACCTTGAATTTCTTTTTCAGCTTAGAAATGCTCTCATGCCACAGTAGATACACTATAATGAAGTCAAAGTTCTGACTGCAGCCAGTCCAGGATTAAAATTCATTCCTCATTGGTATTAAACCTCAGACTGAATAAAACCCTGTCCCCAGGCAGGCTGGGGTAGTCAGATCAGGGTGATCCTGCCATTTAACTACATGTGGGTCTGTAGATATAGATAGGGAGATGGGTGGCTGTGGCTATCTCTGGTGATTTTAATTTCATGCCTTTTCATTTAAGGTGATTACTGAACTGCCTGGGGGATTTTCCCTGAATGACATGACTGCACAAGCCTCACTGCATTATGTTGAACTCACCTGTTTCCCACCTCTCATGGAGGCAGGGTGTGAAGCTGCAGCCTTTTCATGTGCATTTTTAGAGATGAAACCAACCATAGCAAGGAGGAGCCACAATCTGCAGCAATAAGAGACCTGGAAAATAAGACTTATGAGAGAAGATGGAAGCAATAAAGGTGGTCAGGGGACACCCAGTCCTATCACATAGATCTGCAAAAACAAGGGCTGGATAGGAAAAACTATCAGAGGGGTCTTACATTAGGCATTGAGGGTATTTTCTAACAGTGACAATAGTGAAGCTGATTGCCTAGGAAGGTGTGGATCCTCCATCCTGGGTGGCTTGGAAGAACAGGCTAGACAAATATTTATTAGAGAATTATTTAAGTTGATAGGATCCTGCTCCAGAGCTGAGAGATGGATTAGATGCTCTCTCTCAAGATCCTTTCTATATTGGTTCCTATACTTTAATTTCATGGTGTGCATGAAGTGCCTGTCTTCTGCAGCATGCCCATGTTTCCAGAAGCAGAGGAGGTTGATAATATCATAGTCACACTCTACAGAGAGGTGAGGCAGAGGCTCAGGAGGTCAGAGAAATTTGTGAGGTGAGAAAAGTTAGAAATCCAAACCTGAAAACAGCATTGGCGGGAAGGTGAGAAGAAGGGGATATGTTCAAAAGAAAGATGTTCAGCAGAAGAAAGACACCTGTCTAGGTTTGAGCATGGACAAAAATCATATGTGAGTTTGTCATGCAGGTGTGTGGCAGAAAATGCCAGTGGGTTTCATAGAATTGTTTAGGTTGGAGAAGATCCTTAAGATTACCAAGTCCAACCATAAACCTAGCACTGAGAATTTCACCACTAAACCATGTCCTTAAGTGCCACATCTACACTCTTTTAAATACCTTCAGGGATGGTGACTCAACTACTTCCCTGGGCAGCCTGTTCCAGTGCTTGGCAACCCTTTCGGTGGAGAAATTTTCCCCAACATCCAATCTAAACCTCCCCTGGCACAACTTGAGGCCCTTTCCCCTCACTGTAAGAGCCCAAACATAAAGATATGTCATTAAAACATGAAGCTAATGAATCAGGTTTACATCACAGCTGAAGAACCTAGGTCAGAAAGCTCTGGAAAAAGTAAGAAAAGTGGCAAAGGTGTGACAAAGAAAGGAAAATATAGAAAGGGCTGGGGGTACGAGATACTGGGGAAAAACCTTATACAGACCTAACTGGGGTTTAAGTGGAAGGAGGTGCTCAATGGAGAACGGCAATGATGGCTTTAAGAAAAAAGAAGTGAGATCAAAGCTAAGGATAAACTCTTCGATGCTGAGATCAGCTATGGCCAGGATTACCACCCTGTTCCTGTGATGAAACACTTGAGAACGAGCCTGAAGGACAACATGTGCCTGGGTCAAGGGTGAAGCTGACACAGCCCTGGGACCAGGCAAGCACACTGTGGCTGCCAGCTCTCCTCCCTTGCAGTTACTGAGGCTCCGAGGGATGGCAGGACCATGATGAAGGCTCCCCTCCCCACAGGTAGGAAGCCAGCAAAGCACTTTCTGCAATGGCAGACAAAAACAAGAACAAAAACCTGGGCAGAGGCCTTTGGGATGCAACTGCTCAGCTTGGAGACACAGCTCACATTGGCAATCTAAACCCAACTGATGTGTCTCACTAAATGCCTTGTTTGCAGATATGCTGGTCTGCAGACACCCTTTGAGGAATTGGCCACATTTATTTGAGATTCACTAGGGTCATTAACTCTGTGAAACCACATCTGACTCAGGAGGCCCCAACACTGAAGTAGCTGAGGCTAGCATAGTAGTACAGAAACCGTTGGGGTTTTTTTAATTTTTTTTCCAGGTTCCTAACCTCAGCAGAGCATGGGTACTGCATCCTGCAGCCAGCTTCAGGGAGGAGTATCTCTTGGGTAAGGGTCAGCCACCCACCAGCTGCAGAAACACCTCTATCAGATTGGGGTGGCTGGAGAGGAGCAGAGCAGCCTCTATTGTATCTGCTGCCACTGCTTGTAGCTGAGCAGAGAGGGGGACCAGGTGAGGCTCAAATCAAAGCAGAGACATCAGGAAGAATATGGTCACATGCATCATCCATGTCGTGGATGATATAGTCAGATGCATGTAACTGTGTCAGGTTGAAGCAATGTACACAGGGTCCACACATGGCCTGGGTGCTCAGCTGGGTCCAGAGGGTCATCTAGGCTGGTGGCAGCCACAGCACTCATGTCCTCCATGTTACCAGGACACAGCTCCAGTACCAGGCTGGAGGGGCCATCACACCCATAACAGCCATTTTTTACCACAATGTTGCTCTTTTTCTTCTTCTGTTAGAGGAGAGTCCTGACTCGTAAGCCTCACTAGGCATAACCTTTGGGCTATGCTAACATGGGGCTGCCTGTGGCCACAGGACCCTGGACATCCCCAATAGCTCTAACACTACCAGTAAGAGAAAACAAGTCTAACAGTGTTCCAAAAGTACAGGCACAGCTTCTGTGGGAGCAATAGAGCAAAGGCATCTCCCTTACCTCCCTTCACCTATGGTGTAAGACAGAGCCACAACGTGTTGGGACATTTCAACAGTGAAGTCATCCACAGCCCATAAAAAAAACTGTAGAAGAAGAATTGAATCCACCCATTTTTTGAGCTAATTCCTTGTTCTCCAGAACAGAGATTGGCAAAACCTGCAGATCTGGTTAACCAGGCAAGAAAATGTAAGACAGCAACCCTAACCACACCATGGAGGGATTAGTATGCCTGGCCCAAAAGGTGAGAGCAGGAGTAGTAGCTTGCTGGCTACAGGCTGAAGAAGCCTTTGACAGTGATTTGTTTCAGCTGTGATTGCACCAATTAATAAACCAGCCAGGTATTAGGAGGTCAGTATAATTCTAATTGCCATTCCTCATTAGGGTGTTCCCAACAGCCCACAAGCGTCCTCAGCTGTGTTCTCCCTGTGCTTCACCACCTAACCCCAGGCCAGAGGGGAGGGGACCCACCCTATTGCTGCTTTGGGCTCAGTGCTTGAAGGGAGCTGAGTGGGGGGCTGGTGGCACCCACATGGTTCAAAGGAGCAAAGTCATCCCTGCTGCCTACGTAGGAGCTCACAGTCCGTAGGGTTTGTCGGTGAGGAAGTTAATGAGTGCCTGGAAGGGCAGCATGACTGTAATAGTGTGCTAATTGTTACATGTTAATTTCCTGTGAGGACTCCTCCACGCACTGCTGTGTATTCACTTTGAAAGCAATGCTGCTGTTACCAATGGAGCACCAGCAAGGCGGCAAGAGGGAACCACATCCCAAAATGGAGCTCAGGCAGCAACTCACAGGGGGCTGAGATAGCAATAGGCTCTACCGGGTTGAAGGGGGTCTCCAACAGTGCTGTGCCTGCATGGGCTTCGAGGCGGCTGCGCCAAGCCCTGTCCTTGCTCCCGTCCCCGGCCCTGGGCTCCCTCTGGCCAGCACCTGCCCTGCCTGAAAATGCCCTTAAGGAGTGAATTTCCAGCCAGATCAGTCCCTTAGGGGAGAGCTCTTGTTGGCAAAGGGAACCGGGGAAAAGAAGCTGAAGGCTGGCAATAATGTGAATGTAATAATATAAAACCGCTGCTTAAATGTTTACTTCGGTGGCTAAATAAGATGGTATTTAACACGTTACCACACATGCAACAACACTGTAGTGAAAATACACACAATCAAATTACTGAATATTAGCAAATCATACAACTTCATTTTTCAAGAGATCAAGACATTTAAAGGAGTACAAGGGGCATTTTATTTTACCTCTGATCCTGCACCATTTATGGTAACGATGACATTAACACTGATGAATTTTTTGTACCTTGGCCAGAAATTACCTTTTCAACTGAAATAATTGTCAGAGAATCCAGCTGGTGGATGATGTAGAAAGTGAGTCCTTATGAGATATTCATGTTTCAACCTCCTCTTCAGTGATTTGCTCCAGTATGCGACTTTTAGTTAACATTTGCCAGCAGCAGAGTTTGTTTGCTAAGAGAGTTCCAGGCTGGCAGCTGATGCTAACCAGTTGACCAGTTTTAACTGGTCCACTAAGATAAAGATAATGCTGCCATGGGTTAGTGTTAATAGACAATGAATGTATAAGGGGAGAGGAAGTCTTTTAACACAATATTAATATCCACACATTTTACTTATTATTAATGGCAGTGGTTAGGACCCTCAAAATGGAATAGAAATTCAGCGTTTCAGGGATAACTTCTAAGTGGGCACTCAAGTAATTTGTGTCCACTCTTGTCCTTTGGAAAACTGGCCTGACCCAAAGTCTATGGCAATTTGATTTAACGTGTCTGAAAGTCTCTGTCTCTTCTAAATGGCTTTCTTGTTTGCTGCTTTGTATAAAAAGAGCCCCCTTTCCATACAGCTGAAGCTTAGAGTTGGTGATGAAGATCCTAAGTCCTGGGAAGCACAAGTGGCACCCTTTTGCATCACGGTGGAATTTGTGAAGGAAGCAATGAAGATAACAGGAATTTATAAATTTCCTTTAAAAGCCTAATTTTGGGGACAAAAAAAGGAGCCACCCAAAGCCAACCTGGAGATGAGGTTGGACTGCAGGTGCGAGGCTGATCTTGGGGGATTTTGGAGGACGAAGATTCATTCAGTCATCTACTCACCCACTCCTTCCCTCCAGCTATCCACTGCTCCCATCTGGGCAACTCTGGCACGGGAAGCCTCCTTAAAACAGCCTACAAGATACTTGGAAACAGGAGATGTGTAGTGGGTAAAGGGATTAATTTTTGCTCTTGATTGCATTTATTCTTAAAAATATGACTTTATCCGTTGCCCACCCTCTCTTCCCATTCAGCCAATTACTAACCAAGTCCCACCAGGAGGAAATAAGATCAGGAAAAGTAGCAGTCATGGCTGAGAAAGACTTGCCTTGGAAATGGGCAGATGCAGCCAAATCAGAAAAACGAAAAATAAATGTGTTATTAATAGGCTCAAGACAAAAGGCTAGGCTGTAGCAGCAAACTCCCTCCACAGTGGAAAGTATTTGCGTGCAGGTATTTCTTTGAACCATCACATAGATGCAGTAGCTCTGTTTATACCAGAGGTCTTTGAAGTCTGAAGATCCAGACAACCTCATTTACCACCTTTTCTTAAATTGAGATGATCTGGAACACGATAAACCCTCATTACAATATTTGAAGTGCCCTCCCTGAGATGTGTGACCTCACTCCATTGATGCTGTTCTTTTCTGTTGCAGGATTTTTCCCGTGTGTGCAAAGCACACGTCATTTCTAATGAGCCCAGGTGTTGTGTGCTTATCAGCACCAGCTGCCACCTCCTCTTTCCAGTCCCTTATTGTGAAGCATGACACATTGCATCAGGAAGAGCCTGGAAAGCCATGCCCTGCAGCACCAAGAGACATGCTCCCACTTTTCCAAATGATGCTCATCTTTCCCATCGCTTTCCAACACAACATTATTCATTGTGTGATAAGCATCATAAAATAAAGGTATTCCCAGACGAGTGTGTCACACAACACTAAGAAGAGCATGTTTGCTCAAAGCCTGTGTTGGTTTGGGCAGATTTTCTAGTGAACAGTCACTTTCAGAAAGCAAAAGCTGCTGTTGTGTTTGCCTGGTTGTTTTTAAGAGCTGGAAAACATGTTCTTTGTTCTTGCATTTTCTTACACATTCATGAGGAAATGCACCCATTGCCCAAGGCAGGGTGAGCCCCCAGGCAAAACAACTGTTTGTCAAATTGTAATACTGTGGGATGCTCAAGTATTACAGCAAACATCAGATAAATACCCAGAAACAGCAAACAATGAATGGCAGGGGGAGAGATCCAAGCAAACCTCATAGCACTCAGCATGGAGACACCTGTGGTAGCTCAGCACAAGCTGGTAGAGCTCATGGCACAGCGCCATGTCAGCTCAGGTCCTGCAAGCAGTTTGGGTGTGGGGGTGCCATGCTGATCTCCAAGATCCAGAGCAAAGGGTGCTGCCCTGTGTGGCATGGAGATGCTCACACAGCAGCCTTCCATCTGGTTACGCCAGTGATTGGGGGGTCAGAAAACAGTGGCAGCTGCTGGTGGTCAATGTCCAGAGCTGTGTATGCAACAAGACAAATTACTTTAATATTGCTTGTCCTCAGCTGGGCAGATTGGAAAGAACCAGGCAGAAGCAATGAACAGAAAAAGATGAGCAACCTTGCAAGGGACAATCAAACTGTGCCACGGATGCCATGCTCCTACCCGCTCAGCCTAAAAGGACATGAACCTGGGTTTCTCACTCCCTAACGAACACCTTGGTTGTAGGGATAAAAACCATTCTGGCAAGGAGCTCTCTCCAGGGTAATGTAGGATAATAAATACGTTTTCACACATAGGCACTCACTCTGCTACACCAACCAAAAAATGACTGGTTTCAGCAAGTCAGGAGGCTAGGCTTACAAGACATCTTGGGGTCCTTTGCAAATCATTTGTTTATATGAAATCAAAGTTTTACAACAAGAATATGTCTCAATAAAATGTTTCTTAACATATCAGTGACATAGATGCAAACAAAATCCCCCCAAACAAGGTTTCTAATCAGTCTGCCCCACATCTTAAAACCTGGGATATTATAAATTTACCTGATAGGGATGATAACATTGATAAATGGAGGGTGTTTGTGTGTCTTTTAGGCCTCAAGGAATCATCTGGGACACCACAAGATTTGAATGAGCCTGCCCCAGAGACATTAGGTTTTATGGAAACAGATTAAAAGAATTCTACTTAACAACTTAATCATGCAGTATAATGAGTAAATAAAAAGTAATGCCATACAGATAAGACATGGGAAATTCCAGTGCTAGTGATATGAAATGTATGGAAATGATAATTAGGTGGATATAGAATGAAAATAAAAACAAATGTGAAAGAAGAAAGGCAGATATGTAAAACAAGGATTATAAGATTATTAAAAGACTAAGGCAGTTCCATATTAGAACAAAATGTCCTCCCTCACGGAACTTTTTTCAAGAAACTGTCACCTTTTTTTTGAACTTTTGCATGAACATGGACTGAAAGATTGAGGCATACAACTGGGATCCAGATCTCTGCATTGTCTTAATGAAGTGTTTAAAATATCTATATCTCAGTCTCAGGAAAACCAAAATTGCATTCACTGGTTACATGGAAAACCTGTGGCACACTGGTGCTGCCTCCTGGGAAAGACTCTAGGGCATATTTGGGGGCTACAAAAGGGGACGTGTTGCCAGGAAGGACCTTGGTGAGACCATGACAGGACCTTATCAAAATTATGATCTGAAGGAAGACCTGCTGACAATGCACAGATATACGACATCTCTTGGGCTGTGCCTGGATGAGACTGAAAAGACTGCTCTTTCTATTCTTTCCCCTCATTAACCAAACTGAATGAAATGGTGGAGTTCAAGATCCTCAGGGCAGTGAGGAGGGTGCACAGCAAGCTCACTACCCTGGATTTCAGAAGGGCAGACTTTGGCCTCTTCAGGGATCTGCTTGGTAGAGCACCATGGAACAAAGCCCTGGAGGGAAGGTGGGCCCAAAGAAGCTGGCTAGTATTCAAGGGTCACCTCCTCCGAGCTCAGAAGCGATGCATCCCAACAAACAGGAAGTCAGGCAAAAACACCCAGAGGCCTGCATGGATGAACAAGGAGCTCATGGGCAAAGTCAGACAAAAAAAGGAAGCCTACAGAGGGTGGAAGCAAGGACAGGTGGCCTGGGAGGAATACAGAGAAACTGCCCGAGAAGCCAGGGATCAGGTTAGGAAAGCCAAAGCCCTGATAGAATTAAATCTGGCCAGGGACGTTAAGGACAACAAGAAAAGTTTCTATAAGGACATCAGTGATAAAAGGAAGATTAGGAAAACTGTGAGTCCCCTCCAGAATGAAACAGGCAATCTGGTTACCCAGGATATGGGGAAGGCTGAGGTACTCAACAACTTCTTTGCCTCAGATGTCGCCAGCAACTGCTCAAGCCACTCTGCCCAGGTCACAGAAGGCAAAGGCAGGGACTGGGAGAATGAAGAACTGCCCACTGTAGGAGAAGGTCACGTTCAAGACCGTCTAAGGAACCTGAAGGTGCACAAGTCCATGGGACCTGATGAGTTGCATCTGCGTGTCCTGAGGGAACTGGCGGATGAAGTGGCTAAGCCACTCTCCATCATATTTGAGAAGTCATGGCAGTCCAGTGAAGTTCCTACTGACTGAAAAAGGGGAAACATAACCCCCATTTTTAAGAAGGGTAAAAAGGAAGACCTGGAGCACTCCAGGCCAGTCAGTGTCACCTCTGTGCCTGGCAAGATCATGGAGCAGATCCTCCTGGAGACTATGCCAAGGCACATGGAAAATAGAGAGGTGATTGGTGACAGGCAGCAGGGCTTCACTAAGGGCAAATCGTGCCTGACAAACTTGGTGGCCTTCTATTGATGGGGTTACAGTGTTGGTGGATAAGGGAAGAGTGACAGATGTCATCTACCTGGACTTGTGCAAAGCATTTGACACTATCCTGCAAGACATCCTTGTCTCTAAATTGGAGAGACATGGATTCAGTGAATGGACCAATCGGTGGATAATGAATTGGCTGGATGGTTGCACTCGAGGAGTTGTAGTCAACAGCTCAATGTCCGAAACAAGTGGTGTTCCTCAGGGGTCGGTACTGGGGCCAGCACTGCTTAACATCTTTTTCGGTGACATAGACAGTGGGATTGAGTGCACCCACAGAAAGTTTGCCAACGACACCAAGCTGTGTGGTGGGGTCGACATGTTGGAGGGAAGGGATGCCATCCAGAAGCATCTCAACAGGCTTGAGAGGTGGGCCCACGCGAACCACATGAAGTTCAACAAGGCCAAGTGCAAGGTCCTGCATGTGGGTGGGGGCATTCCCAAGCACAACTACAGGCTGGGTGGAAAATGGATTGAAAGCAGCCCTGAGGAGAAGCACCTGGGGGTGTTGATTGATGAAAAGCTCAACATGAGCCGGCAGTGTGCACTTTCACCCAGAAAGCCAACTGTATCCTGGGCTGCATCAAAAGAAGCGTGACCAGCAGGTCGAGGGAGGTGATCCTGCCCCTTTACTCCACTCTTGTGAAACCCCACCTGGAGTACTGCGTCCAGCTCTGGGGTCCCAAGTACAAGAAAGACATGGAGCTGTTGGAGCAAGTCCAGAGGTGAACCATGAAGATGGTCAAAGGGCTGGAGCACCTCTCCTGTGAGGACAGGCTGAGAGAGTTGGGGTTGTTCAGCCTGGAGAAGAGAAGGCTCTGGGGGGCCAACAGGAAAGCTGGAGAGGAACTGTTCATCAGGGAGTGTAGTGACAGAACAAGGGGTAATCATAGAATCATAGAATCATAGAATGGTTTGGGTTGGAAGGGACATCAAAGATCATCTAGTTCCAACCCCCCCTGCTGCAGGCAGGGACACCCTCCACTAGAACAGGTAGCCCAAAGCCTCATCCAACCTGGCCTTAAACACTTCCAGGGATGGGGCCTCCACAACCTCTCTGGGCAACCTGTTCCGGGCAACCTGTTCCAGTGCCTCACCACCCTCACAGTATAGAATTTCTTTCTAACATCTAATCTAAATTGACCCCCCTTCAGCTTAAACCCTTTACCCCTTGTCCTCTCACTATACCCCCTGATAAACAGTCCCTCTCCAGCTTTCCTGTAGGCCCCTTCAGGTACTGGAAGGCTGCAATTAGATCTCCCCAGAGCCTTCTTTTCTCCAGGCTGAACAACCCCGACTGTCTCAGGCTGTCCTTATAGAGAGGTGCTCCAGCCCTCTGATCAGCTTCGTGGCCTCCTCTGGACTTGCTCCAACAGCTCCATGTCTTTCTTGTACTGGGCTGGCTTTCTGGGCTGAAAGCGCACACTGCCACCTCATGTTGAGCTTCTTGTCAATCAATACCCCCAAGTCCTTCTCCTTGGGGCTGCTTTCAATCCATTCTCTGCCCAGCCTGTAGTTGTGCTTGGGATTGCGCGGACCCACGTGCAGGACCCTGAATGGTTTAAAGGTCCCTCTGGATGGTTTAAACCTCAATGGGTTTAAACTAAAAGAGGGTCGATTTAGATTAGATGTTAGAAAGAAATTCTTTACTGTGAGGGTGGTGAGGCACTGGAACAGGGTACCCAGAGAGGTTGTGGAGGCCCCATCCCTGGAAGTGTTCAAGGCCAGGCTGGATGGGACTTTGGGCAACCTGGTCTAATGGAGGGTGTCCCTGCCCATGGTAGGGGGGTTGGAACTAGATGATCTTTGAGGTCCCTTCCAACCCAAACCATTCTGTGATTCTATGACTCTATGATTCTATGATTCTATGAAAATAAGAAGCATTGTCTTTTGGATCTAGGGAGAGATTCAGCTTCACTTCAAAGGAGTGTTTTAACAGCTTCTCTTTTAAGTTTTGACTGATTGAGAAGTGAAACAATTCTTTCCTGAAATAGTCTCCAACACATTACCTTCTCAGCTGTCCTGTCCAATGCCACTGCAGCATACACCAGCTCTACATATCGTCATGAATGGAAAACACATGCCCATGACAACTCATGTACTGGAAAATCTGCAGCAAGCAGTGGGGAGCTCTGAGTAGGTGCTCTGAAAAGCAGAAAATACTGGGATTTCTATAGCTTCTGGGGAAGCCCTCTGGGCCCTCTTGGTAGAAAAGCAGAGCCCATCCAGGTCTGTTTCCTAGTGGCATGTAACCAAACCATAAGCGTGTGTAGAGGAAAGACAAACAAGGAAAAATATAATGAAAGGAGTTCAGCTTCTGTTCTCCAGCCTGGGGATGCAGACAATTAAGAGAAAGAAATTACATGTGCTGGCCAAAGGGGATTGGTGTATTATCCTCTTTCTCTTGCAAAAGGAAGTGTTCACTGGAGGAAAAGATGAGCTTCAATAGGGCAATCACACACTGTCTCATGAGATGACAGCACTTTGGGAGCTGTGGCCATGGACAGACTGTTAGAAACTACCATCATGACCATCTTGCTGGGCAGATCAGGAACAGGTTCAGTGTAGACCAGCAAACCAAATATAGGCCATTGAATGGCCCAACACTGCAGATCCAGTAGTCCAGTAGTTGAGCTTGTGTTTGTGCTGGTTTTGGCTGGGATAGAGTTATTTTCTCCACAGTAGCTATTAAGAGTTTGTGTTTTGGATTTGTGCTGAAAACAGTGCTGATAACCCAGGGATGTTCTCGTTACTGTTGAGCAGTGCTCACACAGAGCCAAGGCCTTTTCTGCTCCTCACACCACCCCACCAGCGAGGAGGCTGGGGGTGCACAAGGCGTTGGGAGGGGACACAGCCGGGACAGCTGACCCCAACTGACCAAAGGGATATTCCATACCATATGATGTCATGCTCAGCATATAAAGCTGGGGGAAGAAGGAATGGGGGGACATTCAGAGTAATGGCGTTTGTCTTCCCAAGTCACCATTACACGTGATGGAGCCCTGCTGTCCTGGAGATGGCTGAACACCTGCCTGCCATGGGAAGTGGTGAATGAATTCCTTGTCTTCCTTTGCTTGTGTGTGTGGCTTTTGCTTTACCTGTTAAACTGTCTTTATCTCAACCCACGAGCTTTCTCACTTTCACTCTTCCAATTCTCTCCCCCATCCCACTGGGGCCAGGGGAGAGTGAGCAAGAGGCTGCCTGTGGCTCAGCTGCTGGCTGGGGTTAAACCACAACAGTGTTGTGTGGCACAGCTCAGGGCGTCAGGCCAGGGAGCAATTTCTGAGGAATTGTCTCTGATTAGACTGAACACTGAGAAATGCTGTTTCTCTCATTTGCACTTGCCTGCCTGAGTCAGGCACAGGAGTTCAGTTTCCTACAAGTAGGGAAAAAGCTCAGAAAATGCTAGCATGAAGCACCACCACTTTGTGTTAATTACAGACGCATCTGCACTTTGAAGGAGTACTCTGAATACAGTTGCATACTTAGAAAAGAGTGTGATATCAGTGGTGAAAAATTCACACATGCAGCTCCATGTGCAGAGACAACAGAGGATGCAAATAAAGATGAAAGCAAAGATGAAGCTGGGGCTTTGAGAAAGACTTACACACTCTTCCTATCAGACATCTCAAGACAGAATGGAGAAATAGATGAAGCATAAACTCTGCACACCTCAATGGGATCTGGACTTCCCTGTCAGTTTTGTGGCTGAAGATAAAAGAGGTGCTCGATTCTGGGGCAGCGCAGTGACAGAGATGGTATGGGAACCTCAACAGAGTTGTTGAGATAGGTCTCAAGTCTGCTGCAGGCTCACTTCGAGAAGCTGTGCTAAGCTGCTGTTATGGGTTTGCTGTAGTTCCTGTGTCAGGTCTGACAGCAACACGAGGATTTTTCAGATACTGTAGGGCATTTCAAACAGCCCTTAAATGCATGAGTCTCAGCCTGCAAACTGAATCCCATCTGAGGACCCTGTGCATTGCAGTATCCCTGGAGGCCCTACAATGTTCCCCATATCAAGTGGTCCAAAGTTATTAAATCCGTGGATTCACAAGACACTCTGATAGTGCTTTGCATTATACAATCCCGAGGGAACTATGACTGCAACAAGATCCAGTTATGCCAGCACTGTATGTGTGCAATGAAAGAGGCAACACCAGGTCCTAAACGCTTTAGGGAAGAGACCTGAACACTGAGAGCTAAGTGACTTGCTCGTGGTCTCACAGATAGCGTAAGTGCCCTGCCAAAAGCGATCCTGCAAAAGACCTGCTGCCTGTACTCACATCACTCAGTTCCCATGACACTCCCATTGCGGTGACAACCCCATATGGCAGGGTTAGAGACAGCAAGAAGTCTCTCCTGCTCTGAAAGCAATGCACAGGTGAGCCAAGACACACAGCATCACGCTAGGGTTGCCCCAGCTACTCCAGTCTAAACCCCTCTCTTGTCATACCACCTGTTGCTAAGGGAATAGCTTTTGTGTTTCACATGGGTTTGCACCCATCAAGACCTACTATTTATGAATCACGTGGAAAATAGCTGTGGGAATACAGGTCTTGACCTGCCTTTTGTCTGTGCCAAGGAATAGATATTTCCTGCCATAGTGGCCTGTCAGAGCTGAGTTGTTCTTGAGGATGGAGCTGGGTGAGCAGAAAGCCAGTGCCCTCTCCATATGCATCCAAGGGTTCAAGAGGGCTCCTAGTACCAGAAAAAAAATCTGTAGCCACATGAAGCAAAGCTCTGGCACAGCAGAAGTTGACACTGCTAGTAGAAATGTATTCCAAAGATTACCTCTGACCTGGCAGGCTTTGCTCTGGATCAGACCCAGCATAGTCTGTACTACACTGTCTCTAGCTCAAATCAGATGTCATCTGGCTGCACTAAGCCCATATAATATCTCACCATGGCAGTTAAGCCAAGATCACCACTTCCTTCTCCCGTATTGTCTGCTCTGTGTGTCCTCCTCCTTCTCCCTTGCACCACTGCCAGTGGTCTTGTCCCCCCCTGGCAAGGCAGTTCAGGCAGTGGATCCATCTAACACTCACCCAGCAATGAAGAGGGCAATATGGTCAGGCCATGTGGCCAAACTGGCAGGGACAGAGAGGACAAGGTGTCAGCAGCCCCTGTTTGGTTTGGCTGATGTTGTCAGGGAACCACACACTACCTCTGTCTTCAGCATAGTGCGTGTGCTGGGTCAGGCATGTATAAAAACATATCTGCTGCCTAAAGTCTGTGTTATGGATCCTGGCTAATTGAATTTAAATTTATTCAGGGCTCAAACCTATTTTGGATCAAATCCGTGTTGTTACATGACCCAGCAGCATACAGACCTGGTACTGAGGGTTATGGAAGCAGAACCCCCATCTCCATCATTCACACAGTCCTTGGCTTTTTTGCTGGGACCTCTTGCAGCGTCCCAAGTTCGTCTTTTGGGATGTGGGCACACCTCCATCATGCACAGAACAATTCAGTGGCCCTCCTGCAAGGGAAACTAATAAATAAATTCTACATTGAATGGAGCTGATCTGAGGTCACTCAATACTTGGAAACTCAAATATATCATAGGACTCTTATGACATCCCCATTCCAGGAATGAACTGGTGATTCTGATTTCCTAGACCTTCCTATGCCGCAGGCTGTCCAGGGTTTGGTTTTCTATACATTCAAAGCTAAGAACATGATAATTAAGCTTTTGACCAATAACACAATGTGCATATAACATGGGATCCCCTCCTCTGCTGGGCTGGCTGGCTGGCTGACATTCACACCAGAGGAAAAAGGCTCTTCTTTCTCCTTTTACTCCCCATTATGGACCCATAGTGTCCGACCAAAGAAAACTGCTGCTGCTGCTTCTTACAGACTGCAGACAGGGGAACTGGTTTCCATGAGGGAGCATGAAGAAAATCTGCATAAAACCAAAGCCAAGATTAAAACACAGTAATCCTGGACAATAGGCCCGTGCCTACTGATCCAAACCGCCTTTGGCCCCAAAGGAAATGGCTAATTTATGTGACTAGAAGGAAGGCATGTGCATGGCTCATAGGTGCTCTCTGCCAAGGTTACAGTTGGCAAGAGCACACTTTGCCAAAAGCAGCCTGCTGGCAAAGCCAGATGTTTTCCACAGCCTAGATGCACATGTCTCTCCTCATTTAAGAGATATCTTCCACCACCAGCGGACTGCTTCTGCCATTTCGGGAGCCCCCACCCATCACACTGACCCCTCCGAAGGTAGCCTCTGTTTCCACTAGAAAAGGGAGCTGAGTCCCTTACACGATATTTAACAAGTCCTCAAAGCCAGAGGTCCTTTTGTCCCCATTTCAGCCTAGAGCATGGATGCAAGACTCAACTAGCCCAGAACTTTAAGAAGGCATCACCAAGATGAATCATTACTACCAAGTTATGTGATTACTTAACATTCTGTGTGCATAACTGGATGAAACCAGCTTTCTCTCCTCTCTTCTTTCTCCTTCATCCAATCTCCCCAATTATCTTCATGTATTGAAGCCAAGATCCTTTCAATACCTCCACCTTGCCAGGGAGAGCTGCCCCAGCTTGCTAGCTGAATTATAACACACCCTCCAAATAAGACTCTGGCTTAGAAATTGCTAAAGTGAGAATATCCCTTAAGTGCATAACAAGGAAAGCACGGTTGGATGACTAATTGATTCAATTTGGATTGAAATGGAAAAATCTAGTTGAGTTCCACTCTCAGTTTTCTCCTCCTGTACTTGCACAGACTGCAGCAGGTCTGTTCTCGGGGCTCAGAGATGAGTTGAAGGCTCTGGGCTAACTTTCCTGCAGATGTTGACTGGCTCAGGGTCACCACCTGGGATTCACAAGCAGCTGTTCTCTTATTGCTAGCAGGGAGCTGGGAGAAGGAACCCCAGGGCTGCATGGGTGGAAAGGAGGTAATTCTTCTGCTTGGGGACTTATCTGAAGGGCTGTTTTGCAGTGGGATGATGCTTAGGCTTTCAAGACTTAACTATAAGCTGTAAGGTTGGGAATAACCCCAAGGCACAGCTTAGACATGATTCTTTGAAAGGAGAAGGGGTTTCTGTCAAGGGAGAAGAGGGATGACCAACAGGGAGCCAGGTGCCTCACAGGGGAGAAAATGGGAAGATGTCAGCACTGCAAGAAAGTTGAAGCACTCTCCAATTTTCTGTTCAGCAGGGGACTTGCAGTGGTACAATTCTTCACAACAAAGATAAGGGAAGGTAAACTGCATCCCTGTGTGCCTCCATGCAGCACCCAGAGTAGTTAAAAACAAAGATGGGAACCCAGTATGGAACAGCTGTCAGTGCCATCTTGCCCTGTGCCTTGACTTACATGGGTCTATAAGATCTCCAACAAATCTTTCACTAAATGCACATGCAGCACCTGGCACAGAGGAACTCAGAGCCCAGCAAGGCTGCCAGTTTATTAGGGAAAATAATAAACATAGACAATATGATCTCAAAGAATGCAGAGCAAAGAGAGCAAGCCTCTGCCATGGCAGGGACATTTTCTTCTGTGCTTCAAGGGAGATCTTCAGCAAAACCAACCCATTTCAGTTTGCTTAATGTGTGGGGAGGAAGGACTGTACAGGAATATGCAATGCAGGAGCAAGCGTCAGCTTAGCCAAGTCTAAGACAGGAGAGATCTTCTTGTCCCTCTGACATGCCTATCTCCAGCTATCCTAGCAGTATTTCTGCTTTTCCTCTGCAGATAACATGTTTGAATACTTTAAGATGGACATAGGATGTAAATGACACCTTTTGTAATGTAAATGCAGAAAGTCTGCACCAATAGCCACATTTCAAAAGTGTTGTATGCTCACATTATTGCTGCCCTCCCACCAGCGCTGGCAAGTAGAATACCTTCCTTTTTCCTTAGAAGGGACAGCAAGCACATGGAAAAAAAGTTCACAGTCAATATAACACCTACAAAAAAGGTCTGGAGATGGGGAACTCCTTCATGTGGTTTGTGAAGAGTTTTGCAGACAGAATTGTGGCATCCCTCATGGCACCATCCACAATGTAATCTTTCATGACATCACCTTCTAGAAGAACAACCAGAGGTTTCTTTCCATACATTCAGGCTGGCACAGCTCAAAGCAGGAAAATGGCTCAGGACTTCCTGGGGCAGAGGAGGAGGGCTTTTCCCCAAACATTGATTCTCAGTGGATTTCCATCTCTGCTTCTTAATCTTCTTTCTGTGCATTCTTGATTCCCAACACTCATCTATCCTGCAGCCATTCACTTGATGTTGCCACTCTATTACATGTGAATTGAATTAGGCAGGAGGCAATTATCTGTGCTGGAACTTTCCCAGGGTACCAGAGCTAACATCCTCAGCAATATCTGATGAGATCTTTACAGACCACAAGCAACACAGACATCATTTAAAATTATGGTGCTTCCCACACGACTTCTTAATATGCTTTTGGGACACTGCGCTGCAGAGTAAGTCAGAGGGAAGAGTTAAATCACATCCCTCTTCATGAAACAATTGGGATTTTCTCTGAGATCTCTTCGAGTGCAGATCTGCTGCTATGGCTTCTTATTCATAGGTGGCTAAAAAACAGTCCTTTGGCATGAACCGTGTTTGGTGTGCAAACTGAGCATCCACGTTAGCACTCTGCTGAGTCTGGAGGGAAGGATCCGCCATCAGTGCAGGTAGTAGTGAAGGATATCCCTGCCCTACCCTAATCTTACCATTGTATCTTACTATATCATCAATGCCAGGCTGAATATGAGCCAACAATGTGTTTTCATCACAAATTAGGTAAATCACGTACTAGGCTACTCTAGAACAGTTGTGGCAAGCAGACTGAGGGAGTTACTGTCTCCACTGTTGGGCCCCCAGTTCAAATTTGGCATCAAGAAACTGGAGGAGCAGATGACGGCTGCCAAGGTCAGGAGAGCACATGTCCAAGAAGCAGAGACTGAGGGAACTAGGATAGTTTAGTCTGGTGAAGAGGAGGATGAAGGGGAGATCTAATAGAAGCCAACAACTAGTTGAAGGGCAACTACAAAGACAGTGCAGACCAGCTTGTCTCAGAAGGGGCAGGTGATATAATAAGGGACAACAAACTGGAGTTTGAGAGGTTCAGGGTGGACATGAGTAAAAGCTTTTTAGGTGAGAGGGAGGACCAGCCCTGGGTCAGGTCACCAGAGATATCTTCATCCTTCAAACTTTTCAAGACACAGATAAACAAAGCCACGACCAGCCTGATCAAGTGTTGGGGATAGCTCAGCTAGTCAGAGCAGGAGGTTGGAGGGCAGATCTCCAGAGACCTCTTTGGACCAAAGCTTCTGTTGTATAGTCCTCCAATCAGCTTTGCAGGCTTTCTGTGGGATGACACAGCAGGTGAGGAAACTGCTTTAGTTAAAAAATAAAACAGAAAATAATTATTTGGTTTAGACAGATCCATTTTAAAATTTCCCATGCCAGCCTGGGAACAGAGATGAGTGGTCTGTGGCAGATGGTGTCCAGGTTGCCACCACTACAAACAAAACACATTCAGGATCACTGGTGATCTAAGATACAATCTGTCTCAGAGTAGTTTATATTTTGAGCTTAACACAGCTTTGTAGCTTCCTAACTGAAGCAGTCTCATGTCTATGTAGAATATGAATGAAGGGCTGCAGCCCTCAAAATCTAGGTTAGGGATCAGTCTCCCTCAGCCAAATCATCCTCAACTTACTGCTTGTCAGTCTCAATCCAGAGCTTGTATTGAGCCACATGTGCAAGTACATGTGGCAGAACAAGAGTTCTGCCTTGCCACATGATAATGACTCAACATAAGTAATTTCACAGAGAAAAGGCTGCCTCCTAATCGAGTCAGCAATGAAAGAGGTCATTTGTGGGGAGAAGGAGCAAGATTTGAATCTGAAAGGAACTTCACATTGAGTTTGGGTGTAAAAGGAAGATAAATATTGAAATGTGCATTTGCTCCCACAAAGGGCAATTTAAGGCTGCAGAGTTTGCATAAGAAAGGCGCGACAGGACAGGTAGAGAAATGGGTCCTGGGCTAGCTGTGCGATACACAGCAAAAGCGGCCATGCAGGCCAGCCTTAGGATAACTAGTACAAAGTGTTTTCTCCTATTCTGCTCATCTTCCACCATTTCAACTCTTCTGTTTGTTTTGGTTTCACAGACAAATTCTTTGTGTTTACTTTTCTTTAGCTTGGCTGGCATCACAGTTCTTGTCAAAAAAAAGTTCTTGCCACTCCACGAAGACGACACCAATGGATGTGGTAACACTCTCTCCTGCCCATGATACAATACTCTAGGAAACTAACGGGTTATAGGCTGTACTTCACTCACCTACCACACTAGGGCTGGCTAATGGAGAGGGCATATGAAAAAGACATGCTAGCCAGGAAAGCTCTTTGCAATGCAGCAGGGCAGTAGGGAGAGCCTCTGAGGTCCCCCGGGAAGGCTGTATTGTGAGTCTTACAGCACCTGTGACCTGCAGCGGCTCTGACTTAATCTGGAACAGCATCAAGGTACAAAATGTGGGTTTCTGGGTTCACACCCTTCCTCAGTTTAAGCCAATTGTTCTTCTTTTTTCTTCCTTTTGAATAATGGCATTGCCTAACCCAGGAATAGTGGATCATTTGTAAGTGTTGTGAGTCCACAGCCAAAGAGATGGTGAAAAATGATGTCTTGGTAGATGAGACAGGCTGGGGCCACAAACTTATTGCAGCTCACCAGAACTTGTTAAGCTCTAGCATCATTGCTACTGTTCATAGTGCAGGGTGTACCAAGAGAGAAAGGAGGATCAGGAAATCTGAATTTTCATCATGTCCCAAGTTCGCTACCAGACCAAAAGCATAAGCCAACAGCAACAAATGCTGCACTATACAGTGCTAATAACTGCTCCAGAAATATTTTTCCAAGCTAGATTCCCCAGTAATGAGCATGTGAGCAGGACTTGAAGGCCAAAAGTCAGTTGTGAATAAATGGTGCCATATAAGTTCAGCAAAGCCTTTGCATGGTAGCACCCATCCTGGCTGCAGTTTCAAGGACCTTGACATCCATCATGAGCACAGAGCTGGAAGTGTCTATCAGAGACTGGGGTGATGGGGAACTATTGCAGTCACTAGGATGTGTGATCAATTCCTCCAGCTAGTCAAACTCCATGTGGGAAGCCATCAGTGGTCAATACAAAGGGGCTGGCTGCCAACCATGGGTAGACCGAGTAGCGGATGCCATTGCCTGCTGGCTTTCAAACATGTGCCTTCAGCTTTTATCCCATGCTCATTACTCCTGGGGGAATTTCCTCAAAGACAACCCTCTGGAAACCTCAAACCCCCTGTTCTTTGCTTCTTTGCACCCCTCTGTGTTAAAATCACCATTTGTCAGGCTGATCCTTAGGGTCTCACTCCCTTCTTCTGCCCCATGAGTCTTCATCCAGCTGTCAGTTCTTGTCTGATATTGGTTGTAAACATTATGAAACAGGCATGTGTGCTTAAGCACTGTGAGGCACAAGGGAGTCCACATCCATGATTAGGTCACTTATTCTCTACTATGGCAACAGAGAGGAGGAGGCACTGTAGAAATGCACAGACACTATGGAAATGGGCTCTGGAGGAATCCCATTGTACAGCCAATGTCTACCAGTACAGACAGTCAATGTTTTTGTTCAAATTACTTTTCAGGCAAATGTGGCCTTTGAAAAGCAGTATGGAATAAACACACACCATCACTCCAAGAAGTCTTTTTGTACTATAATTTTAGCTGAGAAAGAGATGTGGTTTATACCCACGGCTTTTGCATATCTTGGACACTTTTGTTCTCTAACACTACTCCTATGTTAGCATAAATACTATCTAAATTAAAGGTTTGCATTACCCCAGCTGCAGTCAAATGCCTTGGACAACAAGCCCAGGAGAGCGGCCCATCAGCTCCACAGCTCCAAGTCCCTCAGGTGAGCGTCACAGCAGAGCTTGGATGAGGAAGCAGCAGCAAGAAAATCACTTTCTTCCGCCACTCTGGGTCTTCGTTTCACATGAGCCTCCCCAGAGAGTTGGCCCCTTCCTGGCATGATCTCTGCAGTGTCCTGATTACATGATTGTGTTTGCCTCATATCTGGAGAGGATCCATGTGATTCACTCACAGTTCCTCCAGGGCCTTGAAGCTTTGATCCTTGTCCTCTTTGCTCATTTTTGTTTTCTCATGGGAGAGAAAATAACAAAGATGACTGACAAACATGCAAGACAAGGAATCCGCTCTATGGTCATCAAGTGTCAAGGATACAGGCTCAAACATCTAACAGCACTGGCTGGTGGGCAGGTGCCTGGATCTTACACCAGCATCTTCCACGAGCCAACTCTATTCCCTGGAACAGCACACTTTTTTGTTTGAAACCAGAAAGACCAACGTAATTGTCTTCTTCCCAGAAATGAGTAACAGCACAGAATCACAGACATTTTCTGAGCAGTGAGTCAAGGTTTGGTGTTTGGGCCTGGTTTGCCCAAGGGGGAAAATGACACCCCGAAACATCCAGAAGGCTCTGGGGACTGAAAGGGTTCAGTGCAGAGCAGAGGGACAGGCTAGTCAGCATAGATGCTTGCTTTTGTGGCTAAAAGTCCTTAACTAATAAAATTAATAGAAGTCAGGCAGCAGTTTTAATTTGCAGAGCTGCTGAGAGGCTGCTATCATTGCATTTTCTTCCTTTTCCCCCTTTAAAATCCCCCAGGTTTTTTCTTTTTTCTTTTTCTTTCTTTTTTTTTTTTTTTAATAGGTGTATTTCCACATAGGGGAAAATAAGCAAGAACTGACCTGCAGCAGTCAGGACCTGAGTATGGAGAGGGTTGTGTCTAACCAGATGGGAGCCCTGTGCTTAGCCAAAACAGGCTTTCCTCTCTGAAAAGTTCCATTATCTTGTCATCAATTTTCATCACTTCCATTGTAAACAGGACAAGCTTTGCAAACCAAGATTGTTTCCAAAAATGTTATGCATATATTTTTATATATATATATATATATCTTTCATAACTCTAGGATCCTTTTACCACAGATGACTGCTTCCCAATATCATCCTAGGGAACTTACACAAGCATGATGTGATTACTTGGTCTTGCAAGTTCTCCATGACTTTAGGAGACCCAGTGTCCCTGACTGAAAATGAGGGGGTTTGTGCATGGCAGAGATCTCTTTTCTGCTGGCTTGCATACATATGGAGTCCCTGTCATCCAATAAATGTCATGCTTACCTCAGTGGGTTCAATAACACCATCATCTCAGTCCTCTAGCCAGCCAGAGACTTTTATGAAACTTGTAGGAATTCTTCACTCCTGTTGCATCTGCCACTCTTCCATGTTTGCCTGCAATGGGCCAAGTGGTTCAAGGGTGGCAGGGGAGCAGAGAGATGCACACACTCACCCTCTCGCATACCCAGACTGCATGATCGCATAGTTCTTCAGACAGAAGCAGATAATCATCTCTTCATTGTATGTCTCCACGAGTAAAATTATCCCCTGCAGGAGAGATCATTTCTTGTGTGAGTAGATTTCCCTGGCTGCAGAGCACTCAGACGTTAAAAACCTGAGATGAACAATACCATGTGAGCTCTGGATCTAAGGCAGAGATGAAGCTTGTTTTGAAGCCAATAGCTTGTTTGCACACAGATCATTGTAGAAGATTTTTCCCGGGTTTCCTTTGAAGAAACTAAACAAAACCTCATTGGAAAAATTACTGAGAATTGTCTGCTTATCTACCTGGTTTCAGCTGATACTGCAAGGTGTAGCCAAGAGCTCATCTGCAACCCAAACCTTCCCCCAGAGTCACCTCTCTGCCCCCTTCAGCACGGGACATTTGTGATGCCAGAAGGAAAAGAAATAGGAGATGGAATCTACTAGCAAGGGCATACATCATGAAGGAAGATTCTGCCCCCCCCGCCCCTCCACTTTCCATTCATTTTTTTGTCCATGTTTTCTCCTGGCTTTGAAGTGGAGTTTCTCAATGATGTGTTTCATGATGCTCCCAAACATGCACAAAGGAAAGAGGGTAAGGAAGGAAAAGGAGGTGATACAGGAAAAAAATAACAGGGTTTCCAACCTGCAAGTCCTCTTAAAAGGCCCTGACAGCCTCCTGCTGCTGTGCTTATACACCTGTAATACTTCCAGACATGGTGATGGGGAGATGGATCTTCAGCAGGAATAAATAAGTTAGAAAGTGGCTTGGGGGCTGAGGGAATGTGGGAAACATGATAGGAAATAAAGATACTGTCAGAAGAGCAGAAACTCCTTTCAAAACACTGGGAGGGTGCAAAGTGATCAAGCTGCACACCAAGGGTGGAGGAAAAACAGTCCAAGGGCATTGGGTGAAGAATCTCTGGTCCCAGGCTCACATGGTGCCCCAGGCAAGGCCATGGCATGGTACCCGTGTAGAGCAAAGGCAGGGACAGGCAGTCATCAGGGGACAGGAACTCAGCCTGCCTCTGGCCCTTCATCTGCCTCCACCATGGAAAAGTCCCTTGTGCACCCTTGCGTGGTGAAATCCCCATTGACATAGGCTTCAGCAGGAGAGGAAGAGGAAGGAGGAGGGAAGGATTTAGACAGATTTGCTCAAGACTGAGCTGAAATGGCTGAGTGGGTGCACTGAGTGGGAGGTGAGGAGACAGTGAGGACTCCTTCAGAGAGGTGGAGGAAGGTTTGGGCATGGTAGGTGGAGAAGCGTGGTCAAGGTCAGAGACCTTGGAGGGAGATAGAGGGAAGGAGAGGAGTATGTGGAGGAACAGAGCCCAAAGGGTCCATGGGACAGTGCACAGGCTGTGTCCCTGACTCCCTGACATGGCTCTTTCCTCCAGTGACCAGCTCCCAGCTCAGCGTCCTTGAGGGCTGAGCACGGTTCCCACATGTTTAGGGCATAGGTGACCATAAAGCTGCATTTCCTTGGCTCAGGAAAAGGCTCTCATTACCCCTGCTGCCTTTGTAGCTTACTTTCCTCCCAGGGGCTGAGAGAGATGCAAACATTTCCTCCTCAAAAATGAAAGGAAGAAGCCGTGAAGAGACCAAGCCCTGAAGGGAAATAATAAACAAACCCATGACAGCATCACCTCTTTGATAAAACGCTGGGAATATTTTATGAGAGCTCCTCAGAGAAACATGGCTGGCTGCTAGCCTGGAGCAAGAGCTCCCAGATCCCCTGTGCCCCCATATTCCCAGCTTGCTTTAATTGGGCTGGTCCTCCCCCACTGCCTCCATAACCCACAAGTTTAAATGGGGCTGGAGGGCTCTGCTAGGACCAAAGGGGGAGGAGAGGAGAGGGAAAACCACTGAAGAGGAGGAAGAGGAAGAGTGCCTTAATGAAAGAGTAAAGCAAGACAAAACCTGGAAGACAAATTAATCTCAGAGTCACCAGAAGGTGGAAGAGGCACGTAAAAGGGCTGAGTGGAGAAGGGGTCATGGGAAGGGAAAATACCAAGCCACTTAACCAAAATGATTGAATACCAAATGTTGTGTACAGGCTGTCTCCATCCGTGCACGACACTATTTTCAGCATACACCTTCTCCCCGCCTGCCCAGGGGCAGGGTGGTGCTGCTTTCTCTACTTTGAAGGCTCATGCCTAGACCAGCAAAGGGTCTCAGGCGTGGGAAAGCTCTGCGTCGCCACTCCTCACTTCCAGGCACCTGGCATGCACACTGCAGGAGAGACACGAGTGCCCTATAGCACAAATAGGGAGAAGCACCCCTCCCAAAATCAGCTCCCAGCACCTGAGACCAAGGGCAGTCCCCAAGACTTTCCATCTTGTGTTATTCTCCCCTTGGTTATAGATAAAAAATATAACTTTTTTCCCTGGTTCTGCAGTTCAGGATAGACCCAAGAGCTTTGGGTTTTATTTATTTAAATCCAGCCACTCTCACTGAGTGTGGGATTTAAAGCTTTAAAGTCACTGAACTAAAATTAAGCAGAACTATTGCTGCCCTCACCCTTTCAGGTCTTCCTTACTTTGCTACTTTCTGTCCCATGGATTTTTTTCCCAGTAAGCCCAGCCTCAAAAGGAGGGAAGATGGGAGACCACATCACCTGATCATGCATGTGAGGCAATTAGGGATCACACAGCTGTTCACAGGACCACTTAGCTTATGAATCTCAGCAGGACCAGCTCCTTCTGGCCAGGGATCCTCCAGATGTGCTGGAGCAGCATTGCTGCTCCTAGAGGTCAGGGAGCAACTGAGCTTGGATTTATTGGGTTGTGGCTTTCCTATGGACCAGATACTAGTGCTTCTGTTCCCCTGGCTCAGGGGAGGTTTGTCAGCACGACTTCTCCTCTCTGATGGGCTTCTTTCCTCCTGAAGGGCCAATGGAGCTGTAAACATTTCCGCAGTGAGCACAAGGTAAATGAGAGAAAAGGCCTCAGACATGAAACAATTTGGCTGGATACTACCTAAAACAATACAGCAAGAAAGGGAAAACAAACTTAAAGGGCAACAGAAACTTTGCCCTTCTGCGTTGGGTGGAGTTCAGAGGTTGCAAGTGAACCCAGGAGGTTTAAGTGAAAATGTAATTGTTTCAGGGACTGAGCTGACGGCAGTCAAGACGCAAAATTCAACTATTACAAGTTGTCCCAATGACTCATATCTGAGAAGTGAGATATTAGCCATTCCACCTAGTTAGCCATGCTCTGGGTTTGAGGCTCTTGGCCAGGGACAGGGCACAGTTGTACTAAGAGCCTGATACATAAAATGACATTTATGTGACTGATGCCTGAGTGTGCTTGGTTAAGATAGGACAGGGAAACCAGCCTGCCTCTTTGATTCAAACTACATCTGTTTTAGCTCCAATAGCCCAGGCTGAGCCTTAGCTGCTGCATCTGGCGGGGAACATCCACCTGGGGCCATTTCTCAGTGATGGGAGCCAGAAACCTCAGCATAGAGAGTGTTCCCTGCAAGGTTGTCCACAAAGGTGTTTCTGTGCTCTCAAGTACAACTTAGAACTGTTGAAGATCTCCTGGGGCAAGCCAAGCCTGCCTGGCAAGGCAGTTTTCTCCCACAGAGAAAATCAAAGAAAGAAAAGTGTTAATTATGAGACAACATCAGTGTTTCTCCTTGGGACAGTGAATGAGGTTGCCCCTCCCAGTACAAACCAATGAACTCCTTTCAGTTAGTATGTAAATGCAGTTTTACTCTGAGAGGTCGTTTCAACCAACTCTGTTACAACTCAAACCAAACCAAGAAGAGTATCTGGGAGCTCAAAAGCCACCTTATCCATGTGGGTTTTGTTGCTCCCTGTTGCAGCACTCCTTAAGAGGGTAGGGAGGTGTAAGTGGCTGTTGTTGGAGACAGGGCACAGGGGCAGGCAGAACACTCATCTGTTCCCTCTACCATTCTTAAGTCTCTATGGAAATGGACCAGAAAGGAAATAGAATTATGGAGATTTGTCAAGTTTCTGCCTCTACCCAGGCCATAGTTTTCTGAGGAGGAATTGAGCTCTGGTTCAATGATCTCAAGGGCTTGACCCAGTTGCACACATACTGATGCTGAAAAGTATCTACATGAGGTTTGAGCTATGATACAGGGCCTGCAGGAGTGGCAGCTAGAGCCAGGCAGAACTCCCCAGGGCATCTCAAATGGCTCCCACTTAGGCATCTGAATTGAGCCCATTGTAGCACAGCCAATGAAGCACTTCAGCTCTGCTTTGCAGACAGACCCAGTGAAAGTTCTGTCACTCATCAGACTGAGCAGACTGGCTCCCAAACTTTCCTCAGCTGCTCTTTGCCCCTCTTGCACTACACTTGTCTCATAGCCACAGGCTGCAGGGCTCAGATACAATCAGCTTCTGCACCCGTCCCCTGTGCTGGGACTTCCAACACTCCTGCGCATTTCTCCCTCCACCTCCTAGTCCCTGAAGGCAGAACAGAGGTCTTCTCAATGTTTCACCTTTCATATCTGGAGGCTGAAGACACCATCGTCTTTGTCTCATGTCCGGAGGGACAAACACCATCCCAGTATCAGGAACATTCATCACTGTGGTGTGTTTTTCAAGCTCAGCTGTTCTTCTGGATAGGCACAGGGCTGGTTTCAGTACCTGACGTCTGCTAAGTGCTTGGAGCGTCAGGACTAAGAGGTAGCACACACGGGTAGGAGGTTTGGCAACATATCACTTTGAGTCCCTGTTGCTCAGAGATAGAGGAGACTCTTTTATCTTACATTTCCACCAGGAAGGACTGATGAATTTAAAGTTAGTGGTGTTCCAGGCACAGAGCAATGGGTAAATGCTGAATGTCCCAAATTAGAAGAGGGTAAGTCCTGTCAACAGATATATACCTACTCCACACTCAGTACTTTTCCTGGAACAAAAGGGGTTTTAGGATTACAAGACCTGACCAGTCCCCCAGCTATCTCTCTACCCCACCTCATTCTTGCACATTACAGTCATACTACCCGTGACGAGAGTCACAGGACTGAGAGATACATTTTCCCTCCTGGAGGTGGTCAGGTGGGAGCACACTGACAGTTCTCATGTCTCATGACTTATATTTGGGTCTCACATCTTACATCTGGACTGCGGCTCTTCAGCAGCCACCAAACATGCCTGTTCCCTCATGTGCCATCACCTGCAAAGTCAGGCATCACTTAACCATGCAGGTCCTATGAGCCAGCTGGCTTGGGCTGGACTCATGGACTTAGATGCAGATGAGCTGTGTCTCAGTGCTTCAATTAAAAAAAATTATGCAAGCAAGGAGAAGTCAAAGATATGTTCATTTGAGACAATCAAGCACAGGGGAGTGGGAAGACATTTTGTAGAAGGTTTCCCATATCCCAAGGAAGATGTTTCAGCCAGTTCCAAGACAGCAGCAGGAATTAGTAGGTGGAGGAGGTGGAGCAGAAGACAGGGTAGATGGAACTGTGCAAGGAGATAATGTCATTTGTAATTCTGCAACCAGTAAAAACACCATCTCAGGCAGCACATTTCTTGTTATATTTTCAGAGGTGTATCCTAGTTGGCAATCTTATGCCTGAAAGGTTGTTCTCCTTGTTGTCCTCCTTCCATTTATGTATTTCTCTTTCATTCACCTCCTTTGTCAGATTCTTAACCCCAGCTGGACAGGTTCTGCTGGGGAAATGCCTTGTTAATAGCTGTTTCTCCTCAGATCAGCTGGCAGATAGACATCAAAGAACAGCTAACTCAGGCTTAACTAAACTTTGTCTTCTGGAGCAGTTCAATGTGAAGGCTGCAAGACTTTTTTATGTCCTCTATCACTCCCTATCATCTCTCTGGGCAAAGGGGAGAGGTGCTGCAGCTGGTGGGGCAAGAGCTCAACCAGTCAGACCCCCAACAGGACTCTTCAGGGAAGATTTTACTTCTTCAACTATAAATACCACTCAGACTCTTAAGAGAGTAGAATTTGTTGCTGTACAGGATGAAGTCTCCGTTGCCCTTCCCTGACAGTCTCCCAGGGCATTTAGCAATGTCCCAGCTTGAGATGGGACTGGGTCCCCAGAGTAAGCATGGAAGAGAGCACCGGTAGGGCAGAGAGACAACTGGCCCTTCTCAGCAAAAGGAGTGATTCAGGTAGCGAACCCCTAGAAAATGCTAATGCTCATTGCCACAGGATGTCCCCAGGGCCAAAAGTAAGAATGGACCAAAAAAAGACCTCAGGGAAAATGTATTCAGGAGTGGTTACTAATTTCCATGTTCTTGATGCACCCTCCAGCTTAGAGGGTTCACAAGACATGAGGAAAGTATAACCAAAGGAGAGATCACACCACGCTTGTCCTACCTCCTAGGCTTTTCCACCACAGCACTGGTAACTGGGAGCAGTGGCCCACTGTGACTGCCCAGGCTACAGGAGGTGGGGGTGAGATGTTACGCCCCAGGTGCGTTCTCCAAACCCACAGACAGTGATGGGGAGGTTAGCAAGCCAGAGCTGCAGCCAGCAAGCACAGACAGCTCAGGCACCAAGGGGGAAAGCTGAGCATGAGAGAGAAGAAACCTTCAGCAGCTGAAGGGCGGCCACCTCCTCCCACATAGGAACGGGCATGAGGGGGAGGCTGGTCTCCAAGTCCCCCGCAAGAAGCAGTGTTTTAAGAAGGCACCTGAAATTCCCAACGCGACCAATGAGTGATGGCGGGATTAGAGGAAACCCCACAACAATTTAGACCCCCACATCACTTGCACCCAGGTTTATCAAGATACTTTGTATGAGTGCAGATACCCACTCAACGGGATCTGCAAGAACATCTAAAGGGATAGGGCCACATTCCCACGGGCTCCAGAGGTGCAGAAATCTGTTTGGTGTTATTTTCCACTTGCTTCCCTACAGGTATTGTTGATAGACCACTGCGTACCTCTTCTGGTAAGGGAAAGGATCCGAAATTGGCTCTGTTTTCATAGAATCATAGAATCACAGAATGGTTTGGATTGGAAGGGACCTTAAAGATCATCTAGTTCCAGCCCATCTGCCATGTGTCAGGACACCCTCCACTAGACCGTTTTAGTAAGTGTTGTTTATGTTGGATTTCATAACCTGCAAAATCCCATGTCAAAAGTTTCTCAGGTGTCTGTGTATCTCAGTCAATGCCCGCTCTGTGCAGCTGATTTTCATTGCAAAATACCAGACACCTCTGTATACCTACCATTTGTGAAAAAAACCCCAAACAAACAAACAAAAACAATCTCCAAACCCAAGGGATACAGGTACTGCAGAGCTACCTGCAACTATGGCAAATGTGGGATCAAGGTCTTCATTCAGTAATGCAGCGGCTCTTGGCTTGGGTGTGTTTCAGTAGCATATCTGCACAGATCTATCCAAACATGAATACAGATTTTGAGCCGTTCTTGCAATCTGTGCTGTTTCACTTGCAGGGGACAGGTTTTGATGCTAGCAGAGATGTGCTGCTTTCAGCAACCAAAGCAATTTGATATCAAGATGGGTTTATGGAGACCTGATGCTGGATTTTTTAAAATTCTTTAGAAAATTTAAAACCAGATCAAACCCAACTTTTTAACCCTAAGATTGCTACACAGTTTAACAAAGAAACTCCAATTTTCTTTCCTTATTTAGACTGCTGTTAGGTTAGAGGGCTGGAAGAAAACCTTACATAGCCACCCCAGTTTTGCAAAGAAAAGAATATTATGAAATCTTTCTTGACTAAAGTTTCAGTCCACCTCTGCACTCTAATTTGATAATGATAAATACAAGTCACAGCACAAAACTTTTGTTGGCAGAATATTTCAGCTGCTTCGTGAATAAAAATGTTGCCCTTTAGAATGATTGAGTCTTTCTCTCTGTGGCTTTTGCACCTTTATGCTATTGACCTTTTCTAGTGAGGCTTTTGTGTTATTATATGGCTAGATATGAAAATGTTTTCAATCTGATAAGGTTGTTTGGCTGCATAATCATTCCCCAGCCCCCTGGAGTGAGATCGGTGGGCTCACTTCTCCAGCCAAATTAATTTTTTGCACTGGTGACAAGCCACATGACAGTAGCTGGGTTTGAGACACATTTACCTGAAGTTCCTCAATGTCCTCCTCACGTGCACACTCTGCACCCAGAGAAACCCTCATGAGGGACTTCATTGTTCCTGAACTGGAGATTGAATGGGGAATAGTGAAGAGGAACCTCCCACTCAACGAGGAGGATTTTTATTATTCTTTACACAGTAAAAAATAAATGAGGTGGTTTAATTAGAATCATAGAATCATTTAGGCTGCAAAAGACCTTTAAGACCATCAGGTCCAAAACACATGTCTCCAAAGCTCCAGAGGCTCTCAAAGAATTGAATGCCTATAAACTTGGAGGCCCTGGAGACACCAGCACTATGGGCATGATGGAACTGGGCAGTGGGCTAGGACTTCTTTTTGCCTTGAGATATAGGATGAGGGCAAAATCCTTGGCTGTGCAGGAGAGCTGGGAGTTCAAGCACAACCTGAGCATGCAGAACTACCAGGACTTACAGGAGGCAGCAGGGAATACAACAGCCTTCATGGCCCAGTTTTTGCCAGTATTGTTCCTCAACAGAGTCCATCTCTCACCTTCTTTCTAGGAGGGCAGCAAAGACCTGTCCTTCTCCTCCTCTCTGGCCTGTCCTGGAATAAAGCACTTGCAATAGCTTCAGGGTTTCTCTCCCATCATGTCCTTGGTCCTGTCCCTTTCTCCCAGAGAGCTGCCAGGTGGCTCTGTTTTTATGGAAAAGGATGTCATGAACCAAGATGAAAGTGACGGGGAGATGGGAAAAGACCAAGTGGCTGATGTGTCATAGCTGATCTCCTCTGGGCACATGCAGAAACCTGCTCCAGTGCAGCCCCACCAGACCTGCTCAGAGGTGGTCAGCCAAGTGCCAATCAGCTCCTGCACCCCGAGCATCCACCACTGGCAGATGGAGAGGTGAAACTCACTTTGGGATAGAAAAGCTGCAGAAAGGGAGTCTGTATTATTTCCCATCTGCACTACACTGCCCAGCACCATCGGCCCTTCAATTCGTGATGCCACCTTGCTCCCTCAAGGCAAAACAGAGCAGGATTTGGAAGAGATCAGCATTGCTGCTGCCATTTCATGGATGGACAAAGAAAACAGAGCTGGAAGAGCCTCCTGAGGTGTGCATCTCAAGGCAGCATGAGAAAGGGGAACCAAAAGCATGTTTCCCTGGGACATAAATGATGTGCCACTGTGTTACAGCACCTGCAGCAGAGAGCTTAGACCAGCTGAAGACCAAGAGGAATAGAATACTTCAGCCTGCCTTATAAGTTTTGTAGGTTTTAAAGTCAAAAGGAACAATTCCTGCCAATTTGGCCTTCTGTAATATAGAGGTCTGGGAATTTCCTCCAGCGGGACTTGCTCTTAAGAGTACATTTTGTGGTTTAACTGAAAGACCTTCCTGCAAGACAGGCAGTCTTAATTTGAAAACCTCACACAATAGAGAATATTTTAACATTTTGTTCCAGTGACGAATTACTCTCCCTGTCAAGCATGAATAGTTTAAATTGTAGATTTATTTCTTCCAACAAAATAAGTATATTTCAATAGCATGACAGCTGGAGTTCATCGGACCTAAAACCCGGATGACTGTATTTGGCCGGATGAATCTTACCTCTTCAGTGACTCCAAATGCAAGGCATTAAATACAAGATGATTCATTGCCTTTGAAATTTAGGCATGGAGAAAAAAATAATAAAAAAACCCAAACAAAACAAAACACCTTTTAGTTTGTTAAATAACACCCAGAAGCTCTCTCAAGGCAAATAAATTGAAAACAAACAGAACCACAACTTGCAGCAATTTAAGGGTGCCTGCTGCCAGGGAAAATGCCATCTGCAATTAACTCCATCTTTCCCTCCCCACGCTTTAATAACATTACTAGAGGTCTTGAAATGTGGCATATCAATCTGTCCTGTGCATCACCCTTGTTACATGGTTAGCAAAGAGCTGTCCTAATCATGCCTCATATTGGCCAGACACTCCTGGAAGGTGAGGTTAAGTTCTCCTAGCTCCCACTCCACTGACTGCAGGCTGAACCTGCAGTAATGGACCTACTCCGCAGTGCTATGTGCTTCTCCAACACATTCCAGAAAAGCTGAAGCTTTACGCAGTGGGGATATTGTTAAGAACAAATTCTGACCTGAAACTGGTATTTTATTGCAGTTTTAATAAGGGTAATAACAGAACCATTGAGGTACAAGTAAGGCAAGGGTGCATGTCAGGTGGAAATAGGAGGGAACGCACCAAAAAAAGAAAGTACAAACACAAAGAAAAAAAACACAAAACCAAAAGCCACACCTTGAATCCAGAGTCATAAGGTCTTTAGTAAGAATTTTAATACATTGACAAAGTCAATTGAAGATACCATGCTGTAGAAGAGTAGAAAAAGGACTAACTAATGGGAAATGACCTTTGCATTTATATTAGTTGATCACAGTAATATGCCAGACTTTTACACAAGTCTTGAGGCATAAACTTTCAAGATAGAAATGGAATAAAGTAGCATGCTGACCACAGATAGAATGTACCAAACTTGGCAACTTTCTTGCTACAAGCCATTTGATTTCTAGTTGGTGAATTGCAGGAAACTGCATTCATCCAGACTTCATTGAATTGTTCAGTATGGCACCATATAGGAAGTTGTAAGTTATTTTAAGGCACAACTATTAACACAGGAAAAATACAGTAGGACACAAATCAGCCTGTCATGGTTTAACCCCACTGGTCAACAGTAACTAAAACCCCCTTGTTATCAAAACTGTTGTCAGCACAAATCCAAAGCATTACCCTGTGCTAGCTACTATGAAGAAAATTAACTCTTTTCCAGCCAAAGAGCAATTGTATTTCCAGAGGACACAGGCTGGAAGAAAACCATTTGTGTAATTGTGCAAGCACTGGGTTCAGATTTGTAATACTTTTCCTTTCATGGGATAGCTAGTAAGAAGTGACAAGTGAAATATGCTGGGTGATGCTGGACAGTATGCTGAATGCAGGGCAGAATTGCACACTCAGGGGAACTGAATTAATGGAAAGAATAGTAAGAAGTTAAATGCTATGAAGAGCAAGGGACAAATGCTGCCCTCTTGTTCCTTTTGCCTGAGGAAAAGGATGCCTGACAGCAGGACATCCCCACCCAATAGCCTATACCTTCCCCTTTGTACTGAGTACAGGCATCCTATCTCCTCCCACCTGCCCCAAAAGGGAAAGGAATAAAGCACAAATGGAGCATGTAGATGTATTGCCTGGAAGGGTTAATTCCATTTTGCAGAGGAAAAGGGCTTGAGGAAGCTATTGCTGTAGATGACTTCCTTTCCATGGCAAAGTTTACTGAGAGCCACTTAAAAATACTCACACTGTATAATGCTAGTATTGTTGCATAGACATTTTATTTTTTCAAAAGGCAAAAATAAAAAAGAATACATAATTTTAGTGACTGGAAATGCATACAAAGTTACATATTTCAAGGAATTCACACATCAAAGAAACAGACTTTGAAAGAGTTTCTCTAATGCAGTGGCATAGGACCTACAAATTCTTTCACAAATGATACTCCTTTTTTCTAATACTCTATAACAATATGGCATTGGGAGAGCAAGAGATCCCCTGAAATGCCGGTACTGCTAGTACAGGAGGTGCCTGACCCTCAGTTGTGAGTACCAGAGATACCCCAGTAATTCTGCAAGGTAGAAAAGGAGGTGCTTCAACAACACAATGACATAATCTAAGGCCACCCCAGGAAAATCCAACAGAATCTCAATGCTGTCAAAGACTAGGCAGTTCCGACATATCTTTAAATTAACTCATCCCAACCCTGGTATTTAGTAACAGCTTTAATGAGTATATTTATATAAAAATCTATTTAAAAAACACTATTATGAAATTTACATGAACACACAAAATTTTAGCAACACCATGTCTCCAGTGGAACTTAGCTATTAGCTGATGGCAGTTTATATACAAAGCTGATTAATTAGAAGTGCTGCTACAGGGAGCCAAGCTTTCTTCCAGGTTAGCCCCTGGCTAGAACAAGGATTTCCTGTGTGTTATCTTCTAGGAGTCGGCAATATTAACAATCACTTCAAACACCAGGGTGCAGTGGTTTGTAAACACTCTGTCTTAGTATTAAATTCAAATCCAATGCATTCTCACTCTCTACTCTGAGATTATGGATCAACTAATTTATATGATGTTCTGGTAATGCATGGGGGATATAAGAAGTCTGGCCAATAAAAATCTTTTAAACAAGTTTATTCCTGGTGCCAAGCCATTGACCTTAGAGCAACACCAGGCATGAATTTGATCCATAGTACAATCACAGACCTTTTTTTTTTTTTTTTCCAGGGATGTAGGCGTTTCCATTCCATGCTAAACAAGTTAAGTTTTGCATGATGCCCACTCCACAGATAGGGACACAGGTTTGGAGGAAAGCAATTTGCCAAGCTCACAGGCAAAGTCAGCAACACAGCCCAAGAGAGCTCCAGATTCCTTAACAACTGACCCACAGTGGAGGTTTTGGACAGCAATGCCCAATTCTCTCCTGACTCCTACAGTCCTCAACCCCCTTCTGCTAGGGAAAGATTACATGATACTGCATTTGGGGAAAGGCTCACAGGAAAGTGTCTAAAGAAAATGCATCAGGGATATACACACACACAAAAAGCTAGATTATCTTAAGACAGGAAAAAAACCCTCTTCCTGTTGTTCTTGAAGTTCTTAACTCCTTCCTCCCCTTTGCCAGCTGAAGTCCTGAGTAATGAACATCTGCCAGATCTGGGTGGCAGGTTCCTCAGACCCTTTCCTTGTGCTTCATGTTAGACAGCTTGACTGTTTCCTGCTCAGAGGCGGGTGGAGAAGGCTCATCATGACATCCAATCATCAGCTGATAGACCATCACTCCTGCAATGGCCCCAAGGAAAGGAGCAACAACTGGAACCCACCACCACTGTTTACCAGTCCTAGAAAACAAAAAGAAAAGGCATAAGGTAAGAACTGCAGCCTATGCATTAGGATATTTGTGTTCGGATCTGGAACAGTGCAAGATATGGTTATCTCCAAACATCACCATTGACTTGCAAAAGACAACTGTATCCACATGTCCACAGCAATTTCCAAGGCAGATGTTGCCCCCCACTGCAAGTTCAGGTGACAAGCAATTCAGAACAGCTACTTCCAGGACTTCCAAGACTGTATCTCTACCAAGAAAGGAGGGAAGCTGTTGCAGTGCCTGAACTAGGTACCTTCACTTATCTTCCACTGCTTGTAAGAAAGCATCCCTTGACACAACATAGTCTATAATGCTTATGGCTGTCTTGGATTTTGTTGTTCCTTGACAGCTGCCCTACATTTTCTGCCACTGAAAAAATGATGATAGGCTTGTGTTCAAGGTATACCTGAATTTCTCATGGATGCTCTTAGATTTCCTCCCTGATAGCAAAGTTAGTTCATTTGCTCTCATTGCTGTAAACTGCCAAGGTTCTACAATTTCTTAAGAAATCTGAGCAGAACAAACAATGTCTTTAAAAATGTTTATAAAATCTAAAGATACCTTATGGATGCTAAGACTCTTTATGATGTCAGAGCTACCACCTAGTTGGACTTATTTTTTCCCCTTGATGCACAAAGTTTTCATTGGCAAGCACTTACCAGAACACTTCAGTGCCCCAGCCAGCAATAGCTGTGAAGAGACGAGGCCCAAAGTCCCTGGCAGGGTTGACAGCATAGCCAGAGTTGAAGCCCATGGAGGTTCCAATAACGAGGACAACGAAGCCAACAGTGAAAGCTTCCAGCCCCGTGGGAACAGGGTTGTTGTAGGGATCAACAATAGCCAAGACACAAACAATCAGGGAGGCTGTGCCAATGAACTGAGGAGGGAAGGGGAAGAGGAAGAAATTAATCCAGATTAATCTTTTAACCAAATTATTTAACTCCTCTGAAGTCCCACTTATTTAAGACTCATTCTCTAAACTGAAAGATCTGCACTTAGTCATCCCATGGCATTATCAGACCAGATTTGACTGAGCACCCACAGGAATGGAGAGTGGAACGTGCTTCTCCTGGCAGCCCACAGGCTCAGTCAAGTCCCACACCTTTTTTCCTACCTACAAAAGAAACTGTTTGAGCAGCCAGACAAGCTGAAGACATCTTCCTGAACATGCTTCCAACCTGCGACAGTTGAGTGGCTGTTGTCCCTTTGTGGTTCATGGGAACTTTAAGGAAGAGAGAGTCACCTCCAATACCAACCACCTCACCACACCCAGCTGACCTCTAGGTTGTGCAACAGCCACAGTATTACAGTGGGAGTGAGGACGAGCCATCCTTCCTCATGATCTCACTCTTCAGGGGCTGAGACCAAGTGGTCTTCTAACTGGTGTCCTGGCCAGTCTTGTACGACTGGTTAATCCCCTTAACGCAAGCCTCCTTGCTTTAAGGGTGCTTTCTGGCTCTGCTCTTCCTATAGGCTAGCAAGATACCCATGTCTGCTCTAAAAACATTTCTGGATATCTTCTCTCTAAATTTCATTCTCTAACTAAATGAGAGGCCCAAAACCACCCCAAAAAGATTCCTCTTCAAATGCACCTTCATCCTCCCAGCACCCTCTTACCTGGTCAAAGAATCCATTCACAACGTTCAGATGCTGAGATGGATAGGTGGCAAAGATACCAGCAGTTCCATTCTGTCCTGTTACATACAACTGGTTGCTGCCAAAAGCCCAGATGGCATCTGGGGAGGGGGGGGAGGGAAAAAGATAGAGAGGTCAGTCATTTTCCAACACACAGAGAAGACTCTGCTTGGAAGATGACTAAGATGTAAGCTCCACAGAGCCATGAATATTGAGATAGAATCCCCTGAGCACCACATTGCTATGTGTTGCAAAACCAATTGCTGTAGAGCACTCTTGTGGAAAACAGGGTGTCATCCACCACAGCATTTTACCAGTCCAGCTCATATGTAGATGGCCTGAGTCCCTTTTCCTAATATTTCTTGCTGGGCAGGCACCAGGAAAGACAACCAAAAAGTAAACACTAAGCTGGCTCCAAATCCCTCCCAAAAGGAACCCAAATGCCCGTGGTATCAGTCTTAGTGTCCAGACATGAGATATTGCCATGGATCTGACCTGCAGCAAACAGGATTTAGGCTTTTTGACTAAGAAAAATCATGTACTTTCCTCTAAGCCAATATACAATTTGTTTCATCTCTCAGGTTTGTCTTGTAGAGCAGTCAGCCCCTTGCCTACCACTATGTAGAAACTGGATAACTAACCTAGGTGGGCTGTCTAGATTCCTTTCATGGTTAGTAGAGAGAAAAACCAGACACTTTCTGAAAGTAGCTCTTTCATGGTTTAGGCAGCTAAGATGGGATTAACTTGTCTGAAGAGGAGACAGCAGCCCACCAACTAGAAAGCTAACTGGTGTTGAACTGAGGTCCTGATGTTTACAGAGATGAAGGCAGGTACCACTGCTTCTTTCTGAAGTGAAAAGCAGTTGGTGCTAGTGCCAGTGTGGCAGTTTCCTCCCTTCAGGTAGAAGCTGCAGTGACCCAGATGTTCTGCTCAGTTGCGAGGAACATTGCTCCTATTTTCAGGAACAAGCATCAAGAGGCAAACTCTGAGTCAAAATGCGACCCTTGATATTTGAGGAAGAGCAATTTCCAGCAGAAGGCGTCAGTTCTTGCCCATTGAATATTGGCCTGTGATGAGGAACACCACCCAGGAGAAGCAGATGCATGAGGAACTGGATTTCTAGGATGCTTTCCAATGTATAGGATCACTCTGATAAGGGCAGCAAAAACTGCTAGAAGTCCCAGTGTCTGGAAGCTAACATAAGACAAGGCAGAAGACATCCATGGTGAAGTCTTTATGGTTTGGGTTGTTTTTTTTTTTTAAACTGAGGATAAAAACAACTCTGGAACAATGCACAGATATAAAACCTCCATTACTATTAGTGTGTCATCAGCATTTCTGAAAGATCTGTTTTAATCTAGATAGTACCTACAAGGGGGGCCATCCAGTCATCATTACTTAAGGACAAGGACTGGCACTTTGACAATGCTAGTTGGCCTTCAGACTGATTTGAACCTATCATCATCATGGGAACAGGAAAGACCTCCCAGAAACACAGTAAGGAGGTTTCTCACATCTCTGCTCTGCAAGAAAGTGCTTCTCTGACTTGGGAACCAGTCTTCCTGCAGTGAGTCACGAAGAACACGCATCTCCCCCCAACAAACATAGAAACTTTCTGCACTTACCGTAGTACAGCCCAAAGACTATGCCAGCTCCCAGGAAAGCCCCCAGGGTTTGGGCCAGGGCATAAATTGGTAGCTTGATCCAGGGTTCCCGGGCCAAAAAGCACATGGCAAAAGTGACAGCTGGGTTCAGATGTCCACCTGCAGAGAGGGTGGTGGTTATTGGATTTTCATGGGCAGAATTTAGGTCCCATAGATAAGCCAACAAACACTGGTTTCCATACCAGTGCTGCATACAAACAATACCGCCATCTAGGCCTACACAACGATTGTCACAAAAGTAAAATCCAGCCCACATGGAGCCACAACGTACCTGAAACCTGTCCTGAGATCAAAATGCCAAGCATCACAGCAAAGCCAAAGGCCAGGTTAACAGTCAGGAAACCTCCATGAGTCCCTCTACTGAGCACAATCTGTGCAACAGAGCCACAGCCAAACAGCTAAGAGGAAAAGAAGAAATTGAAATTACCCTCTGTTTCACATCAGGGCCAGGTGCTGACCCGTGCCTGCAACTGCTCCACTTACACTTGTATGCACCATCATAGCCCACCCATGACCCAAAGCCTTCAAAGCTTCAAACTTCAGTGAAAATATCTAGGTGTTATCTCCAGGGACAGCAGGGAAGGAGAAAGGACACAGGACAAACCTATCTCCTGGTGGGGGAAATAAAATGAGATCCAAAATCAAAAGCAAGATCAGACCACAGTTCACATCTCCAGGAGACTGGAGGTCTTTGTCCAACCATCTAATTTTCAGGTGGCAGGTGAGAAGAATCAGACAGCACCCTGGACTGAAGTATTTGCAGTGCAACTGTTCAGATGAGGGATCTGAGAACCTTATTGTTAAAAAGGCTAATTGTTTGACATAGTAGCACACAGATTGGTGGGGGGGGGCGTTTTGCTAATGCCTGGAAATACAGACACAACTGAAGATCACACACAGCCTGACATTCACAGAATCCTCTTTCAGGTGGCACTGGCTGACAGCGAGGGATTGGGGCTGCCTTCTTGAGCTGAGGCACCTGCAGTTGTTCCAGCCCCAAGGTATACTCTCTGCTGTGGGCACTCTGAGCACAACTCACACCATCCCAAACCAGACATATCCTTCTTCTGGCTAAACCATGTAAGAAAGGATCAGGGCAACACAGCCAGCCTGTCTCTGCTGCACCAACACGGTACAGGCACCATCAAGAAAAGTCCATATTCCACAGACAACCTGCCACCAGCACAGCCAGAGGTTTGGTCATCTGTCCAAGATAAGGGATGCATCAAGCACTTTGGGGTGGAAAAATTGTTTCTTCTGGGTGATAAGGGATGTTTCCTAGTAGCTAAGGGAGGCACATGCCCTTGCTCAAAGATATTTGCTCCAAACAGGTGATCCTTCTCTTCCCAGCCACATCCAAAAGCCATCCCTCCTACACTCACCCTTAACAGCCCAGACCCATTTTCCCTGGCAGTTCAGTTCATCAGTCATCCAGCTGGAGGCTTTCTGCCTGGCCAAGTCTCTCCACTACTCACTATGCAATTTAAGGAGCCCTAATCCTGATCATCTGTATGCTTTTAATGTTCCACTGACTTCACCTGAATTGATTCTTGGCATATACTAGGGATTATTAGATCAGCAGGTACTGAGAGTATCCTTAAACTACAAGAAGTATTTCAGTTTGTTCCCAAGATCCTCAAATCTAAGGATCAAGGCTCACCTTATTTCTACTAACCACATACCCACATCAACACACTCATCAAGACTTTCTGTTTCTGTGAACTCCACCATCCCAGAATTACTTATTTGCCACAGAGGCAGTATCTGCTCCTAGGGGATAAGCCACGAAATAGGCATCAGGGGTGGCTCTCGCCACCTCTCCTGCAAACACGGGACATGCCGATTGAGCAACACACAATCCAGATTGGAGCAAAGCCAAAACATACCTAACTCATCCCCTCCCATCCCCTTGACAACTGATGAATTACTAATAAAGCAAACACCACACTCCGCCTGCTGGGAAAGGAACAGCCAGGTAGGCTGCAGGCTGACTCATGAGGTGGACGCTCTGTACACAGGTGCCTCTTGACAAGGAGCCAGGACCCCAACACAGGACCTTGTGTTGAAAGAACAAAGGAACCTGTAGAACTTGAGGACATCCAGTACTGCCCTCTACTAGGTGCGGTCAGAACAGCCCCTTCAATGTCCTAATCCTGACCTGCCCATCTGGGAAACCATGGCAGAGAAGACACCCTTGGCAAAGGCAGAAAAAAAGTGAGTCTTGCTTATTGTGCAGCAAACAGACCCATCATTCCCAGCTATGCCCAAACAGAGGGAAGTGCAGCTCCAGCTGAGCAAATAAATACTGGCTAATGACCAGAGTGACATCTGTTCTTTGCCTTGCCTCAGAAGAGCCCCAGCATGCTTTAGACAGAGGTTTGGAGAGAGTACTTGGCCATGGCATTCACCTCTCTAATGCCACACAGCACACCAGTCTGACCAGGGAGGAGGTGAGCCCACAAAGACCTGCAATGGGCATCTGAGTTTGGCAGGGCTGGCCCCAGGTTCTTCCTGCTCATCAAGGCACTAGTGTTACTCACTGTGAAAGAACTGGCAGTTCTTCAGGTAGATTGTGGTTAGGTTGTTAGCCACATACCTTTTGGTTGCAGAAACCACAGAGTAAGTTTTCCCCCCCTCCACCTCCATGTTCACCCACACGGGTCTTCCCTTAACCTAGACAAAGGCCAGATCTACCATTTCTCAAGAGGCTGGTCCCCATCCTACACCTGGTAAAATAGTTCTTCCAGCTTTTCCTCCGAAGAGAGTCTATGGGCCATGCAAAAACACCCTGGAGCCACTCCACAGGATCATTACAATTATTTATCTGATGAGCCCTGAGCACTATTAATTCAGCACAACAGTAGAAAACCTGACCCTCAGCAGATAAAGAGTAAGGCAACATTTAGAGACAAGTTTGAACTTTGATATGCATGTGCACAATTCCATCCTGCACCAGTGGAGTCCACTAACAGTGGAGTCCAGGAACATATATTTTCATGCATGACATCCATCCATGGCATTTGACTTTTAGGAACCAGTTCAAATCAAGTTCACCTGTGCTTTTGTGGCAAGTGGTTTGACATTACAGTTTTGTTGTGGTAGTGGCTTTTACAATTTTTAATCACACCATTTCCATTTCTGCTGTTTGCTAGTTTTCCTTCCAGTTCCTTTTCCCTGGCCATATGAGACAGGAGACTCTCAGCATCCATTTAAGTCTTTCTTTTCCAGTGCTCACAGAGAAGCTTTTAGACGCAGCTAACTTGAGCTGAAATGCAAGGAAGGTCAAATGAAAGAAATTCAGCATTTATCCCAGTGGCTTTTAAGTCCATGCAATGGATGTAAAAGTCCTTAGTAAATATTACAGCACTATGGTTGGACACATTCGTGCACACCCAAGGCAGAGACAACCCCTCACTTGATTTTAATGACCTGCCTCCAACACTTCTTTTCATCTTTTTTCCTTTTGTTCAAAAGCCCTGAACCATTACAGGAAGAACATCACAACCAAGAGAAAGCCAGGTTAGCACCTTACATGGCAGCATGTGCAGCAGTCAACTCTTATACCCCCATGATCCATTAGACACCTTCAAAAGCAGTTTTAAAGTGCTAATAAAATTATTGCAGCAAAGCATTACTCTGATGTATTAAAGCTGCTCTCCTAGGAATTGAGGTCACTGCACTCATTGACCAGGTTAATAGAAGCCTGCTCCCCAATTTCATCTTACTGGCTCAGAAGACCTAATGGCTTTCCCTGCCAACAGGGAGGCTTCTCACTCCTCTCCCATCATGAGCTGATCCAACACCTTGAACTGTGAAAAATAACAAAATCCGTGTTCTGCAGGATCCATGAGTTGAAGTAGTTCAAGGGTGGAGGGGCAATCTCCAAAGCCTGTAATGAGGGAGGAGACAGCCAGAAGCAGCAGCAAAACCAGGAAAAGGTAACAGGTTGCTGGATGAAACTTCACACTCAGGGAAATCTTAAACTCCCTGTATCCAGGACACGTTTGGAGATTGGCCATTTGGCTTTGTTACCCAAGGTAAAAAACACCCTGTCTCAATGTTTGGAGACAAAAAAAGCCCCGGAGCTAGTCAGGGCTGGTAGGAAAGAACCTTGGAGGACCAAAAAGCTGAAAAAGCTAATGGAGAAGTGAAGCCACCCGAGTTTATAGGCAGACCTTGTGAAAAGCAGCTCTGCACATGAATGTGGGAGAAAGGTAGTGCTCAGCACTCCCCTGTACAACAGCCAGGTTTCCTCACTCATTTGCCTCCTCTTTTCTTTGCCAGTGTTTTTTCACGCCTTCCGGTGCAACACAAGTTCTGGATGCGTTTGCTTTTGGATTTCAGACAGACTGATCTCTAAATCAAGATGGGAAACTTTTGCTGGCATAGTCCAGGACAAGTGTTATTACCCAAGTTACAACTTTCCTCTTCAGCCAGCAAATAAGCCAGGGATTAGGCAAGGAGCCTGCTGCAAATCTACCCTAATCACCTCGGTGGATGGGAAAGGCTGCTCCGCCCTCGCTGCTCTCTGGTTAGTGGGAAGATGCCAGAAGGGCAGTCAAACCATGTGTCTGCCCTCAAGGAAGATACCCTGAAATACTGATGGAAGATTTTAAGCATTAGACACGCAAAGGGACACCTCTTCACATCAGAGTGGAACCTTACAGGGGGGAGGCTGGGAGGGAGGGAAGGGGCAGAGGACTATCACTTTACAGATGGTTCAAAACAACCTCCCAACTCCTTATCCACAGCTCAATACAAGAAGGGGTTAAAGGCACTAAGTCTCCCCCAGGGCCTCTTGCTGCCCTCCCCAAGGAGCAGGACGCTGCTAGGTAGATCTGAAGACAGATCCATCCCCGTTGCTGTTTCCGCTCAAGTGGCATGCACAAATCGGCCTCAACTCCACAGCCCATGCAGCCAGGACAACCTCCACCAGCCACAGAGGCAGTGCAAGAAGCTCTGTCATTTTTGCCTTTCCTCAAAGGATCTCTGGAACAACCAGACTGGTCATCATTTACAATTTGCAAAGCAAGGAGAAACATTAGACCCCACAGTTGGGCCTCTTGTCCAGCAAGGCTGGAGTCAGCCTAGACAGAAGCAGTCCTATGGGGAAGGGCAGCAGCAGATGGTCTGTCATGTTATGGCTCTTTGCACCACACACAGTCCTGGAGCCAGGCAGGGCTGCAGGACTCAAGAGACAAGAGGGTCTAAGAAAAGTTGTGCCAGCATGTCCTACAACACTGCACAAAGCTGGGAAGGTGAGCAGTGCTCAGAGCAAGAAACCTGAGCAACAGCCAGCAGAGGAGTTGGGCATCAGAGAGGAAATTCACTATTTTAGCTTGTTGTCCCACATGCACAAGCAAAACCACTTATTCTGATATCCCTGGTATCCCTCATATCAGGAGACTTTAGCTCTTAGAAAGACCCATACTTCTAGTGGGGCGTTAGTCACTGCTGGGGAAAAGCTGGCTATCCACTGAGGGCTAGTCTTGGCACCCGAACTGTCCTGTTTGTCAGAAGGAGAAATGGGAACAGCAAGGAGGGACAGTAAATGAAGAGCTTCAAGCTCTTCTGGTGGAAGAGGTGAGGGAGAACAGCAGTGTTGCTGTTTCCCACACCTCCATACCCAACAGCACAGACGCTCTGCAGGGAAGCATCAGCAGCACTCAACATGCTTACAGCAAAGATTTCCAGCTCCTTTAAAATTCTAGCAAAGCATTAACAAAAAAAAACTTTAAAAAAGTTGTGTTTTTTTTTTTAAATCAGCTGGGTTCAGGAAAATCGGCACAAATCAAACAGCAACTGTGGGAACTGCCGTGCTTGCCCAGATGACTGCAGGATGAGTGGAGACTTTAAAGTCTGCACTGCCAACGGTTGAATGAGGCTCACTTTGCCTTGAGCATCCCAACCACTTCACTATTTTGGTTTCTGTGGTCTGTAGCACACTCATACCCCAAAAAGCACCCACCCAGCCACAAAGACAAGGCAGCCCTGATTTAAAGCAATTAGGAATTGTTTTGTTGTTTCTTTGTGCCTCAACAGCAGCAAATCACAGTTAGTCAGACTTGGAAATCAATTATAAACAGCAAGTTACATCTCCTGCAAATGTAAAAATCAAACAGAGCCAGCTTCGGTATTTACAGCCAGTAGAGCAAGGCAAACAGATCAAGCCTTTAAGGGAGGCACAGAGGCCTGCCACTGGAAATCTGGCTTTAGTGAGTTGCTACAGTAATAACACAAACAGCAAGTAACTTGGAAAATGCCTTCAGTGTATGCATTGCTTAGCTATTGCCAGCAAGCAGTGCTTCCAACACAGGTATAAATTTCAAACATAAAGGACCACTCGGAGAGCGCGTTTTGAAGGGGAAAAAAACCCCAGTCTTTTTAATTATTAGAGGAAAGGTAGAAAAATACTATTCTTGTAATAGTAAGGACACTACCTGCAGACTAAAACCACATTGTGCAGGGTGCTATGCACAGTAAAAGCAGTTTACAAGTGAAAAGCACTTTGCCTTTACACTATTCAGGGCTTGGCTGCCTTAGTCAGATTATTTTTCTTATCTTAAAAAAAAAAATAGGCACTATTTTATTTTAACTTTCTGCTACCTTTACAGCCTCCTTAAAAAAAATAAGAAAGATAAAAATCAAGCACTAGGTTAATTCTTACAGGCAAAGAGACTTTGCAGGGGTCTGAAACTGCTTTGCTCTAGAGGAGTTTGAGAGCCCTGTGGTCATTATGCAAGTGAAAGGGAGGAGGGAAGAAGCTGAAGCTGTGCCAATATCCACAGCAGGACAAGTTCTACATTACACAGTGAAATTTAAAGTAAGCTGCAAACTTTAAATAGTCTCCTTCCCTTCAGCTCAGGAAGTTAATTTCAGAGTGAACAATAGCAAACCTTAAATCCATCCCTAGTATTGTTCTGCTCTAGACATATTTGTGTTCAGTTAGTTCCAACTCCCATGAAACCAATTTCATGGATCCCATGTCTTTCCTCAGGTGTTTTATTGTCTGAAGCCCCTAAGAGCTATTTACCAGGCTCAAATGCATCTAAATGCACACACCCCCAACTCAGCCTGCTGGCAGGGTGGACAGCAGGGACTTTTGCAAGGTACAAAATGACAATCTCTCCCCTGGGACTATCCAATTCAAACTACTACACAGGCTGTCTTCAAGGCCCTTTCTGTTTTAGGCAGAAGATGCAAAAGAATCCAGGTGGTAGGGACAAAAAAAAAATTTTTAAAAAATAAATTAAATAGAATCTGTAAGCATCACTTCATTAACAGAATAATAGACTGGGAAAGCTCCAAGGCAGAAAGGAATTGACACCCAGCAGAGCCATACTGCAGGCTTGCTGCCCTGAAACCCATTTCTGTCTCTTTATACCCTGTTTTTGCCTGCTGACAACTCAGGAGCATGTTTGGGACTTTCCCATTTCTCCTACCAGCCCACCTCATCTTTTCCCACATGGACACGGTACCCACTACCTGCAGGAGATCCCAGGTCACTTTTACAAGACCTATAAGATGGAGCTGAATGTGTCACTAAAATGAGCATTTTCTTACCACCAGACAACACCTCAGGAATTCCCAAAGAACGTGAGGGATCTGCTTGTACACTTACACACACGTTAACACACAGCAGGTGTGGTGTTCCTGAAGACAAGGCATGTGTTGCCTACTTTTGCCAGTGCATTATCGAGCCTTGCTGATGGGTACCTATTACCACTCATTTTGGAGGCTGGTCACAATTTTGGACCAAACCCTTCCTCAGGCTCTGAGCACCTCCCAACACCCCTCTGCCCCAGAAAGGCAAGGCTGTAGGGAAAAGTAATCTCTGTCATACCAGCTAATACAGCTGGAAGAAGGAACAACACTTTTTGGATCACAAGGTCTCCTCAAAACTCAGATCCACATGGCTAAAGGCTGGCCTTTTTTCTCCAGCAATATTAACTTACCTAGCAGGAGACATCATTCCTCCTTGCAAGTTTTACCTTGCTTCAATCCTGAGACTAACTGCAACAACATTAGTGATTCATAGACAGCAGCTTTCTACCTGTTAATCACTTTCCTATCAGCTTCTACCCACCTTAATCTCAAATAACCCTTCCCTGGAAAATCAACAGGACTTGTTTGCAAATCACCAAAGCTGGGTCACTCTAACAATAAAGCCACTGGACTGTGCAAAGTTGCTTTCTTTTAAGAGTGGTAGCATTTTATGGAGATTCAGCTGAGCCCTCTATCCTCCCATACAAGACCTAGTAGCCTCTTCTTCCTCATAAAAATAAAAGTCTTATTTATTAAAGTATAAGATAGTGAATTGGTCCTTTTGTGTTTTCCCCAGGAGCATATGCAACTTCATTAAGCCTTCCTCCGCTTTCAGCAGCTCCAGCTGTTAAAATTTCTCCCCAAACACTCCTGCCTCAGTTACAAAGAGGTGTAAACCCACAGTCACTTCACTGAAACCTATAGGATTGCTCTGGCTTTACACCACTTCAGAGGAACTTTCACCTGCAGATATTCACCATGTGAACACCAACTCATTTCTGCTGCAATATGAAAGCACCAGAACCGTGGCTCATTGGGCAGTCCTACCATTTTCGGGTGTCAATGCCTAAAGCCAGATATCCCTATCCCAGTTGTGCTACATCAGTATTTGCTCCCCACTCTGCACACACAACTGTCCTAGCTGCTGATGTCTGCCTTTGACTTCAAAGCAAGCCAGGGCCACTCAAAACATCTTCAAACTAAGTCACTTATACAGATACCCACCCACTTTGTTCCTTATATCCCATCCCTTTAGAAACTGAGCATTAAAACAGGCAGAAGAGTTTTGTTGCCATTCACCACACAGACCCATTGACTGACAGCTCAGCACTGTCACACACATGGCCAGCACAAGCTCCTGATCGGCTGCCGGCACAGGCTGTCAAGGTGTCACACAGACCCACTAATAAGACTCTGGGAAACCTGCAGCCAACAGCAAAAACACACTGCAGCAGTTTAAATGTCATCTACTTTTTCTCCATATAATGCACAAGGAAAATGCTTTCATTTCCCTGGGTGATTAACACTTGAAGTATTTCCGTGCCAGAAAGATATTCCAGGGCAGACAGAAAGGAAGTTTTGCACGATCTCTGGCAAAACACTTGCTGCTCGCACAGAAACTTTTTTGCTCCCTGCACTTTTCAGGCACACAAAAGCCCCCAAACACACACTGAGCTCTGCAGAGCCTACCCTTTGCCAGCAATTGCAAAGCTCATCCTATGGCAACTTGCATTAATTTTTTTTCCTGTGGATAAGGACTTCTCTAGTCCCTACAGGGCAGGTTACACTGGAGCTAGGCTCATGCCCAATTAAAACTCTGGCAGTAGCACAGCCCCTTCACAGGAACAATTTCGCACAGCACCCAGGGCTTAGAGAGCATCCTCACACCACAGCATAGACTCACCACCAGAATCAACGTCCCCAGGCACTCAGCCAGTGCTTGCCGCACTAATTTGTTCCTGATCCTCAAGTGTGCCTCAACAGCAGCAAGAACGTCCTTTTGCCTCCCCATTGCAGTAGAGGTGCCCTTCAAGCAGTATCAAGGGGAAAGCAGCAACTGACAAAGCCCCAACAAGGTTTCCTCCTTAGCAGGGCTGCCTTGCTTATAAGCAAGTTCAGCGATGCCTGACACACCTCCTGGGTAACCACACCCCCTCCACCCTCTCTTCAGACCCAACCGTTTGGGTTGGGGTTTTTTTTCCCTCCTTTTCAGGGTTAGATAGAGTGGGTGGTTTTCTTCATTTTCTTTATTGCTCGCATAGGTGAGCAAAAGATTCCAGATTTTTCGGAAGAAAGAAGAATTAAACATGGCAAAGGTGTCCTGCCTAAACCCCTGCAGTTTTCATCACTTAGCACTTAAAACATGGGGACATATCTGCCCCTCTCTAGCTTCAGCTGAGGTCCTAAAAGCTAAATGCATGGACTGAGCAGTGTTTTAACCCATCTGTGCAATCACGATACCCTGCTTTCAGCTTGCTTTCCCTCCCAAATTCTTGCAGGATGGCAAAGTGATGAGCACTCCTGTGCTAATCCAGAGGCTGCAGGTGCTTTTGCAGCAAAATCATGGGGCAGGAGAGTTTGATCTCCCACACCTGTACTGTTGAGGACAAGGCACCTCCTTACTTCAGAAATTACCCAGTTGAAGCTGGTATCATAAAAGCAAAATCAGACCTCTTTCTCCATGAAAAGATGTATCTAGGTCCAAACTCTTGTGTAGTGTTACAGTTTCTCTCACCCTCCCAGGGCTTTGGGAGAGCATTTGTAGCACAGTCCCGGTGAATGCTGTGAAGAAAAGCCACAGGAGATCCCCAATGTGGAGCCAATCCCCACCATAGGACCCTGACAAGCAGGCTATTGACTCGCTAAGCCTCTCGGGAATGAACCTTTGCTGCCTTTTCATCCTCAGTAATGTCCTGCATCACTCTGGGCCAATTCTCTGGGAAAGCCTGAATGAAAGCTGTCCCAGTCTGTACCATCTGGGGTGAGGATTGCTAACAGGACGCATGCCACTTGTGGCATCTGGTTTCTGTTAGGTGAGTAGTAAAAATTCCCCGGACTCTTTGACTCACTGGGGCTTGACGCAGAGCAGCAGAGCTGAATTTGCAACACTGAAGGGGACCCCTTTCCTGGATTTGTTCCTCCACCTCCTCTGCAAAGCCACAGATGCCCAGCTTTTCCTCTTGCCCTTATTTAACCACTGACTTTACTGTTGTAAAAGCAGAGCTTTTTAGTGAAATGGTGAATGGACCTTTATTTCACATAGAAACTGCAGCCAGCCTGAGGAGCAGTTAGGAATGTGGTTAAGAAAGCAATAACGTGTGAGGAATCAAATGCAGGGAAACGCTCAGGTCCAAACGTAAATACAGGCACAGGAAACCTTCCTCATTACTTTGCTCTCAGGCCCAGTCTGGTATCACCAGCATCAATGGGGCCCTCTGAACTACAGCAAGCACTCCGTCAGTTCTGTGCATGCTCGCTGCAGCTGGGATTTGCAAACCAGCACTCAGGACACCCATTTTTTACCTTATTTCCCTTCCTCTCCCCTCACCCTTTTGCTGTGCATCACCCAAGCTGTGGAGGATCCACAGCCACTCCTCTGCCTTGCTTCCTCCTGCTCTCCCCTCTCCTTTATACTGCACTCTGTCCTTTTCACCCTGACTTTTTATCAAAGCCATCACAGCCAGACACGAAGCTGTGTGTTGGGGTTTTCCCCCTTTTGGCAGTTTCTAAGCTGAGGTCTGTGAGCTGTTTTGCCATTTGTTGAACTTTCAGTGTGCAGATGCTGTGTTCTGTGGTATAGGTTTATTGAGATTTAGACTGGGCCCTGGATCCCATTCCTTCCCAGGTGGTGGGGACAGAGCCACAAGACCAGAGTGAGACAGCTGAGGAGCCAGAGACATGGGGAGGTTTGATGTTCTCCAGGTAGGTAGGTACAAGTCTCCTGTCTGCAGCATCCAAGCTCCTCTGGCTACAAGTTGACGCTACAGAAATTTCCTCACGACTGGTGAAGGGAGTGGAGATGTCTAGTCTCCCAGGTTGATGATAGAAGATGGTGGTAACACCACCATCAAAGCTGGTGCATGGAAAAGTCTAGACAGATGCAAGCCTGAGGAGCCGGGGTGGGGTGGGCACTGACACTGGCTCTGCAGGTGACTCACTGCCTGACCCTGAGAAAATCCTTCACCTTTCCACACCTCAGCTTCCCCAAGAGTAAATTGGAGAGAGAGTGACATCGGATTCCCTTCCCCAGGCATTGTGAGGGTGAATCACTGCAGCCCAAGATCCAATGACTTAAAATGAGCAATAGGAACCTATGCAATTGCTTTCCCAACAGCCAGCCTTGTTATTATCTAGGAAGGAGCTTGGGGAAGGGTCAGTGATGCAACACTGGAAGAAGCAGAAGATCTTTTAAGAAGCAGAAGATCTTTTAAGAAGCAATAACTAATCAAAGTCTGGGTAAAGGCTGAAGGATCCAATTCTGGCACTTGTCTGTGCCAAGGCAGGAATTGCCCTGCCACACCAATCAGCTGGATGCCAGGGACATGTGATCTAAGCACAAAACAATTAAAGATGTGCATCAGCACATAGTTTTCCGAACAAGCCCATCTCCCACAGTAGCTGGTGCACAGGGTACTGGTACCCATCCTGGTGGTCAGAAGAAGTCCATGGGTGAGTAGAAGTAAACAAGGAAGGATGTAGCAGTAAGACTGACAACAAAGTAGGCCCTCAGGGCTACTGGAGTCTACCAGTGTTGGGTGGACACAGTGAGATGTCCATGTCTCTAGCGATGCCTTGCATGGGCATTCAAAATGCTCTTTTCGCAGCACAAATGCTTAAAGAAAGGAAATTTCCAAAATTCTGTCACAAAACTTCATGCCTGACCTCCTGGTGTTAGCACCAAAGCTATTGAAGTCCACGCAGGAAACTTCTGCTGTCAATCACAGTACAATTCAAACATCAGGTTTCAAAGTGCCTCGAGTGAACTACTCTTATCAATCTGTAAAGTGTAAAAAAAAAAAAAATCAAGGCACTAGGGGGAGCAATGTAAGACTTTAATTAATGGAAGCTGCTGGATGCCCAGAGGAAAGCTTGAAGAGAAAAAGGAAGCTCAGCTCAGCAGGGAAATCAGAGACAACATTGTTCTGTTGTGTTCATTCCATAAATCTCCATCTTTTCTTCCAATATCTTCTGGGGCCTGAAAATATTGGAGTAGGTAGGGATGAACCAAGATTTGAACCCATGCTCTCTGACCCTGGTCCAACAGAGCGCTTGTCTTTAATGTTTGTCACTTTCTTATTTCTTTCCTTTATCTCCCACAGAACCATGCAACGTGCCACAAGAAACTCGCTTTGCTCGGGCTGTTGTATCTAGGCATGATCCAAAACCAACACCCAGGTTCCAAGTTTGCTGTTTGCATTCCACTTGGCTCCCTCCCTCATCACTGCACTCCGGGGGAAAGACACAGGTGAAATTTTAAAGGAAGAACCAATCCTTGGCTGCTCCACTTCAGCTGTGTTCCTACTGTGTCTAGTGACACAAAATAAACTCAGACTCATAAACTCCTTGGCTTCTGCAGAGTGCTGAATCAGCCTCCAGCAATGTACTTTTCCCTATTAAAACCCAATTTTAACAAAGTAACCAGAGTTTTCCTTAAGCAGCTGAATGGATAAACCTTGACCGATGGGTTACACATCTTGTCCAAGCCAAATTGATTCACCCATCCCAGGATGCATGGTGCAATCGAATAAGGAGAAAAGCGTGAATCACACAAATCTGTAATGAGTCATTGCACGGATGGCTGGGTCGCCTGGTACAAAAGCCGTTATGCCAAGAGAGGTCATTGGGCCAAAGCATGACAGGATTAATCCTTGTGAAATCTCCCTTTGGAAGAAACCTGTGAGCATCTCCTTCCCATGATCTACTTGACAAAGCAATATGGTGACATGTTCAGAAGGTTTCATTAAAAATAAAAATTATAGCTTGCCTAGCAAGGCAGGGTAGGAAATGAGTGGGTAGGAAGTTTATAAGCTTTCTAAACGATCCTAGCTGGAGGGTTGAGTGCAGTGATTTCAACATCCTGCCTTGAATCTCCAGATTTGCAGAGCCAGGTGTTCATTTCATGTGTGGGTCTGCTTTGCAGTCCACCTTGGGTTAGAAAAATGGAGAAATTTCTCCCAGGAACAGTGGTAGTCTACACAGCTGGGGGTTGTGGATGGCATCTGCGTTTGGAGAAACTTAAGGTGAAACTGTAATCCTAATTTAGGTTCCTTGGACATCTAAGAGAGGTGTGGAAGTTGGCAACCTGGATTTGGACTTTGAATTATGATGTAATAATGGGAATAATATTTAAAATCCCTGAAAACAACTCTTCATGAGGTCTACTACTTAGGACCAAGTGGAACAAAAGGTTACCCTGAGCTGAGTCTTTACCTCTCAGAAACATAGAATCATTTTGATTGGAAAAGACCTTCAGAATTGTCCCAGATGGAACCCTCAGAGTTTTAGTGGAACATGACCCTACAGCATGTTCCCACTGGCAGTTCTTGCTCATGTCTGATTTCCTTCTCATCCCAAAGCTGGTCCCAATTTACAGGAATAAACATCATTCATCATATGCCATTCCTGCAGAGAAGCCATTTTCCAGTATAAGCAGTTCCATTGCAGAATAACTACTGTACACTGGAAAAGCAACAATGGCTCCAGAAGAAAGCTTTTTAATAACACATCTGAAAGGAAAGCTATTACAAACAGCTCTCCTGAAATAGGGTCTTGGTAGGAGCTACTGCCATAAGCTTCTCTGTGTCGTTGAGGGATATTTGTTGTTTAATGTAAATAAATAGGTTTTAATTAGAATAAATTACTTAGGATTATAATACAGTGTGATTTGTGCTGTTTGCTTAGCTTTACTTAGCATGAGTAGCTAGATTTGCTGAAGACTTTAGGCCGCATAGAGGTATTTTTCTCAGTAATTCTCCTAGTAGTTTTCCTAACAGTTAGTACAGTGCTACGTTGAGTCTTTTAGTATGGGAAAGTATTTTGATATCACACTAATGTCTTGGTATTGTTTTTTTCCAAGTGTGGGACTCTTCAGTTGTCCATGTTCCACCAGCGAGTGCAAGTGCACAAGGAGTGTAAACCAGAAGACAAGGATGCTCCAGCCATCGGGGAAAACTGTGGAAACTGCAAGTCAACAAGATAAGAGCCTGCCTGTCTGGACACAGAGGAAGAATCCAATTAGATGTTAGAAGACCCCAGACCAAAAATCACCATTGGACGAAAGGACACGAGGACAGCACATGAAGGGCACGTGAGGGGTGGGTGTACAGGATCCAAGGGTGTAAATGCCCCGGGATTTCTTTGTTCTGGATCCCCCTCTTTGGAGGCACCCAGCCTGGGCTGATCCTGCTGCTGCACCTTTCAATCAAAGTAATTATTTTATAAAATCCAACACGTGAGACTCTGCTGCTGGAAACCTAGGGTTGAGCCTGAAGAAGGAGGAAGCACACCCAAGAATAAGTGTGTGTGTGTGTGTGCGCGCAACACCATAAACGGTGTGAGAGTGCTTGGCCAGCAGCTACATCTTTGTCGGTGACATGGACAGTGGGACTGAGTGCACCCTCAGCAAGTTTGCCAATGACACCGAGCTGTGTGGTGTGGTCGACACGCTGGAGGGAAGGGATGCCATCCAGAGGGACATTGACAGGCTGGAGAGGTGGGCCCGTGGGAACCGCATGAAGTTCAACAAGGCCAAGTGCAAGGTCCTGCACGTGGGTGGGGGCAATCCCAAGCACAACTATAGGCTGGGTGGAGAATGGATTGAGAGAAGCCCCAAGGAGAAGGACTTGGAGGTGTTGAATGATGAGAAGCTCAACACGAGCTGGCAGTGTGTGCTTTCAACCCAGAAAGCCAACTGTATCCTGGGCTGCATCAAAAGAAGTGTGACCAGCAGGTCGAGGGAGGTGATCCTGCCCCTCTACTCTGCTCTTGTGAGACCCCACCTGGAGTACTGCATCCAGCTCTGGGTTCCCCAGTAGAAGAAAGACATGGAGCTGTTGGAGCGAGTCCAGAGGAGGGCCACGAAGATGATCAGAGGGCTGGAGCACCTCTCCTATGAGGACAGGCTGAGAGAGTTGGGGTTGTTCAGCCTGGAGTACAGAAGGCTCTGGGGAGATCTAATTGCAGCCTTCCAGTACCTGAAGGGGCCTACAGGAAAGCTGGAGAGGGACTGTTTATCAGGGGGTATAGTGAGAGGACAAGGGGTAAAGGGTTTAAGCTGAAGGGGGGTCAATTTAGATTAGATGTTAGAAAGAAATTCTTTACTGTTAGAGTGGTGAGGCACTGGAACAGGTTGCCCAGAGAAGTTGTGGAGGCCCCATCCCTGGAAGTGTTTAAGGCCAGGTTAGATGAGGCTTTGGGCAATGTGGTCTAGTGGAGGGTGTCCCTGTGCATGGCAGGGGGTTGGAACTAGATGATCTTTGATGTCCCTTCCAACCCAAACCATTCTATGATTCTATGATTCTATGATAGTCCTTTAGCAGTGTAGACAGTCGCTCTTCTAATAGCTGCAGAGCCAGCCCTGACTTGGAGACACTGCTGCTGCTGATCACCACAGCAGGAGAGTTCAAAGACCCTGAAGGCGGAAGACACAGAAATGGGGTGAAACTCCACCAGCCCAAAGTGTGAGTCAGGAGCAACAACAAGAACTTTCCCTACCAGGTGAGGACATGTCCAGAAATTGAGAGTATGACTGCTCTCTAACCTAACCACATGTATTCCCAGCATAGATGTCCCTGGGCACAGAAATGATCACTTTAAGAGCACAATACACCTGGATGTCATTTTAGATATTTACTGCATATGATCACTTTAGAAGCTTCTATTTCTCCTTGTTGACTATAAAGGAAGGCTAAAACAACTAGCTCTGATGAAGACAGCTACACATAGCCAGTGTAACCCACCCCCTGTCTCTAAGGAGGTGCAGACCTGCAAAAAGTAAAGGTATTTGTACTATAGATGGGGAGAGATTTTTGCATTAGGAGCAGGGAAGTCTTAATACTGTTCCACAATTCACAGCAGAGGCTCTCCCTGCAATACCACATGTATTTCAGGTCACCCATGCTCAGTCAAGACAGAGTGAAAGTGGAAAAGGAGCAAAGAAGTACTAGAAGGACAAGCAGGTGAATGGAGTCCCTCCATTCCAGTATGGGCTATAAAGTGCTCGAATAAGGTACTGCTGTGAACCCAAGGCCATGTTGGGACATACGGATGTCAGTAAGTACATCAGGAAGCATAAGAACTGTTTGTGTTGGCACAAGTGCAACTAGGGATGAACCAGCCATGGATAATTTTAGGCTGGAGAGTAGAAACCATGAGAGCATTGATGTGCTGTAGATATTTTCCATATCCAGGAAGATGTTTTACTTTCCCAGGAAATGCAATGGCAGAAATTACTAGAGGGTTAAATCTGAAAGAAGGCGTGGAGGCCCCTGAAGTAATTAAACTTTTTTTCCCACTTTCTGTACCTTCACCCAGTTCTACACCCCAAGTCTTGCTTGCCATCATATGGTCTCTGCAAGGGAGATCCTGCTAACCAGCACCCTCAGAGAAGAGAACCAGGCTCCTTGAACTATAGCAAACTACACTCTCTGTCTCCCATGGTTTCAGGGCTGTCTAAGGACTTCAACTGTCAGTTCACCTGGATATTCCCTAAATCCACCTCTGCAAATGCAAAGTGAGCTTGCCCACACTTGCTGCAAGTGAGAACAGAGTCTGCTGTCCTCTTTGGGACATTCATTCCTTCAGATGGTTTTAAATCTTAAATCAGCTTGAATCCTGGGGGAATTTCCATACTGGCCCAATATTTTTTTTTCCTCTGTGTAGTTTAAGTATTAAACATCATCCTTAAGGAAACAGGCATTAAGGAACTGCATTGTAATGGGCATTTCTGAGATTCCATAGTGCAACAGGGATTTGGCATGGACAAGCCACCTGAGACAAGCGCCTGTGGCTGTGGAGATAACAGGGCTGTAAACAGAAGGGCTGGGCTGTGCAGTGGATGGCACACCCAAAGTCTGAGGAGGCATAGGCACCCACCTCCAAATTCACCAGGAGAGTCCCTCTTCTAAAGAAAACGTCCTGTTACCTGGCAGCTCCTGCACAGACAGACATCAGCAGGCATGGGACATGAGGTGGTTTTGGGCGATAGCTTTTAAACTGGATCTGGAGGCTTCACTGAAGGCTTGATCTCATGGGTGGGGAAAAGCAAAGAACTTGAATGCCGGTGTGATGAGAGTGAATGTCTTCCCCTCCCTCTCCTTGGAGTCACGTTGGTTGACTGACCCTGTGGATGACCTGGAATATCCCAAGGGTAAAGAGCCAAAATTTCCTTAGAAAATGTCCTGGCTTCTTTTCTTGGCCTGCCCAGAAGGAACAAAAGCAGGAATTTACACACAGAAAGCCCTAAGGAAAGTCAGCAGAAGTAGATGCAAAAAGAGTAGGTAGGAGATATTAAACTAGGAGCACTGAAATGGGGCTAATCCTGTGCCCAGGAATACAGCCATTAGCTGCCATGTGTGGACACAGGAAGTCCAAGTCCTACTTTGCTTCATGACCCAAGGCGTGGATGGGTTTTATCTTGAGAAAACCACTGTTAAATCAAAATGGTTTGTGGAAATGGAGGGGAGGACATGGCAGGGACAATGCCCTCCCCACCAAGACAGGCAGCCCAAATCAGACCTCCCTGCTCTCCCTGTATGCCTTACATCTGAGGGCAGCACCGGGTGTTAAGAACAGCCAGCTCAGAAGCGACAGGAGTCCAGGGATCAGAAACCAGCAGATGGGAGCAGCTTTCCCATGAGGCAAGAGTGCATTTGTAGCCAGCATGGGCAGCAGCTCCCAACTCCAATCACCTCTTTCTGGGGTCAGAAACCCCTTTTCCCTTAGGCAAGGAAACCCCCAGCCCTGCAGACTGCCAGCACCCAGACAGGATGAGACCTGAAAGCAGCACTGGGTGGAGGCAAGCATGGAGTGTACCAAAGAGATGAACAAGGGGTCCTCTCCCTCCACCCACAGAGAGCCCTTGCATCTCTCTCCCCTCTAGGAATCAGTGGGGATGGATCCCATCGTTCTTGCACCCCCACATCTCCCAGCTCCAGCCCTCCCAGAAAATCCCAGTAGTGGAGTTCCATCCTCACCACAGCTCCTGTTCACTTCCAGACTGGAGAAGAAGGAGCAACAGGAAGGTCACAAGAGCAGCAGTGGGCCAGGGAGCTCAAAAACCACAGAGAGGAGGAGAGGTTACCCCTCCCCAGGCTGGCAGCATCCCCAGCTCTCCCCACCACAGTCACTTTGCTGCACTATGTGTTTCGTAGGGTAGTGGTAGCAGAGCATTGCTGCCAAGGTACCAAAATGCCCAACCTGTAGCAAGGTATCTTGCCACACACCCTACTTGGGAAACTATTTCCCAAGCAAAATCTGTCAATGAAAGTCTGTGGTGTGTGGCTGGGACTTCCCATGCGAGAGCTCTCCATCCTCTAGGGACTCACAGCATCTCTCCCGCTTTGCCTGTTAACCTACAAGCCACAGATGTACCCACTCTTCAGCTTCAGGCTGGGGGTATCAAACCCCCAGCCCCTACTGCAAGGTGCAGGTGATGGATCTTTGATGTCCACCCCCATTCCCTGCGCACAGACATCACACCCACCCCTCCTGCCACCACATCCTGCAGGAAGCCCACGGAGACCTGAATCAGACCTGAGTTGGGCAACCAGAGTCAGCAAATTGGATACCTATTACTGAACGGTGAGATAAGATCACTCACACTCATCTTGCTTGTGGCTTGGGGAGTATCTGTTGCAGGCACACAGCTGGGGCATCCACTCAGCCTTGCAAAACCCTTACAAAGAGGCATCAGCCCTGGCTCCACACATGCTCTCCCACCCCTCCCACAACAAATACACTCAGATAACAGAAATGACGATGCGCAGAAGGAGGGAGTGGGGCTTGGCATGGCCACTGCACCACTCATTCATTCCTCCACTTGGCATGCTGAATCAACAATGACGAGAAAAGGGTGGAGAGGCAGAGAAAACTTGGTGGGACACCCCTGTGTGGACCACTGGGAAGGAATAAGACATGCCAGTCATTTGTGGGAGGTTTCCATAAGGGATGTGCCAGGAAGGCTTGGCCCCAGCTGCTGCCAAAGAAGTCACGGGAAATCTGAACTCAAGGCTATTATTAACCTATATAGGAAACTTCTTGCCTTTCTTCTCCTCTAGGAGATCAAAGGTGTGTGTGAGGGGGAGAGGCAGCAGTCTTCCTCAGGTGGGGACTGCTATCCCAGCATGTCTGAGATCCCTGAGAGGCAGGAGCTGTGCCACCCACACACCCACTGCTGGCACAGGCAGCTTTGCAGCATGAAGCAGAGCACACTGCAGATCTTCCAGTGGCCAGCCCTGATGCCTAGTGAACACAGTGCCAAGGTGTAAGGGTGGTGGCTAAGCTCAGCAGGCCTCCAAGCACAAGCTGTCTGGAGACCTGCAGAGAGCCAGCAGACACTGCTGGACTCTCAGCCAAGGGCCATGGGCTTTGAGCAGCCCACAGATCCAGACCCAGGGCATGTGGGAGGGCAAAGATGTAGCTAAGGGCATTGCCTTGCTAGTGGTGGGACCTGCTTCTGGGACTACAGCCCTTTGCTGCTGTGTCTCATAGTGTTCCCAGGAGTGGCCACAGCAGCCCATCTTGGCTCCTTCAGAAATTGGCCAAGACTCTTTGTTAGCTTCAGTCAAAAGACAAGATGCCTTCAGCAGTCTACACCCACAAGCAACCCTTGCTACCCATGCTGGAGAGGCAAATTACCCCTCAGCTGGAAGGTACCTTTCAGAATGACATCAAGTGAGGGATAAAGACCCATGTCCTAGAGGAGGCACCATGTCTTTATTCCAACAGTGTCCCACGAGGGAGGTGCAGACGTACACTCAGGCTAAAAAAACCCCGGTGGGTTACTTCAAGTAGGACCACAGCAAGCCCTGCTGAGAGCAGCCCAGGAAGCAGGGATGATTGCTGGTAACTCTTCCTGAGGCCCCATATCTAGAAATCAATTAATTTTTACTTGTTGAAATGCAGTTTCATCAGAGTTTGCAGAGGAACACTGCTCCCTTGACACCAGCCCTGTTCATTTTCTGCTCATTACCATTTACTGTAAGGTGCTTCGGAGACGTTTCTGGAATGTGCGGTGCCCTAAGAATGACTCTGGGCCATGAAACTCTACACCAGCTCATGAACCTCTATGGTAAATGATCACATTTATTATTATTACCTCCATATGCTGGAGCTATTGAACTTGGGTCACTGCTCTGTCTTTCATCACTATTGTTTTCACTGCTTGGTAAACAGGCAACTTTCCATCTCTGTTTCTGGGACAATGCATCATTCAATGGATGTGCTCCAAACCAGCACCTTAAGGTTATTGTTAACTTATATAACAAGAAATGCTGGGCTAAATCTGCTAAACGCAGAGTGTGTGTAGACTCTGTGTCTTTGGCTTTCAGCAGAAGAGAATTTCGCCCCTAAAATTTGGTTGCCCTGGGTCCTGGGATGCTCCCCTGCTTGCACTTTGCACCATCAGCCTGTGAGCAACACTACAGGTGGTTTAAGACATGTTTGGGCTCTGCCCTAGCATGTGTAAGAGCCCTGGTCTTTGGCTGGGATTATACTTCAGCTATTGCCTCGTTTCATAGGAAAGAAGATGGAGGAAAGCAGAGACAGCATGTGTGTACCAAAGCTGGGTTTTGTTGACTATAACCTTAGCTGCAATAAAGTTCAAAGAGCTCTGCTCAGGAATCTGTGTGGATGTAAGATGCACTTCTTAATGCTGAGATTTCCAATAATAATGATGTTCTGGTTCTGCATCCCCGTTCCCCACCCAGGACTGCCAACACTGTTGGTGTGTAATTGCAAGATCTGGGCAGCCAGTACAGACCCCTGCTGTTCTGAGACTTGTCTGGTCACCTGGACCAGCTTTTGAAAGACCGTGGCAATGAAAAGTTTTTCACTGCCTTGTCTGACCTCCTTGCTGACATTGCTTAAGTAGTAGATATCCACTAGTTGGACGCTTGCTGGAGAGTGTGGAGAGGAGATGAAGGGAACCTTTCATGACAGCAGACCAGCAAGACAGGATTATCTACACCCAGCCCTGACAAGTGTAGGGCTGTGGGGTTTCATGTGGTTTTGTTTTTTTGAAGGATGTTAAAAAATTAAATATGGTGAAGACAGCACCAGGAAATCCACCCAAGGGCTAAAGCAAATAGCTTTTGCAGGGAGAAGCTGAGAGTTCAGCATGTTCAGCCTTTCAGTGAGAAGACGGAGAGGCAGCTTGATTACAGGGTACAAATATCACTGTGAGGAGAAAAATACAAGGTCTTCAGTTTCCAGGAGAAAGGCATGTCAAACCAAACGGCTTTTAGCCTTCAGCCAGACAAATACAAACAAGAAGCCCAGGCACGAGGATTCAGGCTTCACCAGTACGGTACTGGCTCTCCTGAGGCAAGCGGGCTGGTGGGCTCAGCAAGAGGATGTCTCTTGGGGGAGAGGGGAGATGCCAGCCCAAAAATGCTGGAAGATTTTTCTAGCTGACTGCGGGTGCTGGTGCTCCAGAGCGTGCTCTGTCACGTCCCCCTTTGAAAGGAGCATACACCTCAGTGGAAAGAGAGAGAAGCAAGCAGAAGTGATTTGCTAGCCTGAGGCTCAGCAGGCTGAGTCTGTGCTGCACTCGTCATGTTGTGTGGCATCCTTGAGCTCCAGGGATCTGGAGCCCAGCCAGAATAATTAATTGTGCAACACCTTTATGACTGGGAAACCTGCCTCTCCTCCCTTATATAATTGAGTGTTTATGGGTAAGAATCGGGGGGAAGGCCAAGAAGGCAGATATCATGATGGAAGTCTGTTACAGACCACCCAACCAGGATGAAGATGCAGATGAAATATTCTATAAGCAGCTGGGAGAAGTCTCACAATCACTAGCCCTTGTTCTCATGATGGACTTCAACTTACCAGACGTCTGCTGTCAATACAACCCATCAGAGAGGAAACTGTACAGGAGGTTCCTGGAGTGTGTGGAAGATAACTTCCTGACACAGATGATGAGCAAGCCAACTAGGAAAGGTGCCCACTGGACCTCTTGTTTGCGAACAGAGGAGGACTTGTTGGTGATGTGATCGTTGGAGGCCATCTTGGGCACAGGGATCATGAAATGAGTTTTTGATTTTCTCTAAGGAGACGTCAGCAGAACTGCCACCCTGGACTTCAGCCTGTTTAGGAGCCTGGCTGACAGAGTCCCTTCGGAGGCAGTCCTGAGGGGAAAAGGTGTCCAAAAAGGCTAGACATTCTTCAAGAAGGAAATCTTCAAGACGCAGGAGCAGGCCATCCCCATGTGCCAAAAGACAAGCCAGTGGGGAATAAGACCAGTAGGGCTGAACAAAGAGCTTTGGCTGGAACTCAGGAAAAAAAGAGAGTTTATGACCTTTGGAAGAAAGGGCAGACAGCTCAGGAGGACTGCAAGGATATCATGAGGTTATACAGGGAGAAAATTAGAAGGGCCAAAGCCCAAATAGAACTTAATCTGGCTACTGCCGTAAAAAAATAAAAAAAATGTTTCTATAAATACATTAGCAACAAAAGGAGGACTAAGGAGAATCTCCATCCTTTGTTGGATGCAGGGGGAAACATAGTGACACAGGCTAAGGAAAAGGCTGAGGTACTCAATGCATTCTTTGCCTCAGTCCTCATCAGTAAGACCCCTTGCTCTCCGGGTATGCAGCCTCCTGAGCTGGAAGACAGGGACAGGGAACAGAAGGAAGCCCCCACAGTCCAAAGGGAAATAGTTAACTACTTCCTATACCTCTTAGACACACACAAGTCTATGGGGACAGATGGGATCCACCCAAGGGCACTGAGAGAGCTGGTGGAAGTGCTCACCAAGCTATTTTCCACCATTTGTCACCAGTCCTGGTTAACCAGGGAGGTCCCAGTTGACTGAAGGTTAGAAAATGTGATGGCCATCTACAAGAAGGGCTGGAAAGAGGATCCAGGGAACTACAGATGTGTCAATCTGACCTTGGTGCTGGGGAAGGTTATGGAGCAGATTGTCTTGAGTGCCATCAGAGAGCACGTACAGAACAACCAGGTAATCAGGCCCAGTCATCATGGGTTTATGAAAGGCAGGTCCTGCTTACCTAACCTGATCTCCTTCTATGACAAGATGACCTGCTTGGTGGATGAGGGGAAGGCTGTGGATGTTGTCTACCTAGACTTTAGTGAATCCTTTGACACCATTTCCCACAGCATTCTCTTGGAGAAACTGGCTGCTCATGGCTTGGATGGGTGTACACTTCACTGGGTAAAAAACTGGCTGGATGGCCAGGCCCAAAGAATGGTGGTGAATGGAGTTCAATCCAGTTGGCAGCTGGTCACAAGTGATGTTCCCCAGGGCTCTTTATCAGTGATCTGGACAAGAAGATCGAGGGCACCCTCAGTAAGTTTGCAGATGACAGCAAGTTGTGCAGGAGCGTTGATCTGCTGGAGGGTAGGAAGGCTCTACAGAGGGCCCTGGACAGGCTGGGTTGATGGGACAAGGTCAACTGCATGAGGTTCAACAAGGCTCAGGGCTGGGTCCTGCACTTGGGTCACAACCACCCCATGCAACACTACAGGCTTGGGGAAGAGTGGCTGGAAAGCTGCCTGGTGGAAAAGGACCTGGGGGTGCTGGTCAACAGTCAATATGAACTGGCAGGGTGCCCAGGTGGCCAAGAAGGCCAACAGCATCCTGGCTTGTATCAGACATAGTGTGGCCAGCAGGACCAGGAAACTGATCGTCCCCCTGCACTCGGCACTGATGAGGCCTCACCTCGAGTGCTGTGTTCAGTTTTGGGCCTCTCACTACAAGAAAGACATTGAGGTGCTGGAGCGTGTCCAGAGAATGGCCACAAAGTGGTGAAGGGTCTGGAGCACAAGTCTGATGAGGAGCGGCTGAGGGAACTGGGGTTGTTTAGCCTGGAGAAAAGGAGGCTGAGGGGAGACCTTCTCGCTCTCTGCATCTACCTGAAAGGAGGTTGTAGCCAGGTGGGGGCTGGTCTTTTCTCCCAAGTAAGAAGTGATAGGACAAGCTGTGCCGGGTGAGGTTTAGATTGGGTTTTGGGAAAAATTTCTTCTCTGAAAGGGTTGTCAATCATTGGAACAGGCTTCCCAGGGAAGTGGTGGGGACACCATTCATGGAGGTATTTAAAAGACATGCAGATGTGGTGCTTATAGACATGGTTTAGTGGTGGACCTGGCAGTGCTAGGTTAATGGTTAGACTTGATGATCTTAAAGGCCTTTTCCAACCTAAACAATTCTATGATTCTTTAACGGCAGTGCCTGGTGGCGAGTCATCTCTTGCTGTCTGCAGAGCTGCATGGCATGGAGCAGCCTTCTGAGCTGTGAGGAGGCCACTGCCCCAGCACAGGACATGAACACCCTCCAGTGGGTGTCCTGCCTGCAGCAGTGGGAGCTGAATTGTGCCTGCCTTGCAAGGGCGGGAATGGGATGCGCTGGATGCTCATGTGCCGTGGGCCACAGGCACGGCTGGTCGCTCATGTTCATGTGCCTGGCTGGCACAGGCAGTAGAGGGGCCTGTGACAGACCAAGCACTTCTGGGCAAAGGGGACAGGAGTGGTTTTGCGTGTAAGGCCCAAACATCTGCCTGCACAAGCGCTTCTGCTGTGCCTCATCGGCACAGCTGCCAGTGCAGGCTGCTGCTCTGCTCCCAAGCTTGCCTGTAGCATTGCCAAATAGGCACGGCTAGGGGTTGAAGGTTTTCTGACTTGTTTGTTTGCCTCAAGCATATATATACACCTCTGTCTGCCAAGACAATTTCAAGCGCTTCCAGAAGCAGTCTTGTAACAAATCTACACTTTTGCCCAATTTGAAATCAAAACTGTAAAAGCCCCAGTGACCCTAACCTTCGATCTGGGACTTGAGATATGATTAGGAGGCAGAGATGTAGGTAAGTGCTTTTGCCCACTGGTGAAAATCCACCCCAGTGTGGTCCAGGTGCTGCTCAGGTGGCCTTATCAGAGACTTGGCAGATTTTTGCTGACTCACCTGAAATTTTGAAATTCATCTACCTCCTTTCTGAAAATTTCTGCAGCTCCTAGAGAGGACAAGATCACTCACCACACCATCCCCACGGAGGAAATGGATCTGTTCCCTCGGGCTGGTGGCTCTTGATGACCTCATGGCAGACAGTGGGCACCAGCAATGAAAATCAGGAACTGACAACCGTCCCTGATCATTCTGTTCTCCATGAGATGGTGTCTAGGAGGAAGGAGGATTATCTGAGAGGTAACAAACGCAGATTGAGGTGGAAGGTCAAGTACAGCATGAAACGAATACTAGTGACAACAGGACTGAGAAGGTGGAAGGAAGCACTGGGCTTTAGAGAGGAAGAAAAGGTGAGGAGATGGAAAGAAAAGGGTTGGGGATTGGGATGGAGCTTGGGATGTGATGCTAGAGGGACTGGGACCAGCAAGCTGTGTTTAGAGGCATTTTAAACCAAGAGCTTAAACCAGGAGTTGAGACTCAGCAGATAAAGGGTCTGAGGTTAAGAAAGGGAGGGGAAGTGTCCCCACAGAAAGGCAAAGAAGAATAGAACAAGTACTAATTTAGGGCTCAAGGGGCTGAGAGCCTTGAACTTGACAGGGGGACATAGAGGAGGGCAAAAAGACTGAGGTGGACAGGAGGAGATACTCCAGAAAGGAAGGAATCGGGGGAAACAATTATTTATCAACTGCAACAGACTCTGCTGCTGAGCCCCAAGAGAGCCATGAGTCTCACCCTGTCCTCTTCTGTCAGCAAATACTCATTAAGACCTTCACACAAAATATGTTTCAACCCCACTTCATAAAGAGACCAGTGCCTCCCACCAACTGGTCATCCTGGGTTCCCTCTGCTCCAGTGGAAGGAGATGGGGGGTAATGAATCATGGGGACCAAGTAAGACCTGAGTTTTGATCATTTGGGTGGGTTTTTTTAACCACAGAGAACTTCTCCAGCTGCATGCATTAAAATAATCATAGAATCGTAGAATCATAGAACGATTTGGGTTGGAAGGGACCTCAAAGATCATCTAGTTCCAACCCTCCTGCCATGGGCAGGGACACCCTCCACTAGACCACGTTGCCCAAAGCCCTGGTTTTGAACATTTCCAGGGATGTGGCATCCACAACTTCTCTGGGCAACCTGTTCCAGTTCCTCACCAATCTCACAGTAAAGCATGTCTTGCTAATATCTGATCTAAATCTACTCTCTTTCAGCTTGAAGCCATTACCCCTTCTCCTGTCACTACACTCCCTGATAAACAGTCCCTCTCCAGCTTTCCTGTAGGCCCCTTCAGGTACTGGTAAGCTGCAATTAGATCTCCCTGGAGCCTTCTCTTCTCCAGGCTGAACAACCCCAACTCTCTCAGCCTGTCTTCATAGGAGAGGTGCTCCAGCCCTCTGATCATCTTCGTGGCCCTCCTCTGAACTCTCTCCAACACGTCCACATCCTTCTTATGTTGGAGGCCCCAGAGATGAACATGGTACTCCAGGTGGGGTCTCACGAGAGCGGAGTAGAGGGACAGAATCACCTCCCTTAACCTCCCTTGAGTTTGTTAAGGCTTTAAAGTCCAGCCCTGCAGTAAGAAGAGCCAGCCTGAAGTTCACCCACACAGTCTTGGTTCAAAAAACACCCTTTGAGTTTACCCACGAAGATATCATCCCCACTATGTTTGCCTGCTTTGGGGTGTGCAACAGGTGGTGTTCAACTCATGACCAGCCCTTGCATCTTCTGTTTTCCTCTTGCTGCTTCTCACTTGTCTTCAGACAGTTCAACTCTGCTCCAAAGGACCATCATGACCGCAGCTGTCCCAGATCAGTCACTGCCTTCCAGTTGGAGCAGTTCATTCAGGTCCCTTCACTCCTTGGGATGAGAGCATGGGAGGGAGGCATTACCCCCTCTTCAGCTAAGCACAGAATAAAATCTTGGAGGTCCTCCATGTGATGCTCCCCACGTCCATTGTATGAGAGGACCCAGTGCTGTACATTCAAGCCCAGCTCACATCATTGACATCCAGCGTTGTACACTGACAATAAGATCATTAACATAAAGATCTGTCAATTCAATGCTATTGGAAGAGGTCAATCACATAAATCACTGGTGAGCAAGGTCAGCACTTGGAGAAGACAGAGTCTGCCCATAGCAGGTAGGTTCCTGGGCATACAGGCTCACTCTGGCTGAGATCACCAAGATGTTCAGGAGTTTCTGGAGGAGAAAGCAGACCTACCCAGTTCTTGTGTGCGCTTGGCTACAAAGTGTGGAGACACTCCGCTGTCTGTGATCTTCTCACACCATTGTCATGCAGACCTTCTCTAACTCGGCAAGACATATACACAGGCAAGTAATGAAGTCAAATCAGTTGACACTGAAGGAAACCAGGACCACGACTGACAATCTTGGGGGACCAGTGTCCAACGTGTTGTTTTTCAGTCTTCCTGGTGATACTGATTTCAATAAAGCCAACACTGGACTGAGAAGGATACTGGAGGGGACACCCTTGGGGATGATAATGGGGGACTGAGAACTAACTCTAAGGGGAACAGTAGGTCCTGCAGTGACCCTGTTCCTGGTACACAAGTGTAGCATCAGCAGGCAGATAGAGATCTTTTCCAAAGCTGCTAAATTACTTGGGCACAGAAGTGGGAGGTAAATATATGAACTGGGCCCAACAAAGTGCTTAGACTTCTCACCCGGAGAACCTCAAAGACTTTTCAGAGGGTGCTCACATCACCTTACTCAGTGTCTGAGATAGGGCTATGTCCTTAGAGAGACTTGGATGTTGTGAAACATACTGGACATGCACTGACAACATAGGCCACTAAGCTGGACATCTAGGGCACAGGCTGAACAAGTTGGGATTGTTCCGCATGGAGGAGTGAAGGCTCTGGGGAGAACCTGTACCTGAAGTACCTGAAGGGGCCTACAGGAAAGCTGGAGAGGGACTGTTTATCAGGGAGTGTAGTGACAGGACAAGGGGGAATGGGTTTAAGCTGAAGGAGTGTCGATTTATATTAGATGTTAGGAAGAAATTCTTTACTGTGAGGGTGATGAGTCACTGGAACAGGTTGCCCAGACAGGCTGTGAAGGCCCCACCCCTGGAAGTGTTTAAGTCCAGGTCGTATGGTTCTTTGGGCAACCTAGTCTAGTGGAGGGTGTCCCTGCCCATGGCAGGGGAGTTGGAACTAGATGATCTTTAAGGTCCCTTCCAACCCAGACCATTCTATGTTTCTATGCATCTACAATTCAGTTATCCAAAACTAGGTGTTTCTTGAGTGCCCTGAGGTACCTAAACCAATTGGCAGATCTAACATGGCACCTTCAAGAGAGCTTTGTCCTTCAAAACAGTAGCCAGAGGTCAGGAAGGACATCTAGATCATCTCAAAGAGCCCTGAACATCTACATTTAGGCAACTGAATCAAGGCCAGATGTGAGACATTGGTGTGAATTTGTAAATCCCACGCAATGTCTAGACACATGTTCCTTTACCCAAATACTTTGATCTATATCTGGTCCTTCAGCTGGCCGTTATGCACTGTTGCAAGGACTTTGAGTCCTAAGTCATTTGGATGGCAAATGTTATCTCTGGGCAACTGAAAAAATGTCTTTAAGACATCAGGTCAGATCCAGTGAAGGTCTAGACCCACTGCACTGTTTTGGCTCTGTTGATGCCCACCTCACCTGTTGTACCAGAGTCTTAGTGATTTACAAAGTATCAAACAACAGCAAGAGTAGGAAAAGCCAAGGCAATAGACAGGCACAACCTGGCAGGAATCGAGGTCTCAATTAGCCCCGTGGGCCATTGTCGTGAACATCGGGGGGGGACGGGACAGGATTTTGCCCTCCAGATTTTAGCCCCAACTTTGCCTTTGGTGTCTTCAAAATGGGGCTGCAGCAGGTTTCAGAAGTACCAAGGCACTGCAAACCCTTCTGACAGAAGATCACCTTGCCTGACCCTGGTATTTCTTCCTGCCTCAGTTTCCCCTTCTGCACAATCAAACCTTATCTACCTCATGTGGGCTATGCAATGATGACTAATTAATGTTAATTAAGTGCTTTCATATCATCCAATTTGAGGAGCTACATGATTGCAAAATATTAATTACTGTTTACTTATTATCATGAAGCCAATAGCAAAACCTGCTGCTTATCTGCCTCAGCCATGACTCCGAAGGAGGATGATGGCTGATGAGGATAGAGGTGTAGAGTCCAGTTAATCCTGTGCAGTGACACACGTGCATGTGTATGTGTGCGTGTGTGCATGTGCAAAGGCACCTGACACAGCAGGGCCAAGGCCAAAGCCATGCAAACTGAAAGTCCATGGAGATGATTAAAAACTCATCTTGCCAAAGATCCAGTTGGGAAAATGGATGTCTTGTAATGATGCACATGTTTGAAAATCATGTTCATGAGAGATACCAGGTGCCACAGAGAATTAGAATAGTCAAAGCTGTAGTAAATTACTGTGAATTACTAAAAAGTTGTTATAAGCATAGACTATCCTCACAATGTGCTTGAAAACTTCATTGTCAAAGATAACAAACTATGTGAGAGGCAGGAGAGAAAGAGGCAGGGAGAACAACATCCAGGAATGGAGAACTTGGCAGACAGATTGAGAGGAAACTGAGCTTAATATGTTGTCAAATTCTTCCAGGATCATAGAAATGAGTTTTGGGTTGGGCTTTGAACCAGCTGGTGGTCAGACAGCTGGAGCAGGGTAGGTATTCCACAAACAAGGACCACATAGGTGATATCCTGTGATTAATAGGTGTTTAGGATTGACCATGTTGATGGAGCAAAAGAGATTGACTTTACTGGAGAAGAGACGATTCCAGTCAAACTCTAGTAGGCAGTTTCAGGAAGGACACTGAAGAGGGATGAGGAGCACTGAGCTTGATACAGCTTGGTGAGGCCTCAGAGGGGGGGTGAAGGGCTCACACTGCTGGATCAAGAGGAGTTGTGCTTTGCAAGGAGCACCAGGGAAGGGAGGAGGAGAAAACACAGAGCAACAGGGGTTTTGGGAAAAGGGTGGACTGGGTCCTAGAGATTCATGGAGGAAAGCAGAGATTGGGTTTGGGATATCAATGCCATGGACGATGAAGAGCTTTACGTTACAGAGGTTTTCAGGCATTTACAGGTGCCTCCAAATTACCATCTGACCTCAGAGGACCTACTGAATCCCTTAGGTATTACAGCATCCTTAAAGACTTCAAATTTCAGCCTAGCATTTACACTGACATGTAAAATAATCTTCCCTGTGATGCCTTGAAAGAACGACTTGGAAGCCTGTGGCTGTGGCTCCTGCTTGGCCACTTGCAGAGCACCAGGTGCCTCTGAGCTATGGTGACTTTCTCTGCAGGTCGGTTCAGGTGTATATACTGTGAGCAGCTCTCCTACTCACACACCTAGGGAAGTAGACAGGGAAACCAGATAAACTCCCCTAAACAAGTCCTCAGGAGAACAGGGATGGTTCTGACCTGAAAAAGCAGGATCCACAAGTCAAAGCCCACTTGCTTTCGGGTGTATTTAGTTCATATAAGTGACTATAACATACTAGTCCAAGGGAATTATGCAAGTTGATGCTGCTCAGTAAGGTGAAAGATGGGGCAGCTGATGTGCCATGAAACCAGATGAAGAGCAGGAATGTGCACAAGTCAATGGCAGCAGCCAACAGCTCTGTTCACACAGAGAAGTATCAGCCAGACCCAAATAAGCTTATGGCCAGGGGCCCATGGGGCCCTCAAGCTGTTTACTCTCTTCCACCCAGAGCCCAAAAACAATCAGGACTAATCCAAAAAGTACAGTGACACAATGTCCTCCACACACTACAGAAGAAAGCCAGAGGACTCCCTAGAGCCCGTGTGTTATGGTCTGAAAATGGTGATGCAGCTCTCACTGCAGCACTCTCTCTGAGTGTATACTCCTGTATTTCAGCCACCTTTCACTGTGGTAGACAACCAACGTCAAAGCATTTAACAAACACCTTTTTTTTTTTTTTTTGCTCGTGCTTTGTAACTTCTGCCTAACTCCCCAGGAGACATGTACAGCAAACAAGCAGCTCCTGTCAGGAAATCACTGCTGTTCGCTGAGACACAGTGACATAATGACGTCTCCTCTAAGATCCTGGTGTCACGATCTATCTCCTGATTCTATACCCACCTCCAACAAAGAGGTCTAGCCTAAGGAAATACACTTAAGCTTCAGGGTGTCTCTGAGATATGATCAGTCTGGAAGGCCCCAGTCTGATGGGGAAGTCTCCTTCTTATATTGCAGATGAAAGTTCAGAGGAGTTGAAGTATTTGCCCAAAGCTATTCAGAGAGTCAGGCACTCAAATCCCTTTTGCCTGACACCTGAACCGCCACGCTGATACCTTATGAGTCTATTGGGCCCATTCTCCTCTTCATAAATTGCTCCCCAGTGACTCCTAGCTATGGTGGAGTCAGTTTGTACAGCCTGAACATCACAGAAGTTCAGCAACATGTTCTGCTGGTGGCTGTGGTGCTTTCAGGAACACTGTTCTCTTTTGGTTGCAACATTGCTTTCAGGAGCGATATTCTTCCTTATTACTTTCCATCATCCCCATGAGATCCTGCTGAGTCTTTTGCACTGTCAAGATCCCATTGTGCATTTGGGATGAGCTCAACCATTCGGAGAGAGCAAACAATTTAAATATGGGCTGATTTTTCAGGGGTATTATTTTACACAGCTACAGTCTTTTGTTCCCATCCCTCAAGCTCCTGGAACCACATACTTCCAAAACATCTCAAGGAATCAACTTTTAAAGCCTTGCCAACCATGTCTGGGCCCAGATTGCCAAAAGCAACGCACATTTATTGGGTTGCCTGCTTACAAAAACCTTCATGTAGAGTGCATTTACCAGCTTTGACTGAAAATCTAAGTCTTAACAAGCAGGATGTATGCTTACATCCTCTTGAAAGATCTGTTTTGTAGCCATGAATAAATCTGGGTCATGTCTACCTTATAACACTAGCTCAATCATAAAGCCTAAACCAACAGATTTAATGGCTTCAGTATAAATAGGAGTAAATTGTGCTAAACAGAAATAAATGGATTAAAAGGTAGGTGTTGGGCCCCACTCTAGCCCTGGAGTCTAATTCTCTTCTGTCTCTTCTGCCTGGAGGTCCTGAGAGGAGACATACCAGTGGCCATAAAGACTACTGACTCCAGGGTGTGGAACTTGAGACTATGCAGGGATCATTAAAGAGGGACCTTGCCTGGTCCCCCAATGAATACAGAGTCAAAAAGTAAATTGCAGACATCCAATCTGTCTCTTACTGTCCAACAAGAAGCAAAAATAAATAAATGGTGAGTCACAGCATCTTCCTGTTTATGCTTCTTTAGCTAAGACAAGGTAGATTTCCATCTGAGCAACTCCACCCTGTCTGCATCTATTGTCTTATTTGTCCTGGCTCCTACACTAACTACTTTTACACTCTCTCACACCCTCTACAGCATTGTATGTCCTTCCCCATCTCTGTGTTTGCTGAATGGCTGACCTCTCTTCATTGCAGAGAAGCTAAGCCCCCTAACCACCCTTGTAAGGGGACCCCACCAGAAACAAGGTCTCACCAGTGGTACAGATTCAGTCCTAATAGTGGACCTACTTTTAGTGTTTCTGTGTTCCCCAACACAGATCTGCTTGTAAGGGCAGGCCAGACCTAGCCACATTTTATCAAATGACATCTGCAAATTGTCCTAGACCCTTGGATAAGTTGGGATCATGCAAACGTCTGAACTACTCATAACATGGATTTCTGCTCTAGCTGGGTTTCCTGCCACGGTGAAAGTTGTAAGGTAAAGGCACACCAAGATGAGGAAAGGAGAAGAAAGGAAATTCAAGTGGCCTTGTGAAGATGAGGCCACTTATTCCTCATTTTTCACCATCTATCTGATCCCACAACTTCCTCCTCTATGAAATTCCTAGTGACTCTGACCAATGACTTCACACTGGAAGACACCTTTGGGTCAACAAGGACAGGACTAATAGCTACCTCAGGGTGTCAGGTAGAAACTCTCCCCTGTGTTCTACAGGTCAAAGGAGGCCACAGGAGAAAAGACGAGGTGGACTTTGTTTTTCTCCATACATACCTTGGTTCAAACCGGACTGCCCTCCACGAGCCTTCCCACAGCACTTGTACTATTGGATGTTGTGTGGCAGTAGTAGAATGAGGACAGTGGGCTCCAAAGAGAGGATTTCAAACCTGGATAATGTGTTTCAAAAAAGTAGTCAGCAAACCTGGGGAATTGACCTTAAGGAATAAAAAATCTAAATCAATAAAGTAAGTGCAAGAGAGCCTGTGTGCTACCAAAAGACATTATGGATGTGTTTACTCATCACAAACAATCAGTTATTGCATTGGAAGGCATTACTGCCTATAAACTACAGTGATAATTGGTTATATACAAAAGACTAGTCCATTGCAAATGCAATAAAAAGTATTTGCTTAACCTAGCCATGAAGATGTTTAAGCTAACCCATTTAATTTCACAACCAGGACAGGCTCAAACAGAAGGAGAGTCTCAGTTACTATGTTTCATCTGACAGGTGATTATTTCTTATGATGTGTTGACTTAATTCTCTTGCAATCACACGAACATGCCCTTAATTAAGCACACAAAGGCAAACTATCCTGATGTGCAGGGGAGAGAGGAAGTACAATGCGAGATGACAGTGACAGCATCAGTCACCGGTTGGTGATCTGGGAATCAGAAAGAAATTGTACAACAAATGGAGATGCTGTCATACGAGTAATGATGAGCATGATGGAAAGGCTCAGGCAGGCAAGGATAAACTCAGATAGGCTGAAGAAACTGAAAAAGACTAGAAGCTAATGAGATATATAGAGGGCTCTATAGAAAAGGTTCTTGAATTACATTGGAAGTGGAACATGAAGAAATGCAGAGCTCCTATTTACAGGAAAAGAGAACAAACAGCAAGTGACTGAGTGAAAGCTCGTATGTCCCATGCTGCGCCTCAGATGTAGTAAAAGGTTAAATAGGACAACCTACCAACAACAGAAATTGTTAAGGGGTAGGAGAAGAGTCCAGAATAGGAAAAACACAGGTCGAAGACCAGTGGGCAGAGTCTAATAAAACAAGGGTACTTAAGGAAGCAGCTGGAGACACTTCGGACTCATTAGTAATTATCTCTGAGATCTCCTGGCGTTCCCATAGGACTAGTGCAGGGTAAACACAATATCTATCTTTAAAAAGCAGGCCCAGGAGTATACCGGGAACCCCATCTCCGTCAGGCCACCTTCTGTAGCGGAAAGATCCCTGCCTGCCCTATTAACTGCTCCGCTTGTAAGTGCTGGGAACATAATGAGGTGATAGATACAGCCAAGATGGGTTTGCTGAGAAGAAACCACGTCAAATCAAACCTGTTTCCTGGTAGATTACTTCATGGTCTGGGAGGAATCAGGAGATGAGATACCATTCTTGGCACTGTCCTGTGTGAAATCCTAATACAAAATCAACAGAAAGCAGCTGCAGTTCTGGTTAAAAAAAGTCTCTGCTTGCAAACTTTGTTGTGCAAAGCATGCTCTCAAGTCTGGGAATGTCTCAAAAGGATGCTCAGAGAGACCAGTCTTGAGCATCCTTTTGGTCTGTGTTTTTACTGATTCTCAGGCAGAAAAAGAGGAGGCTTATGAGTGAGTTTGGGAGGGCTTTGGAGAACAGGCTCAGGTACAATATAAATTACTGTAATAAATCAAACTAAAAGGCTGTAGGGCCAGGGAAAAAAAAAAAAAGGTGGCTATTCTGTGAGTGGTAAGGACAGAAGAGCCAGAACTGGGGCTCACTAAGTCATTCCTTTGCTTTTTTCCAGTGCTGATGGAGCTGGAACTGGAGTACAGTGTCCAACTGCCAGAACTGGGCCTCTGAAACAGCACAGATAAACCAGAGGGAGTCAGGACAGATCAGCAAGAAGCATTGGAGGTTTCAAATTGAGAGGTTTGGTGTGAGTTGCAAGCTGCCTGGAGTACAGCTTCCAGCTGCCAGAAGCCCAACAGGAAGACCACAAGCATTGTATGTGGCAGGGACACACAGGCAGGCTTGGGGAACCTACTTGAGCTGGGGAGAATGAGGGTCCTGCAGGCATCACCAGGGTGCTGGTATTTGTGATCTCCCAGCTCCAGCACGTGCTGGTATGACTGTCTCTCCCTTTCACAAGCCCTTCCCAAGGTTTCATGCCACAGTAGCTGCATTTGCTGAGGACTTTGCAAGCTACTCCCTAGTTAACGGGAAACCAGCACTGTGTGTGCAAGGGCTTTGCATGGGAGAGACATCACCTTTGTTCACACACACCTGAACTTCATCGTTTCCACCAGTCAGTACCCATTTGTAGCACAGACCTTCCTCTCAGTGCTTGGCCAGAATAAACCCAAGAGTGTGAGGATCTGAGTGTGGGAACCAGAGAGATGTACATGTTCAGCAGCAGGCATCTAGAGGGGGCTGATGAAAAGCCCACAAGAGCAAGGCAAGTGGGGTAAAGGGAAGAAGCACAGAGTCGCTGTCACCCCATCTGTCCAGTTCCCTGACTAATGCTCCAGGTGACAGGATGCAGGTGACTCAGGGAGGAGAGACGGAAGCGGCACCCCTCTCCCTCAAACTCCCCACAAGGTCCTTGTTCCCCTTGTCACCTCCAGTTCTATTGCCAGACCCAGATGGGCTGAGACACCGGGCACCCAGGGCCAGCCTGCCTCCACACACCCATCCCCTCCCCAGTGCAGTGCCACCTCACCTTGTCCTCAGTCACCCTGTGCCAAAGGGACCCTGCCAACTCATGACTCAAGAACATTATTCATCGGCAGGTGGGAGAAAGGGAAGTTGGGTTTTACTTTCACAGTGATTTTTTTTTTTTTAATGCCATTCCCTTCCCTAGGGGATGCCTCTGCAGTTGGCGTTGAGTGGGATAAGCCAGGACCATCAAGCAAGATTCCCATCTTCCTGGGGCTGAAGGACATTTTCTCAGGTCAGGGATGCTCACCGGTCACACCGGGCTGCTGCTGTAACAGTCTGAGTGGGTTCAGAAAGGAGACCTATACAAAAGGTAGGCATGCACTCAAGGAATAGGTTCAGACTGACATTTAGGGCCAAGCCTAGTGTCATCTGCCCCCAACTTGAGCCACATGAGCTCAAGTGAGGCCCCCCTCACATGAAGCCCCCCTTGTCCATTTATTTTACATAACCTGTACCCAAGCTGCTCTCCCATGCCCTTCATTGCTGGAGCAGAGTCCTTTGGGGATGGGTCCATCTTCCAGAAAAAAACCCTCAGCCACAACTGGCCACTCAGCACAGAGCTACATGGTTTGCTGTGCCCCCGCTCATGAGATGGAAGCAGTTACCACCTAATCCCAATTACTCTCCAGCCTTCCCCCAATTTGCAGGCAGAGCATGTGCGACATCCTTCAAAATCAGCTCCACAGCGACCTGCTCCTGAGTTTGGACCTTTCTTCCTCATGTTATCTAAAAGTAGATAGTTTTGGACATTAACCTGGAAGAGAAAATTCATCCCTACCCACCCAGCTAGCATGGCTGCTGGAATTTATCTCAAGTAATGAGCTAATCAGGCCCATCTCCAACTTTTTTCCTGTTCCCATGCTCAGACCAACATATCTCTCCCCATCCCACAGAGGGGCAGGACTTAGTGCTGCCAGCCCCAATGCCCCCAGCCAGTTACTTAAAGAAAATCCAAATCCCTTCCAGCTCAATTCCTCCTGCAGAGAGGCTTCCCAGGGCAGCCAAGACCTCCCACCTTCACAGCACTGGGCCCACCAGGACCTGTCACTCCCTGGGACTCTGGTGGTAAGACCCACCCTTAGTGAACCACTTCAGATCAGTCTTTGCCCCAGCTCAGAGTTCTGTGCAAACCGAGGCACTGCTGCGAAAGGGTTAAAAACCCAGTGCTTGCATATTGGTGGGGTATTTTGTAAACCATGAGGAATTCAAGCTACTTTGTACCACGGTGGACAAGGAAACCCAGACAGCCACAGGCAGCTTGAGATGTGGTTTAGGAAGCTCTCAGTTGATTGCCACCTCACAGTTGAGATGCAGTGCTGGAGTGTGTAGTAATTTAGATACAAAACAGCAAATCAAGACATTAGCCTGAACTCGATCATAATCCAGAAAATAGCCTTTACATGCAACTTATAAACCTGCTTTACATAACAGATTATAAAACCAGGGACCCTTTGGTCCAAAAGGCAAGGAAATAATTAATGTCTTTTTATGGGAAGGCAACTCCTACACATACAAGACATTAGATCTAGTGTAGACACAACATCTACATGAGGAAAGCAAGCTTTGTAAGATATTCATGTTTTTCAATGAGCTACTATTGTGCAAGAAGTATTATATGGCTTGTTGGCTGGGAATAAAGATGTAGGAGGGTGTTATTAGAGCCATTAGCTATATCAGAAAAACACAAGCCTAAGTTCTGCTTGAGAAAGTTGCTAGTTTGAGAAAGATGCTAGTTTGGGAAAGGTAATAGTTTAAGTATGGACAAAAGGAACTGCAGATTTTTTATGAAAAGTATGTTCTTCTAGAGGCACCTTCTATACCCCAAATAGCTCAAACTGATACATGGTTTGGAAAGTTTCTACAGGTGTTGGCAATCTTTCTGATTCAAGATTCTAACTAGCCTTGGTTACTCTTTAACTGACTGTGATGACAAAACTCTTTGAAGAAGTTTAGTGTGGATTTTTTTTCACCTTATACAAACCTTCGCGTAATTAGCCTTTCATTGCTTTTTATGTAAATCTCAGATTGTTTATGTTACATATGGCAAACTCCCTAAAAAAACAATTGTTAGCATGACCAACACCAGACTACAGAGTATTTATAAGAATCAGGAAATTATTTGTCTGGCAGCACATAGACATCATCCTTAGAAAATTCAGAAAAATCTGAAGGATGTTGGGAAGAAAAGATGATGGGATTTTTAGAAAGAAATTAAATATCAATACTTTCTTCAAAAATTAATATCATTAAAAAGACAACCTTCATGCTGGAGCACTTTTATACAAATAGTGAAGTTTGTCCAGTTTATCTGGAACAAAATCTTCTCTCCTGTAAGATCCTAAAACATCTAGAATGGCATTTCACCAATTTGAAATCCATTCAGATAATTTCTCTACTCAAGAAAAAAAAGAGAAACAAAAATAGTTTCTGTAAGAATGAAAGAGTCCACAAAGCCATGAGCTGAAAAATTCAACAAGTTAACCCCACAAGGACACTAACTCATTGCAAGGACATGGAGGCAACACAATGGCTTGCTTCAAATCCAGACAAGTATAAAAGAATTGTATTTTCTTTCTTCTTTGGTTCTTTGGAAAGAAGTGATCATAATAAAACCACTGAACTGAACATGTAAATGTGTCCTCTATCCTCATCCCTCAGCACTCATCACACCCTCTCTGCAAACAACCTCATCAAGAGGAACAACAGAAATGAAAGAGTTTATCACATACTACAATTGTCAGACTCAGCAAAGTTTCAGCAAAATGACATTTCAGAGACTTCTGCACTCTGGGTGGGGCAACATATTTAAACCACTGCCCTCGAATCAGACCAACACCTTCACAGATGTTAATGTATTTTTTAAACATTCTGGTTAATTCAGTATATGCCTGTTAATCTCATGATTGGGACATGATTTTCTGGAGATGAAACACAAACAAAATTTCAGTGGGAAAGAAAACCAGTAGGATTTGATTGTGCTTTGGCTAGTTACAGAGATTTGCTATCTCAAGACAAGTCTTTAGATGACTTCTGCTGAACAATAGGCTTAGAGGATTTCTTTGATTTCATAGGACTTATTAATAGCACTTATGTTTGTCCATTCAACCTAGGAGTTTACTCCTGACATGCCCATAAGGATTCTCCAGCAAGGAAATGGTACTGTTGCCTGTGAAGCCTCTTAGCTACTGATGATACTTGCAGCAGCTCTTCTACTAATTTGGGGAAAAGGGTGAGCCCGATTAGAGCTGTAATCCCTGCAAGGCCTTTCCACAAAGGGGTTGCAGCTAACATGAAACACTGTTTGCTTCCTGCTTACTTTAACAATAAATCACCCTACAAAATAACTTGGCCTTTGGTTATGCTGCCCCATAAGTCCGGGACAAAGATACCCAGGAAACCCTCTAGAGCAGAAACTCCCTCTCCATGAACTAGGATATGTAAGTGCCCTGAGTGGTGTCCACATTGAGGTGAGCTGCATTTTCATCAGTGCTGTGAAGCTACTGTGAGGCAATGAGTTATTGCATGCCAGAGACATAATGACTGCCCCGCTTCTACACCATGCCTTGACTTACCAAAGCCTTTTTAGACATGTCAATCAAGGATTTGAAAGACAAGAAGCTTTTAAAACTGCAGATGAACTGCAGTGAATGTAACTGGAACAGAACCAAACTAGCAAAAAAAAAAAAAAAAAAGAAAGCTCCTGCCCTTGCCCTGCAGTTACAGAGGACCTGAATCTACCCATGTGGAGTGCAAGTGTTTCACCTCACCTGGCTCATCCTCATTAAATACCCTGTCCTCAAACCACCTTCAGAGTCCACCAGCTCTTCCACTTTTTCTCATACTTCTTAGTGAGGTCCTCTGCAAGAAGTGCTGCCTCTCTAAAAAAGCTACATGTACAGGAAGGCTTTGACCTGCTTTCAAACATGTCTCCTCCCTAGCAAATAGAGGTGTTGCAGTGAATAACTGCAGCTTTTGCTTTCTTCAAGCCACAGCAAGTGATTTGAGAGGAATCAGATCCTTGTCAAACAACAGCAGTAGCATCGCAGCCAAGGGTTCTGCTTGCAGTTCCTGGAATTATCTTTTGTCTTGCTGCTACCAGGTAAAATTCAGACAGTGCCCATTAGGGGGGAAGTGGATGGCATTCAGGAGGGTTTGTTTGTCAGCACTGTGAAAAGTTAGGATTAAATCAGATGCTGTAAGAAAAGGCTATCTGGGACCACTGTATTTACCTCCCAGAATCAACATGCCAGTCTTGTGACGCAGAATCATTGAAAAATAGACTTGGGGAGGTCTGCCTAGCAATTCATTGATATCTGGGGCTGAATTGGTGGATTAGTGTTGCTCAATGTACTTTTACTAATCCAGAAGAGGAAGTGAGCAGTTAGGTGACAACTGGTTCATCACTCCCTTCTCAACTGTGTTTATGAATGTATTAAATAACAGTGACCATAAATTAGCACTAGTTCGTTACACAGTTGTAGAGAATTGGGATGCAAAGTGACCTTGAGAAAGCCAAGAAGGGGTCAGCCCTATCCTTGTGATTATGGAGAGATGTTTATCTAGCCTGTTCTTTGAGATTCCCTGCCAGGAATTTCAAGCCTGCCTAGATGACACGTTCCAGCACCTAGCAATCCTACTATCCCTAAGATTTCACTCCCTCCACCTCCACTGCTATAACGCACTCTCCTAACAATCTGCTCCTCCAACTGAGACAATAGCTTCTTCCTTCAACAGTATTTTTAATGCACTTGAAAATTGGCACTGGGACCCTTTGAGTCTTCTTTGCACAACAGCAATGGTTTGCTGTCTCTCACTTCAGTGTTGGACCCTAAATAAGCTCTCTTGCAAGTGCAGAGCTTTTTAGAGATATTATATCTGTAGACAGCTCTAAAGTATATAGAAACTTGCTTTTCTTACTCACACCTTCTAGACCCTTTAAAAATAGACCAGAAGACAACAGACCATAGTTTGAAAAAATCACTGTTTGATATTAAATAAGCCCGGTTTCATCAGTCCTTCTCCATGTGTCATGCTTTCTCACCCTCCGATCACTTCTGTTGCATTCCTCTGGACAATTTCCTACTGTACGTATCTTTCCTGAAGGGCAGCGCCCAGAGTTGGTGATATTACTACCGTGTAGGCATGGTCTACACTAACAGATTGTTGGAACTATTTCATGTATACTGCAAACAATACTGCTGTTTATATGTTCCAGGGATGTTTAACTTTTCCTTTCTTTTTTGGTACACCATGACGGTGTTGACTTACGGTCAGTTGATAATTACTACAACCACCTGCAAAGCCTTTTCTATACAGCTGCAGTCTACCCAACTGTTTGTCCACCTCTCCCCTGTTTGTACAGAGGACTGTTCCTGCACCCACACCGAAACCTGCGCCATCCTCCTCGAGTTGCATTCCTTCTCTCCAGTCAGAGCTAACGAAAATGGTGAGCAAATTGCTGACGGGGCTGGGCCTGGTGACTGTGCAGTGGTCTCTAATGCTGACAGATGGAACTCCATAATACCAACTGCAAGATAAAAAACATTTGAATTTTTTCGAAATACTGCTTGGCCCAATCTCTCCTCAGAGAGACCCGACCACCACAGTAGACAACTCACTGACATCCCCTATTCCATCTGTGATGAGTGACATAATTTATTTTTTACTTAAACCTCTGCTTCTGAGTGGGAAATTCTCCCAACACCTTTTGATTCCTTGCTGGCAGTCTGGAAGATGCAGCCCAAACAGCACATGTCTCATAACAACCTGTGCAAATGAGCATGTGAATGTGATGCTGGCACTACACAGCTCCAGTTATCTCTGAGGAACAAGGAAGTTTGGGCAGGGATTCCCAGAAGCAAAAGCAGAAGGATGGATGAAGGGGAAGTCTTGGGAAATTTTCTAGCTTTATCTAAAGAATTAAGTCTGGAGACTTTTGACTGGATACCTTTGCTCTGAAATGCCCCATGGGTCAGAGTTGTGTGGGATGTCTCATGTAGGATGTCCTGTACCTACCATGCTCACCAGTGAGACCAGGGCACTCCACCTCCTGCAGAGGTGGTGAGGACAAGCCAAGCTGATCCATGAAGGATCTGGTAATGCCCATCTCATGAAATTTCCCTCTTTTATTTCTCTTCATGCTGAAGAATATTTTAATTGGCATCAAGCTTCTCAGGTAGTTCAGGTCACAGATGAAGATGGAGCAAAGATCCATTAAATTGTCTGTATATCTTCTTTGCTTTGTATCAGGATCTCCTAATCACTAGAATCTCCCTTACAAATTAGAACTGACCTGACTGAGGAGCAAGGGCTTTAGCACCCAAAGCCCTACAGCTTTCTCTGCTGTAGTTTTTCATGCACACACCTGATAATCCCATTAGTCTCCCAGCTCACACATAGCTGGGTGTCAGGTTCCCCTGCCATTGTGAAATACTTCAAATTTAAAGGAATACAAAAGAACATAAAATCCCAAGTTATCCCACATGCCCTGCTTCTCTCGTACAAAAGAGTATTGTGAGGGCCCTGGTGCTCAGTGAGACGGACGGGGCAGTCCCACCTCGCTGGGCTGTGCAAGCCATGCCATGCCACAGCCATGCTTGTAGCACATCCCTAGCAATCCCAACAAGAAGGACCCAACTTCTGCTTTAACAAGAGGGGAGGAAGGCTGAGGAGGGCTAACAGGAGTACCAAGGAGGCTCTGGGATGCTGCTGCACCCCATTTGACCACCTCTTGGGACAACTCATGTGCTGGCCATGCAAGGACCCAGCAGTGCTGCTGAGCCAGAGCCTGTTTCATGAGAGGACCTCATAGCTATTTTGCTTCCATTTGGCATCTGCATTGGCTGTTTCCAGCTCGTTAGCTGCTCCACCACAGCCTGGGTGTGGATGCTTCCACTCCTGGGGCACGGACGAGGCCCCGTTGATGGATTAGCCACCTCAGTGGGCAGCATGAACGGTAGGCATGATTTGTATGCTCAGGCTGCAGCTGCCAGAAGGAATTGGATTTTAATCTCATGCCGCAGGGGTCATATCCTCAGCTTACAGCCTGAATCACACCCTCACCTCACATTCCTGACCCACCTTCTAACACAATCCAGCCCCCTTGGTAAGGAAATGGTGAGGGCTAACTCCAAGCACATCACTGGGGAAAGCCATGCCTGAGACTCCCACTATAACCGGTGGAAGAAGTGGGCAGCTGAGCCCCCTTTAGACCAGACCCTCTAGGAGGACAAGTTCAAGCCCTGACTTCTTTCTTTTTAAGAAGGAGAATGGAGGGACCTTTTTAGAGATGGAGATGGGCATGGACCAAGAGCCATTGAACCCACCACAGGTGCATGGATTTGCTTTCCTGGCCCTTTAACACTACATCCTCCTAGGTAGTCAGCAGCCCAGAAACAGCAAACCCTCCAGTGCCCCTCCACTTAGCATTCTCCTATATAACAGGAATCAGATCTGGTCCTTGATGCGGCAAATGACCTGCAAATAAATTACACAATAAACCTCTGATTACATAAAGTGCATTGCACAACACATTATATAAAACTCAGGTCACGGCCCAATCAGCCAGCACTCAGCTCCCTTACATCAAGAAAAATTAATCCGAGGAGCAGCAAGGAAGAGAAAGAGGAGTATGCTCTCCTTCTCTTAAGGAGGCGAGTGGCATGCACGTGGCAAATGTGCCCACTGAGTGCACGTCCATCCCCAAGCCGGCCCAAGAGAAGCACCTCCCAGCCAAAACCTAACTTTTGGCTCCAAGCCCACCTGTAGGATCCCCCAGCTGAAGGGAGGGTTATGTGTCCTGCAAAAAACAGAACTATAATCACTACCACCTCGCCATTTACCTCATCTGGCTCAAATCGGGTTGCTTAGAGGCAGGGGCTGTCCATCCACACCTGGGGGGGAAGAAATGAGCAACTTGTCTTGAATGCATTGCTCAAAAAGGCCTAGTTTTCTTTTCTGACACTTTCTGATTTCGAATCAGCAGGAAACAGCCATGGGGAACAATTGATTGCTGATAGTAATAGAGCAAGTTTCACACCAGGAGGTGCAAACCAAAACAAAATGGGAATGCTGTGCTTAGTCTGGTGCCAGAGATGCCCCCAAGATGGCAAAGGTCCCATTTCTGAGCCCAAATATTCAGATTTTTCAGGAAAAGGATTTGGGATTCATAGATTTTAAAGCCAAAGAACCCCATTAAATTAGACCCAGCATCTCCAATCAATCCACCATAGGGATGGCAGGTGGGACCTGTTCCTTCTCTTGGAAAACCTTGCTTTTGCTACCTGTGGTTTTAGTACAACTCTTTCAATCAGCCTCAACAGGTCTTGGACAGGATTTTGAGCTTGCAAGCACTTCAGGGCAGGAATCTCAGTGAAATTAATTTGTTACTGCTGGTTTTTGTGATAATAGTGTACATTACAAAGGAAAAGCAATAAATCTATTGGGGAGATACACTGAAAATAAACAATGAGGTTTCAGCTGTGCTTTGAAGTACCATGGAAAGGCCCAGAGGCAAAGAAATGCTGGGAACTGCTTGGTCCATTGTGTCAGATCTGCAGAGAAGTTTCTTGTGCCAGTGGGGAGACTGAAAGGTGTAAGCAGAGGAGAAATGCCTTCTCTGAGGGTCGGTTTTGCTGCTGGGCTTTTAAATGGAAGGTGATATTCTAAAAAGCGAGATGGGGATGTAGAAAAGAGCAAGGGCAGTGCAGAGAAGTCCTCATGGGATATTTCTGAGCCTTAGAGGGATATGGCTTCTAGTAGCTCTTCCCAGGAGAAAGACCGTAAGAAAATCCAAGAGGAGCTGGCATTTTGTGCATTGGCACGTTTCCCTTTAGTTACAGCAGCACCAGCTGTCAACATAGGAACACAAAGGAGGGACAAATGGATGACAGCCAGATGAAGGGGTCTTATACCTCTCTGGCACATCCCAACACAGCTAGCAGCAGATTTAGGGTTAAAAAAACCCCAAAACTAGCTCTGCATAATAAAATTAAAAGGGAAATTGTGAGAGGTAGAAAGGGAGCCAAGGCACTGCTCCCTGTAACCAGCCTTGCCCAGATGGGGAGTTCCCACCATGTCTCCTGCAGAAATGAGTCAAGGAGAAGTTACCGCAGGCACAACAGGGCACGCGGGTGTGCACGGGCAGAGGAGGGAGACAGCTTTCCTCCTCAGGTGATGGGAATGAAGAGGATAACTCAGGAGACCTTTTTTACAGCCAGGGTCTCCATGGGTGAGGTCAAACAGGTCCTCAGGAGTGGAGGTGCCACAGACAGACTGACATGCTAAAGCCTGGCTGTGGCACCAGGAGAAATTCACATACTTGGAGTCTGCCTGAGCTCAGTGGCTGCTGCAATAGCAGCTGGGTTTGGGTTGGAGGGCAGAGGCAAGGGGGTTGCTCCTAGCTACTCCTTCCACCCATCCTCCTTTTCTTCCAAAAATGGTGTTATCTAGGGGTTATTCAGTACACAAAGACATTTCTGTGCCAAGGTTAGCTCACTGAGTCACTAGATGGAAAGCAAACCCATACCACCCGGGAGATAATGTGTGTAATGCAAGAGCAAGAGTGCTCTTGCACAAGGTGCTGGGTTCCTGATGATGACTGGCCCCACACCTGGCAGAAAGCTGCAGGCTTTTATACTCCAAATAAAATTCCCTGTGCAGACACGAGATGCCAACCCGTGGGACGCTTGGGTTGGCTTCACCTCCTGCTCGTCCGGTTGGGAAACTGGTTCTGCAGCGTGACCAGGGAAACCTGGCCCCAGCAGTGCCTGCACCAAATCCTCCCTTTATGTGAAACAGCATTAAAGAGGTGCTTCCACTCATGCTTTCCCAAAAAAGATTGATGTGCCACCCACACCTCTGTCTCACACAAACAGTGTGTTCAGGAGATCCCTGCTTATTACCAATGCAAACAGACTTTGCACTGCAACCTGTGCAAGAGGAGGTAATCACAGGGTCGTGTTATTCTTATTAAGATCAGGCTTTGAAGCTCATAATAACACAAAGCTCCCATCAAAGTCAAACAAAAGACAACAGAACTTGTGATTCTGGTAATCCAGAGTCACATTTGATATACAGGCTGATACCTCTCAGGGTGTTTTGTCACTGTGGGTAGCAGCACATGATTGCGCAGATGCACGGTGCGGGTGGCGGGGGGGGTGAGAACCTCCAGCTGCAGAGCAGCCCTCCATGGGCCGTAGCAGAGGTAATGCAGACTAGCACCTGCCTTCCTGCACCAGGCACTTCCTGGGTCAGGGAACCCATGTCCATGAATACACTTTGCAACAAAGAATAAGGATCAGAGGAGAACACTGAAAACTCTTGGGGGTCAAGCCATTCACCAAAGCCAAGCAATGGAAAATACTAATGATATGTACTTGGCCAAGCAACAACTATGTTGGTACAACATATGCAGTGCACAAGAAGGGTTCCTGGCAAGGCACTGGCCCATCAGTCCATCTCCCAAGGCTTTGTCAAGCCTCAGATCGAATACAGAGGAGTCAGTACTGACCTCCTTCACCCAGTTGTCTTCACCTGATGATCAGAGAATCCATACTCAAGTGCCTTCTCTCCCTGAAGAAATCAGCCAAGACTGAAGAGATCAACCCCTGTGCTAACAGCTAGCCCGAGTGTCAGATGGCCATGGGTGAGATTTCCACATCTCTCTTTTGGAAAGCTTTCCCACTTTTCATGAAATAATCAAAAGATAAAGTGCAAGTCATTCACATCAGAAAGGGGATGGCAGAGCGCCTTCAGCAGGAGAGCTGGTGAGAGCCCTTCACCTCAGTACCCTCTCAAGTTCACTTGAACGTTCATGAGCGACTTGGGTTCAGGTCTATGCAGGTCCTGAGAGCTGGACCTGACTCTCCTGCAACCACAGGATGGGACAGAGAGGTAAAAGGGTAAAAATAGGAAAGCAGCCAGGGAAGAAAAGGAAAGTAGCTGTAGGAGACAACAGACCAAGTCTACATACCCTCCCCTGCCTGGAATTAAGGTGGGTGGAAATAGTGGGTATTTGGCTTAAACACCTCCATTATCAGACTGGAGCATTTCGGGAATTTGGGGAATTCCCCTGCTGTGCACTGTTTAGAGGCCAGGACAGTGAATACCGTGTTTCTGAGATGGGAAAGGCCACCGGGGTTAGAGGTGTCCCTGTCCCACAGCAGTCCCCTTCCCCAGGCATCCCAGGGAAGCCTTGCACAGGCTCTCCATGCCTCAGTTGAAAATTACCACGATGGAGCTGCTGTGCCTCGGGCTGTGCAGGGAGGGTCACGGGGCAGAAGACCACAAGATGCAGGTGCAGCAACACTGGAGTCACCTACAGCCCAGTGCAGAAAAGATCTGGTTGCTGCTGCGGGGTCACTAAGGCACCCCTGGAGTCAGGGTGACTTACAGGGAGCTCTTAGAGAGCAGAGGCAGATGTGTTTCACAAGTCCACAATCACCCTCTGCATGGGACTACCTGCTCCCCCAGAAGCCCCGTAAAGGTGTCCACCCCTCCCCAGACTCTAGCAGAATAAAGAACATGTTTCTTCTTCCCTTTGTTCCTGGGGTCCAGTGGCCACAATTGAAAGTGATATATGTGTATATATATTGGGAGACAGGTAGCAGTGACATTCACAGTGATGGTTACCACTTGACTTCATTATACAGACATCATTGTATACTTCTTGCCACAATAAAACATGTGCCAGCATTCTTCTGTCATATTTATTAGTTACCACAAATGTTAAGGCATTTTTGGGGCTCTGATCTACATGCACAAGGTCAGGCACAGTGTAAAGCCATGACAGAAATGGCCCACACTATGTGAAGGGAGGAAGTCCAAGGGATTTGCACCAGGTGAGAAGCTGGCTGCCTGGTCCAACTCAGCCAACAGACCTCTGGACCTAGTGCCGCTCCTGCTGCTCAGAAACTGGCAGACACTTTTGCCAAAAAGGTTCCGTATGTGGTTTTGATCAGAGTAGAAGCAGCAGTGTTCACCACAGAGCCCAGGCAAGGAGCACTGCTGAGCCAACCTGGTGGTGCCCTGCACATGGCGTAAGACAGACAGGGAAGGCTTTCCCTGGACCACCACTCTTGCTGCTTTCTTGCTAGGGGAAGGGAGAAACATCAGCATGGTGCCAAGGGCAGGGGGAGGCAGGTTGTCAGGCAGCTCAGCCAACAGGTCTCTTCCTTGTCACCTTTTTCAGCCTTTTACCTTTTTTAACCTATTGTTCATCTGCTGCCAGAGCTTTGGGGCACCACTAGCTGCCCAGCCACCTCCTTGATTTCTCTCTACAGCCTCTTTGGTCAAGGCTAATGAAGTGTCACAAGGCAAGGGAAGCTGACAACTTCTTGGAGGCATCAGGCATGGGCAGCCACGGGCAGAGTAGATAGATCATGGATGTAACATGGGAGCACTCACCTCCCCTTCCTCAGGTCACCCAGGCACTCCTTGCACCTTCAACTGTTGCTGTGCACTCTCCTATCTCTGCATGTGGGGGTTGGCGCTTTCTCACATCAAGATCAATGATAAAAGCATAGAACAAATAAATAAAGTAACTTGAGAAAGATCAGCTCATGAGGCCAACTGCAAACACTACCTCATCATCCAGGGAGCGTCTTGTAAGATGCAAACAGGAGCTGATAGAGATCCTCTTCTGAGGGCTGAACCTACTCATAACTGGCAGATTCCCTTGGCCAAAACCACCTCCTGCATATCTGGGTGTGAGTACTGCTATCTACCACTGCATCATGCACAGCCCAGATCTCTCATGGGCCATGGGCAATTCTCAAATTAGAGAGAATAGAAGCATCAACAGTGGCAGATCTGTTGTCCTCATTAGTCCAGCATATCAGGGAGCGTTTCAGGATGAAAGTAGGTGGAGGAACATGCATTTTTATCTAGTCACATTCTTGCATATGGAAGGGAAGAGTTAAACCCTGTGATGAGCTCTGCCTAGCAGAGCAAGCTCAACTGCAGGACCAGCCTGTGGATCTCATGCTACAGCTCACTGAAACATCACCTTGGGAACGTGTCTCAGGCTTCACACCACAAAAGGGCTCAGTGCCTGGCAATGACAACTACAATGGTGGAAAAATAGCCTCACTAATGAGTCAGGGCTCTCAAGGCACTGCAACTGTCTTCACAGCTAGTCTCACCTACTTTTTTTTTTTTTTAACCTGGGTAAGTTGAGGCATAGGAAGCCACCTGAACTCCCTCATAGGAAGTGCTGTGATGGGGAGGGTGTCCAACAAAGCAGGCTCACTTCCACTGTATGGGGCATTGCTGAAAGAAGGGACATCTTAGGATCACTCAAGGAGAGGTAATGAGGCAGGATGAAGAAACAATGTGGTCAGCAGGTCAGATTCCTTAGCCCAGGCCAGAACACACAATTCTGTCCCATTCCTGGCATTATTGCCACTGACCCCTGTGGAGCAAACATTGACATCCAGAGCTGTACAAGGCAGGTGGACCATAACCACCAGGCCTGACCACTGGCATCACCCAGGCCAAATAGCCAGCAATTCCCACCTCGAGCGTGTCCATCCTGCTTGGTGGAGGGGGTCTTGCTTTGAGAACCACAATGGATCTTGGTTGAAAGGCTGTGCCACCCAGTGCAGTGCTGGGCAGGGACACCTCACGTAAGCTCTGGTTGATGGAGGATTCTGGTAGGAAGCAGTTATGAGGTAGGACAGGCAGAGCAACCAGCTGACAGCAGAGTACAGCATCCAGTGGCCAGTCCTGCCTGTCCAACACATGCTGGGCTACCTCCTCTCAGCCCACACAGCCTCCCCTAACCCCAGCAGTGTCCCCAGCGTGCACGGGATGCTCAGGGTAGGGGAAGAGCAAAGGAGTGGCAGGATGGCATGACTGCTCAGCTTGCTTACAAGAGGCCTGGATGAATCAAACCTGCTGAGGGTGGAAAATGGGCTGACCTTAAATGTATAAAGCAATTATTTATTGGCCAACACACGCACACAAAAGATAGCTAGGATTTCGTGAGCTCCTTGGTTCGGCGTTAGTGTGCTCACCACCTCGAAAAGGTGACCAGAGAGCCTTCGGTGGCCAGAGACTGTCTGTTGGTCTTCACAGCTCCTAGGGATGGCCCCATCGTGGTGCCCAACACACTCCCTGACTTCTGCATTTTTTCCTTTAGAATTTTGCACCTTTCCCTGCTGCAGCCATCTCGACCATCCCACTTCTGTCTTCAGTCTTACCTTTCCCAGGGTGGCAACAGCCCCACCACACAGCCAGGGCATGGCATGGTCAGAGCTGGGACTTCAGAGTCAGGGAGCTGAGCTTTAGGAGCAGGGGATTACCCATAGATGGGGTTACAGAGAGATGGAGTGATGGTGGAGAATTTGCTTGAACTGTGCCGCCTTGCAAAGCACAAAAAAAAAAAAAAAAAAGAAAGAGTCCCTTGAGCCAGAGAGCACATAAAAAGCCAGCGCAGCTCCACCGTGAGCCATGTCTGCTTTAAGACAGGGAGGTAAAGTTGATGTTTTCCACTCCCAGAACGCAGGGGACAGTTTGGCATTCCCATGTCATGCCGAGGGGGCCATGTCCGTGGGGTAAGAGAAACACAGCTCCTGGGGACTGCACAAGCCAAAGGTCAGCTGGAGAGGAGCAAACACCATGGCACAGCTGATACATGGTCCACAGCCATGCCTCTTGTGTGACATTCAGCAACACCCTTTGAAGTCCCAGCTTAATGGGATCAGAGTAAACCTCCCTGCAGAGCCAGGACCCAACCTGTGCATAGAGATCACAGGCAGCATCTGATCATCTGCTGGAGACTGCTCTTTGGACATGTTACTGCTGAAATCCCAGGTGGACTAAAGATGAATACGGGAACTTCTCACACCGTTGCCACACTCCCACTGGAAAGACTAAATCCAAACCTGCCCTTAGAGCAGCCCATGTCCTTTGTGCTGCTGCAGAGAGAGCAGCATGAGAAGTTTGCACCGGCTCTGTCCTTCCCAGCCTTTTTCCCATGTCCCAGGAGGTGTGACAGGGTGCAGAAGCAGCATTCAGGATGACTGCTTGCGGGACCCATGGGACTCAGGACCCCAGCTATGGCCTCTCTGATCCCACCCCAGGACTGGACAGTGGTCACCCAGCTCCCCTAGAAGTTCGGTGGGAAGGTGCATGCTACCCTCCAGCCCTCACAGCTGCTTCACCAGCCAAGCAGACATACGGGTTCAAGGCATGAGCTGGATGGGTACAGCCGGTGCAAGGGGTTCTCCTGTCAGGGCTTTGCAGACCTTTTTGGGTTAATGCAGGTTCAGGCTGTCCTAGCAGGCAGTGCAAGGGTAACCCAAAGCCCTAGGGTTTAACTGGAGATGGGTGTGCTACAGAAGGCAGTGTGGAGGCAGCTTGGACAAAGCAGAAGGCAGTGCAAACTCTACACTCCTCTCGGTGCTACATCTATGCCCACCACCCCCACTCCCAGGTTAGGTTTTTTTGTTGGCAATGCATATGGCCTGGATCCACGTCTTCTTGATAACTCAGTGTGGGTGATCCCCAAACAGACCTCAGCTTCCCTGGCACCAACGTGTTGCAACGCTTCTAACGTTCTCACTGTGCTCCTCATCACAGCTGCTCAAAACCCAGCAATTCAGGGACAAGTAAAAGAGTTTTCTCCTCTCAGGAGTCCCAGACGGCTGCTCTAATAGTGAACTCACCTTTGCCGTCTCTGGCAGCTCCCAATGGAGGCTGTTGAGGTTTTTTTCAGGCGAGCAAGACCTTCCTGAGGGCTGCAGTGCATGTGCTGGCAGGGCCAAGATCTGCCCTGGCTCACGCCGAGACTGGTTTGCCCCAAGGGTACTGGTTCAAGCTGTAAATCCCAGCCTGAGTGAGGCCTGCCAATTCACGTGTCCCTGCCAAAATTCCAGAAGAAAACTTAATACTAACAAATAAGGGTTTGCTGGAAGTGCTGACATGAGCCAGAAGGAGTTTACTGAGCTTTAAACAGAAACTTACCAACATTGTTGTGGTTTCAGATGAAACTCAGGACACGTGAGCCCTTCGGACAAGTTTCACCACTGGGTTTCAGTGTCACCCTCAGCAGCAGGAGCCAGTCACTGCTGTGGGACACGGCCGAGGCAGCACTGGGGGACCAGGCTGATGGCTGGGAGAACGGCCGGACCCCCCAACCCCTCCAAGGCTGGAGCAGTTGGGCTGGTTCAGGAGGTAGAAGAAAGCTGGTCCACTGCATACCTGCGATAACAAGGTGCCCTGGCAGCCTGCAGGTCCCAGATTTTGGCTCGCTCCTGTAAGGTGGCAGAGAGGCAGCCTATCACTCCCCAGCTTGCACTGGGGATGCAGCAGAAGCATACAGGGCTGGCACCTGGCTCGTAAGCTGCAAAACCCAGCTGGGACCTGACCTGCTGTGGTGTCTGTTGGCCCCTGGGCACCTCCATGTCAGCTGCCCTCCCTGTTCCTGCTGGCAGCTCTGCCACCAGGAGCTGCAAGCCCAAAGAAGCATCCAGCTGCTCCATCTCCCATCCTGCATACACAAAACAATGAGGCTTGTGGATTCAGGGCTGCTCATTGCTGAGCAGTCTGTTTTCTCCATCTTCTCCTCCTCTCACATCACCAGATAAATTTTCCCCCAGGCACAACTGCAGCCAGGCCACCCCCTGTGTCTGCTTCCTCCCTTGGGGCTTCGCAGTGTCCCATTTCCACAGAGCTGCCCTGCAGCTGCACACCGGCATGCAGAGGTGCAGGAAGGGCCTTGTAGAAGTGTGTTATGGGCTGATACTTTATCTTGGACTGGTCCTGAGCACTGGCAATCCCACCTCCCCTTGGAACTAAACCCTCTTGGCAGCTTTGAATGTTATTCTTCAGGCAGGCGCATGGAAATATTTTCATGCTTAGGAACAAGTTATTTGTGAGATACTGTGCTGCTCTTCCCAGCCTGCAAAACCCTGAGGCAGTGTCCACTCCTCCTTAGAAGACGGAACCACAGGAGCTGGAGCCATGTCCCCACTCCCAGCCCTACGGGGGACTTGCCCAGTGGCTTTGGCCCCATCATCTCCATGAGCCTCGCAGCAGGCAGCTGAGATGGGAAAATAAATGCAGCTGTGTCCCCACACCACCAGACCATGACTGTAAGGTATTTCTATAGTGCTTTTCATATACAGGTAGCAAAGAGCGCAGCCATGCAGGGAAACTGCCAGGTTTGCCCCCTGCCACCGCTTTTTCCCAGCACAGCGGCAGCATCAGTGCTGCAATCCCACCTTGGGATGGACAGCACGTCACTGAAGCAAGCAGGGATGCCAAACACACTTTTGCATGCTTGTGTTGAGGGATGAGACAAGGTCCATGTTCATGGTAGAACATGGGAAGGGGGCCTGCAAGTCTATGTCACTGCAAGCCAACATGAACAAGAGAGAGCGGTAGGCTGGAACTCTGCAGAGTCCAGACAAATCCTTCTGCCTCAGATGACAGGAACAGGCTCCCTTCATTTTAGGGGTCATTCATAGAGTCATAGAATGGTTTGGGTTGGAAAAGGCCTCAAAGATCACCTAGTTCCAACCCCCCCTGCTATGGGCAGGGACACCCTCCACTAGACCACGTTGCCCAAAGCCCCATCCAACCTGGCCTTCAACACTTCCAGGGGCGGGGCCTCCTCAGCCTCTCTGGGCAACCTGTTCCAGTGCCTCACCACCCTCACAGGAAAGAATTTCTTCCTAATATCTAATTTAAATCGACCCTCCTTCAGCTTAAAGCCATTACCCTTTGTCCTATCACTACTCTCCCTGATGAACAGTCCCTCTCCAAGGGCTTTTCTGCCACACCAGGACCCACACCTGTGATGTACCACCCAATCCCTGTCCCAGACCCTGCGTTCCCCACAATGTTCCCTCCTCAGCTGCTGCTCACACCCTCTGTGTCTCATCCCACCTCCCTCCAACCATCAGTGCTTCAGAGCAGGGAAAGTATCTCATTGCCTCTTGGGCTGCGGCAAATCGCTGGCACTAAACGAATCGCAGTTCCTGATGAAAAACATCACTGTCACAAGGCAGGAGCTGCGAGTACTACTCACCCAGGGAATTGCTTTTGGGTGGGTCGAAAGGGGCTGGGGACAGGAGCTGCAGGGATGGAGACCAGGAGTCCCTGCTCATTACTATGAGTCAGTGACGATGTGGTACAGGCCACCGGTCCCCCAGCTACCTGTGCTGGGGAAAGGCACGTGGTTGCCCAACACCTCACCATTCCCCAACAGGTACCCAGGTGCCCCAAAAAAATGAAGGAAAAGTTGCAGGTATACCTATATAAACATAAGGTATAGGGCAAGTATAAGGCAGGACAATATATTGCCCTGCATCCATGCAAGGGAGGGACACGGCAGTCTATTTTGAAGGGCATAGGGGAAAGGAAAGATCTTGGGATGGGACTGCCAGGGGAGGAAGGGATGAGGCTCTGGTGCCTCCTCCCTGGGAGGTGGGTTACCTTTCCGCAGCCCCAGGTTGACGTGGGAGGAAGACTGGCATTTGGTTGCCCATTATTTCACCTGGCTGAGCTTTTAGCAAAGCTAATCCCTGCTGACAAGACCTAACAGCAAGAGCTGGCTCAGCCCTGCATTGCAGGCCACCCTTCACACCAGGCAGACCTGCTCTGCGAGCCCTGATCCCACTGGATGGAGGAAAGCCGGCACCACCTGCCCCCTCTGCTCTGTCTTTGGTTTAGGGGGTCCTCACTCCAGGATGGGGTCTGCTGCTCCCTGGTGTGATTACAGAGCTGACTGCCCACAAGCAATAAGACACCCTCATCCCTCACCCTGTAACACCACCAGGGTCTCCAAGGACACAGAGGGATGTGGTTACTACGTGGCAGCACGTCCAATCCATCTCACCCTGTGTTAACACAGGGCAAGTTGCCTTCAGCAAAATCATGGTCAGCTACCGTGTGACTTAGTGGGGAAGAGCCAGTGAGCTACAAACTCACAGCCCAGTGGAGCCGCTGCTGTAGTTGTCCTCCTAAACACTGAAATCCTCGATGTAGTAACATGCACAGAAACAACAGGCAATTTAGCCAAAAGGGAGAGACTCCAGCTAATAAATCAACAGCCTCTTAGGATCCTGTCATGCCCTTTGCTGACATCTCCCTCAGCCTTTTCAGGCATATCCAGAAGCAACTTGAACAGGAATGGTCTGTCTGGTACCTTCGGCAGCACAGGAGCCACCAGCACAAGGCATGAGCATTTCCATGCCGTCTCACAGCCAATACAAGCCCTCAGCACCTTTGTTAGTGAAAACAAATGAAGCCCTGAGGAACATATCCCTCTTCTTTTGCTCTCTGGTGGAAAGAGGCAGTGAGTTTGCTGAACCTGGTCATGATGCTCAGGCAGAAGGTGGAGCAATGGAGAGATGCATCCCCAGTTTGTTCTCCTGCAAGAGCCCACCATGGGTACCACCAGCCATGCAGCACCTCCCCAACACGCTCATGGCTGTTGTTTATTTTTCTCCCAGGGGCTGCTGAGCCTTTAGCGCTTAGGTTTGGTGCAAAGACTTAGTGGCATTGGAGGCTGCATCTTTGTACTAGCTCATATGGTTTGAGCAACTTGCAATTTCCTCCTGCTCTCCCAGCACGGCCCTGTGGTGCCAGCAACCAGCATCGCTTCCCCCACTGCCAAACTGCCCTTTCTTTCCCAGCCCCTTTCCAGACAACATTTCTCCCATTTTTCAATTCCCACACACAACCTTTTGATTTTCCCTTCCCTGTGGTGCATCCTGCACTTGCTAAATGCCACCCTCATCCCTGGAGTAGCATCACTCTGCCTTCCCAGGGAGACCATGCACATCAAAAGCTGCTGCCCACCAGAGCCACTTTGCTACTGGTGCTTCCCAAAAGCTGCTGACTTGGCCAGGAAAAATCACTCCACGTCCACAGCATTTTCCTGATAACAGAAACCCTGGCAAACAAGCTGCAGCCAAGCAGCACAGTCACTGTGGGAACAGCAAACTAGGGGAGGATATTCCCTTTCTGTGCCAAAAACCAGGCAACCACTCCTTCCCCAGCCAGCCATGGAACTTTAGCCTAAGGGTTTTCAAAAGTGACCAGTGACTGTGGGTCCCCAAGCAAAATGCCCCCTACATGTACCTTTATTTCCAGGAAATAGGTGTTTCTGGCATTTAGGGAGTCAGCCTGAAGCAAGACAGCCACGGAAACCCCAAACCAACTCAGAAAAGATCTCAAGTGGCCCTGATAAACAAGGACTAAACAGTTCAGTGGGCAGGAAAACCCCACAGCACTCAGTCTGCTCTGATCGTCCCATCATCCCTATTGTGTTTCACCAACTTGTTTCCCCAGTTTCATAAATCTTGTGATTGCCACTCAAAGCTACCAAGGGCACCTGGGGAGCAGGGGACTGGTGGCAGGACACAGGCTCCATCCATCACCCCTTCTCCTAAGCCAGCATCAGCAACCTCCCAACAACCCCTTTTTCAGAAAACATCCTCACAAAGCACAAGCTGACCCTTTTAGGAGAAACCTGCCCAAAGGGTGGCTCATGTAAAGACCCAGAACACACTAGCTTTTGGGAAGGTCTGCTAGAAAGCAGGTATCACTGAGCCCTGTCTGACTCCATCCACCTGCAAGACATATCGTCACCCCAGCCTTGCATTTGGAAACACCTCCCCATTTGTGCTCGACCCCATGCATGAGAAACTCACTGTAAAGAGCTTCAAAGGAGTTTCAAAGGTAGCTTTGTAAAATCAACATGGTAGTAGTGGCAACGCATCAAAGCCCATTGCTATCACCTGAGCTCCGTCACTTGCCTCTCTTTCCCTTGCCCTGCCTCTTGCAACACACCAAGGCGCGGGCTCTCCAGGGCAGCTCAGTGTTTGTTTGTACAGCTCCTCTTTATGGCTGGGACCACAGTTCAGCAAACACCTGCAAGCGAGTGCCCACTCACTGCTCTGGAAGTGGAAACCAGCATGGGTTGTCAAACAAGCGTGCTCTGAATAACCCAGGCCCTACCCTAGCTTTCACAATAGAAATTAGTCACGATGCACCAACAAGAGCAGTAAATCAGGCAACAGGAGATAAAGTTTGCAACGGAGACTTCATTTGTCCTCTCTTATGTACCCAGGACACCCCTTTCCTTTGGATTCTGCCCTTGCAGACCCCTTAGAGGCACAGGGACCCTCTGCTCCTGTGGCAGACGTGCTTTGAAGCTTGCTTTAGGTATCAACTGTTGCTCTAGAAGTCCGATAGCATCAGTCCCTAAGAGCATCCCCAGGCTTTCCAGCTAAATTTAAAGGTGTTTTTTTCCACCCACATTGGCCACAGCGGTCTGACTTCAGCAGATAATAAAACATGACTCAGAACATTTGCAATGTTTGACCATAAACAAGGGCTCCAGAATGGCTCAAAGGTGCCTTTAAATATTTGGCTACTGGGGGATTTGGGGCATTGAGGGGTTACTTTTCCTCTGAAAGAGGAGCCTGTGGATCAACCATGGCTTTGGCAAGATGAGGAGCATTGCGGGCACAACTGGGATAACGTGTCACTTGGGTAACTTTTGCTGGCACAGATATATCCCCTCAAGTGATACAAGCTGGGATAGCAGTGGTCAGTTTTGCCACTCTAAGTGCATTTATTTCAAGGCCTTTACTGAGATACCATTATCTGTCACCAAACCAGACATTTATACCAGCGAACATCTGCAGCACAGGCCTGACCTGGACTCACATCTGGCTGCTGAGCACAGTGGCATTACCTTGTGAAACATGAGCAGGTTGGTACTTGTACGAGGGTTTGGTTATGAGTTCATTTATCATCACTTAACTTGGCATCATTATTTTTGCAGAAGGCTAGCCTGGACACTTCCTGGCCCTTTGCTGCACGCTGCAAACAGCAATGTTTTACCCAAGGATGGAGGAGCAGAGAGGAAATCCAATACACAGTAAACTGAAGCTACACAGTTTTACATCTTTTTAAAGGTGAAAAGGAGTAGCAATACAATACCTGACTGTGTAACAGAAGTAGATAAAGCAGAGGTGCTGCAGGGATACCCGTAGAGTGTGTATCCTTCACATACCCCACAAGCTACCCTGCTATGGGAGCTGGGCTGGGGAGGGCAGGGCAGGGGGGACCACAGCACTGCTCAGCTGCAAAAGCAGAGACTGTCTCTCCATGAATATTCCCAGGCAGGGAATAAGTCAGTGAGGGGCTGCATCCCTTCACAGCCCCAGGGAAGAGGGGGCAGAACCTTCCAGTCTGCCTGATGCAGTCAATGGGGCTGGAGGAGGTCTGCTCCTCTGTGAGCTAACATGGGCTTCAGCACACGCCTCTGCCCTAGGGAAAAGCAGGGATATACGCAGTGAGGAGAGCGCCCCAGCTCAAAACCATTTACATCTGCAACATACAGTGAGGTGAAAAGCGAGGGCAAGACAGGGTGTGGAGAGAACATGCAGAGCTCTAGCACAAGCCGCTGGTGCAGCAACTTGAGTGTTGTCCAACAGCTGTGTTGGCAAATTTACAGGATCCCAACTGCACATTCGGAGCAAAGGCAGATAGGCACAAAAAGCAGGAACAATCTGACTACCAAGGAAAATTACAGCCATCACTGAAGACAGATTGGACGATTCCAACATCTGGAGGATGATAGAACAAAGAGAAGCTTAGAAAGTTAATCCTTAATTAACTGTTTCTGAAACCTGTCAAAACCACCACCTGCATCTCATTTGCTAATGGACCTGTCAGCAGCTGCTTAGGCTGCAGGGGTCATGGTAGCAACAAAAAGTGCTGCTTTGTTCTCAGGTTTGATATCTCTTTTGCTCAATAAATGTTTTTTATATTTTCAGTTTAGGTGTACTTAAAAAACTCTTGCAAGCAAAGGATTTCACCTACAACCTCCCTCAGACACCAGCACAGAAAAAGAGGGAAAAATGTTTCATGTGGCTTTAATATAGCAGATATACCCACAGCCGAAAGCCAGGGATGCTGCCCGCATGTATCTACCCAAGAGGAAACACTGTGCCTCCAAGCACTGGGTCGACAGACACTAGGTAGGCAGCTTCAGCCCAGTGCCACATCTCTGCCACAGCCCACCTTTCAAATGTTTTCCCTGAAGCATTTGAAACCAAGTTGGGAATCTCCTCCATGAAGCCTCGGACCCACTTCCAACAGCTGGAGAGCCCGGTAGGTCTTGACACAACAGATTTAACATCCCGTCCAAAATACTCCTTACCAAGCAACAACCATCTACAATTATCAACTGCCTGAGCACCCATTTGCTGTTCCAGGTTTGATCTGTTCTTGGTTTCTGCAGTATGTGCTGTCACCAATTCTCTTTTATTTACTGTGTATGTGATTCGTCTGTGCTTTCCTGCTGGAACACACGTCCTGCCTCCATCAGAAGAGGGGATGGGACTAGTGCATCTGCTCCCTCTTATTTCTCTCTCCTCATCAGAAGTCCCTATGATCAAGAGAAATATTACAGAATAGCTTGAGGTTGGAAGGCACCTCCAGAGATCATACAGTCCAAGCCCCTGCTCAGAGTAGGGTCACCTACAGCAGGCCGCCCAGGATGACGTACAGTTGGGTTTTGAGCATCTCTGAGGATGGAGACTCTACCACCTCCCTGGGCAAACTGTGCCAGTGGTTCCACCCTCATAAAAAAGTGTTTTAAGTAGAATTTCCTGCATTTCCATTTATGACTCTCATCCTATCATTGGGCACCACTGAGAGAAGTTTTCTCTACTCCCCCAACAGGTATTTTTACACATTGGTAAGATCCCTCTGAGCCTTCTCTTCTCCAGGCTGAACAATCCCAGCTCTTGCAGTTTCTCCTCATACAGCAGAGGCTTCAACCCCTTTATTATCTTCATTGCCCTTCAACAAGCCTGCTCCAGTGTGTCCATGTCTCTTGCTTACTGAGAAGCCCAGCACTGGAAACAGCACACCAGATGCATTTCACCAAGGCTGAACAGAGAGAAATAACCTGGTCATTTTTGAATGGCTTGGTATTTCTTTGGTGTTGCTAAACACCAGAGTAACAGCAGCTAGTTTCCTTAACTAGGAAACTGCTTTCCCAATGCACACCTCAGCCAGAATTTTCAGGCCTTGACATTTTCACATGAACACAGCTTTGTTTCCTACAATGAACAGGAACACTTTCGAAAACTTTATCCCATCTTTATATTTTCTTCAAAATAAAAAGGTATTTGTATTCTTGAAAACAGTAACAGGTCCCACTGCTTTTTTGAAAAACAGATATAAAGATAAATAGAGTAAACCACACAGTTCTGGGATTTAAAAAGCTGAAAGCCTTTCCTAGGATTGATTTAGAAAAAGGAACGGTCCCAGAATGAACAACCTCTGCTTCAGAACAGGCCCCTTTGACAGGTCTCAGTGGCCTCAGATAGTCCATTTCTCTGTACGAGCTTCCACACTTTTGACTAGGCCTTCTCCCAAAACCTCGAAGTCCTCCAGAATTGCCTCCACATTGGGAACACAGACCAGCTCATTTTTCAGAGTTGTCACCATCCTTCCTTTCATGCTGGAGACCTGCAAGACACACACAAATTACAAATGGGAGCTCCTGCTCAGAGCTGCTTTGCAACCTCTGCAAGCTTGAAATAAGTACATTGCTCTCCTGCCTTGTCACATCCGACCCCTGCCACACCACTACACCCAAGTTTTCTAAGCTTCACTTCTCAACACCACCAATGCTCATTAATAGAGCTAACAAAGTGCAAGGGAGGCCCTTCCAGCCCGTGGAGCCACAGTCCAAAGACCGCAAGGGATGGAGAGAAGAAACAGCCAGGGGCATGGTGGAGATACAAAAAGAGTGCACAGGTGCATCACAGAGCCTGTGTCAGCAGAGCAGACAGGGCATGCAAAATGGACCATACCGTGACCCTGAGTAAGAGGTGCCTGGGCTCTGCTTTCATCTTCGTTGGGTGTCAAGACCTTGAGTGCAAAGAGATCTTTGCCTCCATCGGAGGGGAAAAAAAAAAACCCACAAAACCCTCTCACGTTTAATCAAGCCACACTCAGCTCAGCTGCAAGCATCTCCTCCTCTCATTTCACCACTGTGAATAACTGGGTTTCACAACTGCAGCTAGGCTGAATGGCCAATGCCCTCTGGCCATGAAGAGAGGGGAGATAAATCACCCAGAGACTGTCAGAAGAGCCTGGGCTGCCAACTCTGAGCCATGAGTCACCAGTTTCTTTGCGTCTTTGCTTCATAGAAAGCAGCGTGAATCACTCCAGCATGCCTCACATCTAGCTTAACCACCCTCTAGAGTTTGCCAACCCACACAGCTGGAAAGTATCTCCATACATCAAGAGGACTTTGGCACTATAAACCTAGGCTTGCCACCCTAGCTTCTTGCATGTCAGGTACTTCTGGGTAAGACCCCCAAAGACACATGAATGGGACAGCCTGCTGCACTCACCAAACATCTTTGGTAAATGAGGTATCACCCACCTCCCAGGAGGGAATCAAAGAGCACCTGGGACAGAGAGCTTTGTTCTGACCCATGATTACAGTGCTGGGGCTTGTCCAGAGGCACATGTTCCCTTCTCTGCTCTGCTGATGACTGCAGGCACTATGGCCACAGTCCTGTCTTGGTTATGAGCTCCATTTCTCAAAGGGCTTTGGGGCTAATGAGAGTTAGACAAAGCAATTACAATGCAGAAAAAAAAGCCCTCCAAGCTTTCAGGGCATAAAGGCAACATGAAGCTTAAAGTAGAGTCAAAAAACTCACCTTAAAAGGCTGAGGCTGAAAGCTCAAAGGTTTCCACAAAACTGCAATCACTTCCCCACCATGCTTGTCGTAGAAGAACAAGGCGAGATCGCTGAAGGCGTCCTGGGTAGAAAACAAACAGAGGTTGTACCAGACATCCCAAAGCCAGAGAGCATCACCAATTCAGTCTCCTTTCACAGGTCCACACAGTAGCTCCACACCAGCCAGGACCAAAACTGCAACTCTTCCAGTGGATTCCCAACAAGGAAAGCAACCAGCAGCCCACAGAAAAGTCCTGCGTGCCTCCTGCTGCCTCTTTTCCTCCAGCCTTAAGGAAAACTTCCTCCAGGTTTTGCAAGCAGACTTCATTGCTGACTACCTCTTGCTGTCCCAGAGAGCAGAGACATGATCCACCACCTCCCACAGGCCTATAAGGGCACTCAGAAATCAACATGCAGTTTAAAGGGTCCAGTGTCCTAAGGTGCTCTTATAGGCTGAGTGTTCCTCACCATGGACCCCCATCAGCTGGATCAGGTACTACCAAGCTGCCCTATCCCAGTGTCCAACAGCCATGTCGATGATTCCACTGTGCATCAGATGGCAAGAGGCAGGTCCTGCCCAGCAGACAACCCTGCCACAATACGTTTCACCACATGGCAGCACAGACAAACCCCAGTCAAAGGCCTTTCACTGGAGGCCAGCATCTCCAGCTCTGCAATCTGCCCAACCAAGGTATCAAAGCTCCCTCTTCCCCCAGGACAAACCCCATGTGTGTGCTGTCAGTACACAGCATCCCAAAAAGAAATGTAACAGCAGAAATTTTAAGTAACACAAAGTCCTGTGAGGTACAAAGAGATGGAAAGCTCAATGAAGGCACTGCAGGAATCTGCTCTCCTTACCACTGTGTTTCCTCAGCTGTGTCAATGAGTAGCTCCTTTGGTGGAGCTGTGCAGCAGAGTTCAAAAAGAGATCTTGCATAGATAGATGACTGAAGTCCACAGTCTGGTTTCCCCTAAGCCCACATAAGCTAGATTCCCAGCACTGCGAGGAGGCAGGGGATGAGCATTGCAGCAGAAGTAAACAACACTGTGTGCAAGCAACTTTTCAAACCCAAAAGCTTTGGGTTTGAGCCCTACACGCTGGTGTAGGGCTCAGCACCAACACACTGGTACCTGGAGATATGCATCCCGAGCACAGCTGACCAAGACAGCCAAGAAGCTGCTCTCTGACACTTGTTCTTCTTGGTGGAGATTAACATCAGGCAACAGCAAATGTTTACCAGGCCAAGTAAACAGTTCGCAGCACTGTACAGGACAAGTTTCTGCACATGGCCTCACCAGCTTTGGAGCAACCTACTGCAATAAATACAGACACTCTGCTCCCTCTTCAGCCTTCTCCTCCATCCCCTTGGTTTCCCCAGCTGCAATTCTGCCACACTCTTACAAAGAGAGGTCTCTGCTGGCATCATTGTATCGTGACATTTTCATTAGGATGTACATAAAAAAAGATCAACATCAAAGGCAATCTTAGGAAGGGTCTTATATGCATATACCAGGATTGCAGCAGGAGGAGAAAAAAGTGGATTGGGTTGGTAAAACACCAGTGATCTCAAAGGGTGCGGTGGCATTTTAAGGGTAAAGACCTGATAAGCAGGGAAGGGTGGTGTTCTCTGCAACCTTCAGAGCCAGGTTTATGAGTTTGGTTTTGAAGTATCACAAACAGAGGGCAACACAATTAGACCATCAAGCTGGGAAGATCCTGAGACCTGCCAGCTCATCCCATTTCACAGGATCTTCATAGTGGCAAGGCTGGTCAAGGCATCATCTCGCCAAACTGGCTAGGAAAACCACTGTCTAAAAATATATTGAGAAAGAGGCAACCCACCCCGGCATGTGTCAGCCAAGAGGGACAGGTTATACTCAAAGCCCAGTCAACAGCAAAGATTCCTCCTTTTGCCAAAACACAAACAGCAGGAGGGAGGGAAAGCTCAATGAATGGCAAGAAAGCTCAGGGCACACTGACCACCAATGTGCAGCTTTCTGAACCAAAGGGGAGCAGAGCATGTGAGAACCTAAAAAGCCCCACTATTCTAAAGGGAGAGGTCTTGAGTGCTATGCAATGCTCCCTATAAGAAAGGTAATTTTTACAGGTTTGCCTTGCTGGACAGGAGCCAGGAGGATTTGCAGGAAAGGAACCCTCCCAGGTTCAGCTCATTTCCCAATAAAACCACTGCTCAGCCTGATACCCAGCACCTTTCATCCAGACAACAGGGAGCAGAAGGCAGATGTTAAAAGGATGGCATCCAGTTCAAAATCCCAGCAAAGGGCAAGCTTCTGCACTTGTGCAGCTCCCAGAATCATCCACATATTGGTGCTTTTGGGCCGGCTCCACCAAGCTGTGGAGATGTACATTCAATTCTTGGGAAACTGCAGCATTAAAAGGGTCTGCTCTATTAGTCACCACAGTTCTGTTTGTACAGAGGCTTGGGGAGTAAAAGCAAACAAACAGAGTTCATCTCCCTTTCCACATCCCCTGCTTCATGCCTAGTGCCACTGGGCTTGCCTGAGCCTGCCAATTCCTTCCTCAAAGAAAAGTTTGAGAGAAAAGGCAGGGAGCCCATTTGAACTCCTATTCCCACCTCAAGCTGCTGTATCTTTGGTTGTAATTCAGTTTTAAAGGCCCAAGGAAAGCTCTCCCTGCTCAGGAGGATCCTTGCCATCAGCAAAACCTTCAAGTGGTTCCCATCTTGCAGAGACATAGAGGACCTGCAAACTCAGGGCTGTGATTCAGAGAAGCCTCATTGTCCGGGGAAAGGGTACAAGGCACCTAGAAGATTAGCTCAAGCTCCGTAAGGAGCCATCTGGGCTGTAGGAATGAAAGAATGGAGAAAGGTGGTGAGTAAAACAATACCCTGATCTAAAATGGGATTACTGGATTAAGCAGCTCAGGCTGAAGCATGGATTTTGCAATAGGGTAAGTGCTCATTGCTAGTTAAGCAACTACGCTGTTGTTGTTTAGGGGTATTTTTTTCACCTAACCACTTATCCACCCATTTTTTCACTGCTCCTACCTAAAGATTGGACTCATTGCATCACAGCTGCTGGAAAAAGAGGAGCCTTTTAGGGAGGTCTTTGCACCCGAAATGCGCCTAACAGCTCTTCCTGGTGCAACAGCAATTCAAATGGCAAATGCATCAAACAACATTTGCTCAGTGCTTAGAACATTTCAAGTGCTCTCAGCAAGGGATCTACCAGTATAAAACCCTATTAAAGCTACTTTCAACAAATGATGACATTTGCGGTTAAGACTTTAAGGTCCTTGTCATCCTCGTGGACCTGCCCTGATGCTCACAGGTTACATGACACAGAAAGAGCAAGGCACACTGTTGAAAAACTAGGCTGGGGCTACTTCTGTAGGTTTTAAAGAGAAAAGAAACCTGGGTGTTAGGTTTGGGATTCAGCCGGTAAAAGGTATTTCAGACTATCCAAACTTTTCCACCTCCGAGTGCCTCATCAGAACCACATGTGCATCCTTGTCCCAGGGGTTTGGGGCAGCAGCAAAGTATGGCAAGGAGAAGAAACACCCATGTTCTCCTGGCTGCATTAGCAAATACACCTTGTCTACCAATTCATCCAACCATCTGAGACTAAAGTCTGCAGTCACTTCCTACAGGACCAATCCTACAGCACTTCTGGGAAGGCATTGCCAACACAGAAGAAATGCAGCCACAAGCACCCTGTCAGCTCACAAAAGCAGCACAAGGGGCTGATGCCTCACTAAGCATGTGTGTGCCCATATGTGTGCACACATGCGCCTGCATCCACCCCAAACCCTGGGCACTACGCTAAGGTGATCCTCTGCATAGTTGCTCTGCAGCTCTAAGAACAGGTAATTTCCTGCCACCTCTGCCCCTCCAGGGGCATAGACCCAGACAGGTAGGTGTCCTCCATGCTGCGAGAGCCCACAGAGCTTTTTCAGTTCGTCTCTGCCCCATCTGGAGTCGCCACAGGAGGAGTCAGCCCTGTCAGTCAAAACAGGAAGGGAACAGTCTGACCTGAAAAGATTTCACCACGTCCAGCTACATCCCGTAACCACAGTTTATATATTGTAGGGGACCAAGAATTTTTAGTATTACTAGTTCTTTCCTAACATGCAGTAGCAAGATCCACATTCCTACACCACTGGAGGAAAAAAGGAAAGGGCTGTTAAGTCTGAAGTCTTGTCTGAAGGTGCAACAAATGCAAAACATTGCTCTAGAGGGAAGGATGTTTACAGTAAAGCAGGAAACATTTTCCTGCTCATCTACACAGAAAAGATCTCCCACATACAAGATGGGCAGCTCCTCTGCCACAAGCTCTTCCACAGGCATGTGCAGCCAGAGAAAGCTCAGATCAGTGAAACAGAGCACTTCACATCCAGTGACCTAGTGAGACCAAAGACTCAGTAAGAAATGTTAGGTCTTTTAACAACCATTACAGACACACAGATGGACATGGCACAGGCAGCTTCATCTGATATTCCCCACCATAAGAGAACAGGTCTGGACCCCAAGGAGGTGACTAGAGCTTATGGGCTTTGTAAGCTCCTGAATGGGAGCAGATGGGCATGGCAAGCATATTTGTAAGTCCTGCGTCCTCGAGATCATCTCGAGTCCAAAGGACAGCCAAGCCACCCTGAAGCAAAAGCTGCACTGACTAAGCCTTACCACGCCATGTCCCCAGCAAAAGGATGGGGGTTCTGCAGCTCAACAGCTGCCACGACACAGACCAGCAGTCATGATGGAGATCCAGTGGGAGCCTCATTTGATATACTTTATCATAATGTGGCCTTGCTGGAGAAACCCCACCAGGACCCAACCCAGTGTTTGTTCGCCAAGGTGCTCGGGACCATAAGCAGCAGGGAGGCAGGTGATGGGCTGAGGCTCCAGGGAAGCCCTCTGCAGCATGCCTGGCACCTGGTTTCCCTCGAAAACATCTGTCTGCAAAGCCTTCTTATCTGGACAGACTCCCACAACAGGCCTTTTCTATCAGATCTGTGCTGGAATTGAATTTGCTGTCTGAATCCCACAACCAGCCCTTCATCTCTACCCAGAGCCTCCCAGGCACCAAAGCAACTCAATCAGACCAGCTCCTGCAGCACATCTCCTTGGAGCAGGAAAAATTAAAACAATCGGGACTCAACACCTCCCCTCCTTTCATTTTCTCTTCTGATTAGGCTCCTTGGGGAAGGCACACAGCAATCCTTTGGCTCCAGAGCACTCCTGCCTTGCTAACCCCTTTGATTTGAGAAGAACGGGCACTTCTCAGGAGCAAACAGGTTGGACAGGAGAAAAGTGGGTCTCCTGGTTACTGGGCCACGGACACTGCGGAAAATGCTACTCCCTGTCCCTCTCAACTCAACCAATATGCCTGCACATTGAAATCCCTTTTTCACGTGGCAAGCTCAGACAAGGGCGGATGTTTCTTTTCTGCCCATAAAAAGAACAAAATCCCACAGCATCGCTGCATAGCAGATATTTCCCTTCGTTGCTATAAACTCACCACGGCTACGCTATCAGTCTCAGCTACAATCCTGTTGCTCAATTCTGCGGTTGTGCTATTAAGGGAGAGCAAATTACTCTGAGTCAAAGCCAGCCAGTTCTGTGTCCGAGTGCTTTCTCACCAAAAGGCCTCACAAGCATTCACTGCTGTCACCACACTCTTTTCCAGCACCAACTTGTTGCTGTGTTTGGATCACCCCTGGGGCTCCTGGCCTGCAGGACAAGGAGCTGAACATTGCTTACAGCAGTGAAAGTCAGGGGAGGAGAAACACAAAGGTGCAGGAGAGGCTACCAACCAAAGCCAGGTCAAAGCACAAAGCCAATGCAAAGGTCGTGCCTTTAAGCAACAACATCAGTACACTGAGACACAAAGCTGGATGATTTTTGATGGGGTAGTTTCTACTGACAGCTCGGCATCACCTGCTTGCTGGTGACCCTGCAGTGAGAAGTTGGCTTTTGAGGCCCTCCAACACAGGTGGATACGGTTGAGTTATCTGAGAGCACGTACAGCATCACCTCTGTGATTTTTCCAGGAGAAGAAACACCTGTTTGCCCAGAAAGAGATATCCATCGGCCCCTTCAGGTCTGCCTGCTACTGATCTGGAAGCTACAAGAGCCGAGTGAACTGGTGCTGCAAGATACCTCCAACAAAACGGCTGCAAGGGAACACAGCCATTCCTATCTCAGAGCCTTCAAGAGGGAAAAAAAAACCCAGCCAGGGCTGCCGAGGCAGATTTCAGGCTCTCTACCCCATAGCTGGCTCTTTGGAGAAACCTGTGACCAGTTCCTGTTCTGTTCTCTCCCAAGCACCCTTGGGCCAAAGAACGAGACACACTAAGCGAATGCAACACTGCTTCCAACCGGGCAACACGACCTTTGCTCATATCCATGTTTCTTCACTGGGATGTCAGTACACTGGATTTAGGACCAGCTGTAATTTGTAATCCAAACAAACCATATTTTGAGCTATTATTACCTGTATTAGAGAAAACAGGCAGTAAAAATTCAGACAGCTTGGATGTCACCATTGACTGGACCAATTAAGTCATAATGCTTAAAGGATAATGAAAGCTGCTTTCAAGGGAAGTCTCTTCTGCATCATTCACTTCTGGAGCCATGTACTGACACCAAGTTGACTACAAGCACAAAAGAGTCCTATAAACTGCAACACACCCTGATGAACTTCCTGATTAAATGCCTCGATATATGGCCTGATTTGCTGAAAGCCTGTTAGCTTCCCCCCAAGGAGTCTGCTTTCCCCATAGGCCTGTCCAGCATTTCAGTTCCTCTTGAAGCAAGAGGTCAGCCTCCTGCCAGGTCTCCGTGAAAGTCACTTAGCCCCAGCCCCTCTGGAGATGTGGAGACTCCAGCCCTGTGTATGCAGGCACCTCCAATGCCTTGGTAGCTGCTGAAAGGCTCCACTCAGCTCTAACCCCTCCTTCCAGCATGGGGTGGAGAAGGATTTCAGGCTTAGGAAGCTCCCCTTCCTACCCAGATTGATGCCTACTGGTCAAGGTTTCATGATGGAAGGTCAAATCCTCATCATTTAGGGAACAAAAGTGTGGGGCTGGTCTTGATATTCCTCCTGGGATCCAGATGCTGGGTAGAGAGAGTTAGAATTGTTCCAAATCATTGTGCTTCCTGCTTCCTCTTAAATGTCTTGTGCAGGGTGCTTCTCCCTCTCCTTCTTGCACACACTGGACCCCAAGAAATCCCCCACTGCTCTCTACCATGCATCTGCAGGACCAGCTTCTCAACCACCTTCCTTCTCAAAGGCAGGAGAACACTGGGCACCTCCTCTCTCCTGTCCTCCACATACTTCCAGCTAATCAAGCACTGCTACCTGAAGGGAAACTGTGGGACAATTTTGAGGTCCTCCTCAATTTAAGAAAGTCTTGCAGCCCTGTTTCCTCATTTGCTTGCTCCCACCCCAGACTGTCCCAATCTGCTGTGGGTGACAGGAGGACCAAGCTTGCACCTTGCTAGGCCCAGCAGATCTATGGAAATCAGAAGAGATTCCCATAGGCTGGGCAGAGATCAGCAGGCAATGCAGCTGGCAGGCAGCTTTGAAGGTAAAGAGGCTGTGCCCAGGGTGAGGAAACCTTCAAAGAAACCCTTGCAACAAGTTTTCTACGGCCACCTCCTAAGCTACTCTGGTTAAGGTGAAAGGGGAGCTTGAACCTAAAGGGCCTAGTATCTTCCAGCCTGAACTGGAGTTTTAATTCAGGCATCTCTGCAATTCTTTCAATTCTTTCTATGGATCTGGAGGCAAGATCCAGCCCCTTCTGCTGTCTGTCCTTCCATGCAGATGCCACCATGGCCGAACCTGACAAAGGCAGCAGAGAAACACTCAGCAGCTGTATGCAGGATTAGCCAGCTTGGGGGCCAGCAAATGTGAAATCCCACAGAGCCCACAAGAGGCTTGCTTGTAGCCCAGAAGAGATGCAACCAAAAACTATTTTTAATTTTGCAGGCACACCTCCTTTCCCAACACAAGCTTGGAGAGAAGTTGATACCAAATCTTCAGGCAAGAGAAGCATATGGGAAGGCGGACAAAACCCTCCCAGCACGTTGGTCAGGAGAAGGGCAAGAACAAAGCCCTCTGACCTGCCATGCTACCCAGGAGGGTTGGCAGGGCCGGCCAGGAGCTGCCAGAACATAGCTAAAGCTCCCCTAGCTCCAGCTCTGCCTTTCAGCAACCTGCCACTAGCACAGCCCAGGCTGCCTCAGAGACCCAAGCAGCCAAGACACACTGCACAAGGCAAATCCCAATCACGTATTAGGAAACAAATTTTAACAATGGTGGCCAAACACTGGGACAGGGAGGTGGGAAATCTCCATCTCTGAAGATGGACGGCATTCAACAGGACTGGGTCTGCACAGCCTACTCTAACATCAAAGCTGGCTCTGCCCTCAGCAGAGTAATGGGGCCAGAGACCTCCGCAGCACCCTTTCCGCCAACGCCAGCCTACAATTCCTGTGGCAGTTCTGACACTGCTTACAGTCCTTCAGTGGGTAAGGGATGATGGTACTTGAAAGTCAAGCCAGGTTTTGAAAAAAAGGGCATCGCAGCCCCTCCTCTCTGCACACTGACATTTGCTCAGCTACCGCACACAAAGCTGGGAATGGCCAAAGAGGCAGAAGCTGCATATCTGCAAAGTATCGGATATCCAGATCTGGTGTGGACAGAATCACCACTGCCACGCAGCATCTTGCATATCTCCCTGGTTGCTGAGGCTTTGGCATGGACACAGACTGGAAAAGCACTGGGTTGATGACTTTGGATACTGATGTTCTTCATATACCCACATTACCAACTTCTGTAACCAGCTCCTGTGAAACCATCCTCTGACCAATACTCAGCCTCTACGGCTCATGCAGCCATTGGCCTAACAGCAGGAGCCCTGCCGGTACCATGCCATAGATTCTATACATTCCCCTAGAAAATATGGGTAGCTACTGTCCATCATGGACTCCAGTTGGTGCAAGTAGCCATGAAAAATCAATTACCTGCCTAGAGACAAATGGCTTAAAGATACTTTTGCACTGAAATATCATATTCTTCAGCAAAAGCTCCAGGTGCTTTGTATCTGCGGTCATTCTCACATCATCAGCACTCTCACTTCCATGGAATGCGTGGTGCATCCACCAGATCTTCTGCAATTTCAGATGCACACAAAGACTGACCAACCCATCCAAAATACACAAAGATGTCACCATGTCACCAACTAGGTCCTGCAGTGGCAGGTAACTAAGGACCTGAATGACAGAAGGCAGTTCCCCCTTAGGCACATAGCCCCTGTGCCTCCCCATTGGGTTGTGCTTACTCTGAGCTCCTGGAGGTAGCACTGTACAGGATCATAATCCACGACAGGAAAGAGGATCTTCAATGCAGTGCTGTTCTTCACCACGCCCCGCGAAAATGACTTTAGTGGCCGGTCCACGCTCTCCAGATGTCGAGGAATCTGATTTGGATTCAGGTGGATTAGGACATCGTAGAAGTCCAAAGGAGGGCGGAACACCATCTACAGGAAGAAAACACCAGTGCTACTCAATATAGGACACAGGTGAGCAGCAGAGATGACAGAGGTTTCCAAAATCCTAGCTTGCATTTTATTCTATTGTCCTCAGAAAGCAGTAAACCAAAGCCAAAATTTTTGTGAGATTAATGTCATAAGTTTGCCAAAACATCCACAGGAAAAACATGTTTGTGGTGGAGCCATGGGCAGCTCCAGCCCGTATTGGCCACCCCATTCTCTCTGAGCTGAGACATGTCCCCACTCCAGTATGGGTTCTGCTCACATCAGAAGGATGTGACCGTGACTCCTCTATACACCATGGAAGTGCTGTGACAAGGACTTTGTCAAGAGCCAGGTGGTTCCCCCGTGGCTATCTCCTGGTGGATAGGCCAAATGTCCTCTGGACCACCAAAGTGCACCAGGAAGGTCACATTGATTGCCAAAACCCAACTGTCCAGCAAGCTCAACCCCTAGAGAAGGGAGCTGCTCTCTACCCACATCAGACACCTAGCCAGAAGGGTTACACTCTCTACCCTACTGGTTTCCCAGGTTGGCAGAGAAGTCTAACCACTGTCTCCAGGACTCAAGGACAGTCCCTGCAGAAGAGCATTCCACAGGGCCAACGTGGTCCTCTCCAGCCCTCACCACAGCAAGCCCACCAAACTGCACAACAGTGGGGTGGGCAGTTGAGAGAGGGACAGACAGTGATCTGAGACAGATAACCATGTCAAATGCAGCAGAATCCCAGAATGAAGAGGGAAGGCAAGAAGCTAACAGGAGCCAAATGACACCCAGGGGACACGAGGAGCTGTGCAATAACAACACAGCTGTGTTGTCCAACAGGCGTTGCAGCAGAGGGTAGTGGCATCTTCCATCAAGCAAACAGAGGGTGAGAGCAAGCCCAACTAATGAACAGGAGCAATCCCAGACACATAAATATTTGGATAAGCAGGATCTGGCACTGTGGATACAGCTGTATTAAAATGGAACATACTAAAAACTACGCATAAATTTTATAGAATCATAGAATTGTTTAGGTTGGAAAAGCCTTTCAAGATCATTGAGTCCAACTGTTAACCTAGCACTGCCAAGTCCACCACTAAACCATGTCCATAAGCACCACATCTACATGTCTCAAATACCTGCAGGGATGGTAACTCCACCACTTCCCTGGAAAGCCTGTTCCAATGACTGACAACCCTTTCAGAGAAGAAATTTTTCCCAAAACCCAATCTAAACCTCACCTGGCACAGCTTGTCCTATCACTTCTTACTTGGGAGAAAAGACCAGCCCCCACCTGGCTACAACCTCCTTTCAGGTAGATGCAGAGAGCGAGAAGGTCTCCCCTCAGCCTCCTTTTCTCCAGGCTAAACAACCCCAGTTCCCTCAGCCGCTCCTCATCAGACTTGTGCTCCAGACCCTTCACCACTTTGTGGCCATTCTCTGGACACGCTCCAGCACCTCAATGTCTTTCTTGTAGTGAGAGGCCCAAAACTGAACACAGCACTCGAGGTGAGGCCTCATCAGTGCCGAGTGCAGGGGGACGATCAGTTCCCTGGTCCTGCTGGCCACACTATGTCTGATACAAGCCAGGATGCTGTTGGCCTTCTTGGCCACCTGGGCACCCTGCCAGTTACTGTTGACCAGCACCCCCAGGTCCTTTTCCACCAGGCAGCTTTCCAGCCACTCTTCCCCAAGACTGTAATGTTGCATGGGGTGGTTGTGACCCAAGTGCAGGACCCAGCCCTGAGCCTTGTTGAACCTCATACAGTTGGCCTCGGCCCATTGATCCAGCCTGTCCAGATCCCTCTGTAGAGCCTTCCTACCCTGCAGCAGATCAATACTCCCACACAACTTGGGGTCCAACTTGTGGAATAAATGATGTGGGGACATGAACAGAGGCATGGGACGTTGCCCAACTTGGTGCTGGCAGAAAACCCACTGCTTGGAGCTGGTTTATAGCCAGGCTGAGGACAGCACGCATGAAGAACATCAGTGATCAGGACCGAGTCCCAGCTCCGGTCCATGCAGAGCTCCTTTCCCACCCAGCTGACCAAGTCCATGGTTTATCATATCCCCCCGGAAGCAAAGAAACAGAGCTCACAAACCCATGTCTGCATCTGCATGGCACATCCCCAAGCAACTGAAATGCAAAGACAAAAAAAAACTTGAAGCACTCTCTTAGATACATGGGAAGGGGAGACAACTCCCAAGTTGCACTGGAAAAGTTTTTCCCTCCTCCCAGCCCCATGCTTTGCTTACAAACAGATTAGCAGCCCTGGAAACAGCATCCCATGTTTATCCCTAAGAAATGTCACAGGCTTGGGAGGACACTGGTACAGACCATCTCCATACTCTGGGGATGAAAAAGGATCCCCCTGCAATGACCATGGGGAGGGGAAGGGTAAGGAGGACCAAACTGGCACAGTTGAAGAGTTGGGAAGATACTATGGACAGGCAACAGCTTGTTCTGGGAGTTAATGACCCCCAGCTCACACTCTGCTTCTTGGATTTCAGTCCTGGGTCCACAACGTAACTGCAGCACAGTGGGCACATCTCACACATACAGCATCGCACCCCTTCACAGCCCTGTAACACACACTGCTCCTGTCTCACCCCTGTAATGCTTCCAGCACGAAATGCACCAGAACTGAAAGCAATGGCAGTAAATCCTTTTTTTTCATTGCCCAGGCAGGGTTTTTTCTAAATGTGTATCTGTCATATCTAACCAACTTGGCTTTTCAAGTCCTCTCAGCTTCAATTGCCTAGGTCACTAATTGGTACACCAACAAAAACGTATCTCCCTTCAAAGGGCAAATAAACATGTCTACACCTCCTAGGTCCATTTGAGTAATGCATGTTTTAACTTAAAAAAAAAAAGATCACTGAGGAAAGAGGATTAACCTATACATTGCCCTGCTCCTCCACTCAAATTAAAATAACATCTTCCTAAAGTGCCTGTTAACTTCCTACCAAAACCTCTCCCACCCTGGGCTTGGTTAGACTCAAGCACACAAACCACGTTTGCACAGCTACACCAAAAGCGAGTCCTCCAGAGAAGCCATTTGCTCCAGGCACAGGCACATGACCGATTTGGCACAGGAACATCACAAGTTTGCTCATGCCCCAAGAAAACCAGAGAATACAAAATAAATTTGCTCTAGTCAATGATATTTCACCCCAAGTTGCTATTCAGAGCTGGATCCCCCAGAAGCAGGGTAACAGACTGGGGCATCAGCCTCCCAGCTCCCATCCTTGCTGCTCCTTATCCTGGGACAACTACACATGGCCACAGCCTGACTCCTACTAACACATCCCAGTGACCATCACTGAAGACCAGTATGCTTTGCCAGAAAACCCTTCTGCTGCTGCCCCAAGGGGTTACCTTCACATCCTGGCTGTTGAGTGGGTCCATGAGCTGCTCCTCCAGGGCCCGGAGAGACTCTGAGGCCAGTACGAGAAGGCGATGCAGGATCTGGGGAGGGAAGAAAGTCAGAAGGTGAAACTCAGCAGTCCTGGATGTAGCAGGGACCCTGCTCATCCACGGGCCATTGGAGCTGGCTCCAGCACTGGGGAGCAGGGAACTGCCCCAAGTCAGCAGCCACCGTAGGGCAAGAACAGAAGGCCTGGCTCACCTGTGCGGAAGGTTGCCCTTGGGTCCACATGGAGCTCCACTGGTCTTTGGGGGTGGCAATGAACATGACGGGGAGGTGAGAGCGAGCAGCCAGAAATTTGTTCTTGATCTCTGTGCAGTCGGCATCTGGAGAAGGCAGGCAGACAGGTGAGATGCGCTGCCCCATCCACAGCCCTCCAGCCTCCTCGCCCATGTGCTGCAGCCCAGAAAAGGCCAGTACAATGGGCTTTTATCCTCTCCCACCCTCTAATCCCACATCCACGTGCAATCAAAGCTCCATCACCATGGGCTTGCTCTGCTCACTCACTTCCCTCAGCATCCAGCTCTGGGAAGTTTTGGAGATGGGATGCAGGGCTAGATGGACCTTTGCTCTCAACCCACCCAGGCAGGTTCAGATGTGGCTCAAAACATGGCAGGCACTGGGACAGACACAGGTTGGGAATTCACACTATAAGCAAACAACAGAGTTTGTACTGAAAGAGTTTTCTTTTTTTTTTCCTTCTTCTTCCTCTCAAGGGAGAGGGAAAAAAATAGCTCTTCGGCCAAAAGCATATCCCATTCTGTTCATTAAAAAAAGCTGGAAGGTAGAAAAACATCAGTTTCCAACACCCAATTCTCTCAAAAAAAGAAAAGTTTGAGGGAGTGCCGAAACTCACAGAAACAGCTGCTCCCTCCAGCATTGTCTACACCACTCCCAAGCAGCTTTACCTTTTCTTATAAAACAGCTTTAAAAGCTGGTGTAGCTATCTCCCCCAGCCCACCACCATGCAAAGCCAAGACAATCCCGTGGTCTCTTCTAGCTCATGGGGAAAGATGGCGTTTATCCAAAAGATGGTCAACAGACAAAACACAAGAAGGCGGGACCACAGATGCACTTGGATGTGACAACGTGCTCCTCTGGATATCAGACACCTTTACAAGGAAATCTCCAATGTTGGGGAGATAACAATGCCTGGAGGACTGCAGCCCTTTTCCCTTGCAGGTTTTGAAATTGGGGACTAGTACATCATCAATTATCAGGAGTGGTGAACATGCACACACCAAGGGGAAATCACGCCTGACCAATCTGATAGCCTTCTATGATGGCATGACTGGCTGGCTGGCTGAAGGAAGAGCAGTAGATGTCTATTTCGACTTCAGCAAGACTTTTGACACTGTCTCCCGTAACATCCTCATAGGCAAGCTTAGGAAGTGTGGGTTACAGTGGGGTGGGTAAAGAACTGGCTGAATGGCAGAACCCAGAGGGTTGTGATAAGCAGCGCAGAATCTAGTTGGAGGCCTGTAGCTAGTGGTGTGCCCCAGGGGTCAGTACTGGGTTTGGTCTTATGCAACATATTCATCAATGACCTGGATGAGGGGACAGAGTGTACCCTCAGCAAGTCTGCTGACTATACAAAACTGGGAGGAGTGACCAACACACCAGAAGGCTGCGCTGCCATTCAGCAAGATCTGGACAGACTGGAGAGTTGGGCAGAGAGGAACCACATGAAATTCAACAGGGACAAGTGTAAGGTCCTGCACCTAGGGAGGAAGAACCCCATGCACTAGTACAGGTTAGTGGTTGACCTGCTGGGAACCAGTGCTGCAGAGAAGGACCTGGGAATCCAAGCTCTCCATGAGCCAGCAGTGAGCCCTCATGGCCAAGAAGGGCAATGGCATCCTGGGGTGCATTAAGGAGAGCACGACCAGCAGGTCAAGGGAGGTTGTTCTCCTCCTCTACTCTGCCCTGGTGAGGTCACATCTGGAATATTGTGTCCAGTTCTGGGCTCCCCAGTTCAAGACAGACAGGGAACTACTGGAAAGAGTCCAGCAGAGGGCTACAAGGATGATTAGAGGACTGGAGCATCTCTCGTATGAGGAAAGGCTGAGAGGGCTGCATTTGTTTAGTCTGGAGAAAACAAAAGAGGTGATCTCATCAATGCTTACAAGTATCTAAAGGATGGATGTCAAAGAGGATGGAGCCAGACTCTTCTCTGTGGTGCCCAGTGACAGGACAAGGGGTAACAGGCACAAAGTGGAACACAGGAAGTTCCATCTCAACATGAGAAAAAACTTCTTCACTTTGAGGGTGACAGAGCACTGGGACAGGCTGCCCAGAGAGGTTGTGGAGTTTCCTTCTCTGGAGAGATCCAAAACCCACCTGGATGCGATCTTGTGCAACCTGCCCTAGGTGATCCTGCTTTAGCAGGGGGTTGGACTAGATGATCTCCAGGTCTTCCAACCCTTACCACTCTGGGATTCTGTGATGCCTGTGATCTGAGTGGTGCAGCAGTGCTCTCAAAGCAGACACAGTGCAGGAAGCTTTGAAACTTCCCATTCAAAAGCCTGACTGCCCTCCTAGCACAAATGAAGGTTTGGCCCCAAGGAGCCAGGGCAAAGCCTCAAGCAAAAATGCCAGCTACAAAGGAGCAGAGGGCTTCAAAGACACCACCGCATCCAACACTGCCCAGGCTCATAACAGATTTCAACAAGACCAGAAGCAGCAGAGCATCATCACCAAGATCCACCTCTTCAACGGCAGGCTGGAGGAAAAAAAAAAAAAAAAGAAATCCCATGCCACAACCAAACCCACCTTGAAGCCAAATTAAGCACGGTAGGACAGGAGTAAGGGAGTGGAAAAATCTCCTTGCCCCAGCAGAAGCTGTAACACCTCTATGTATGCAAGACCCCTGGAGCCAGGACCTGACCTAGGAGGGCTCAAGACTCTCAGGCCACAGCTCTCCTGCATGCTCCCTGCTCACCTGTGAGGCCAGCGTTCAGGTTGATGATCAGAGGGTTGTTTTTCCAGTCAAAGGTTGCCAGCAGGTCAAGAAAGCGCAGGAATCCCACCTGGGGAGAACTGCACGCAAGACAAGAGTTCAACACCAGCATTTGCTCCCTTGGCAGCAAGAGGGGGATGGGGGTCACTTAACAATGCACACATGCAGTCCAAGAAGAGATGTCCATGGTGGGAGAGGAAAGTCCACAACAAGCATGAGGCACTTCCCCTTCTCTGAATCCCCAGTGAAAGTTTTTCCCTCTTGCTACTCCTTCCCCAAGTAAAAGAAACCAGCAAAAAGTGAAACATTGTCACTGGTCGCCCCATCTCCCACCACTCCCCAAGACTCCTGGGGCTGGAGCAAGGGGGAGGTGGAGAGTGGCCTGCTCCCATCTCCAGTGCAGCTCTGAATGCCAGCCAAGCTCCCACTATGCCACTTCCCCTGTGCCACAACACATGCACAAAGCCAGACAGCTGGGATGATAGGGCTCCTGCTAGCAGAGGAAGACAGGAGACAGGAAAGCAGTCCAGGCATCAGGCTGTTACTCCTTGCTACTTTGGGGAAGGAAACCAGAGCCCAAGTGCAGGGCAGAGTAACCTTTTGGCTCCACATGGAGCAAAAACAATCCCTTTAACTTCATTTCACTCCCTCTGGGCCATATCTCATTCACCTGCCGGGGACCAGCAAGCTATTGGCCCCACAGGGTTATTTACCAATACACTTCTCCGTTCAGATTTCAGCAACCCACCTCTCATCCTTCCCTTGGGAGTCCTCTCCAGGAGGAAGAGAGGCTGCAGCTGCCAGCACCACCATAACATCCCTCTCGGGAAACCCATGAGGCACAGCACACTGGTATCCACCACACAGCCCTCACCCCTACTTCTCCCAGCTGTCATCCCCAGGATGAGGGGCACTACCAGTTCTCAAAAATGGACAGACACACACAGCTCACTGCTGTCCACTCTCCCAGAACCTCCTGCCCCAGAAGCATCCCATCCCTCCTCCATCCCAGGCAAGGAAAAAGGCACTAAATCCCCATCGGGCCAGCCTGGGCTCCTCATCCTCACCTGGGCGGTGTGAAGGGGGCTGGGTGGACAAAGAGAAACGCCACGAGGAGATCCACACACTCCTCAGAGATGTTGTTGCTCAGGAGCTGGGCGCTGACCCAGCGCTTGGCCAGCCGGCAAGTGCTGCTGAAGACAGGGTGCTGCTGCTGGAGCCTGCAAGGAGGGAGACAAGCCACTGCTCAACCAACACATCCCAGGACCCAAAATGCCCTTTTGGCATTTACCAGGAGAGAAGAGAGGGGCAAATGTCCGCCAGGAACATGTGTGCAGCATCCCAAGCACTGGGCACTGTCTGTGGGCATTAAGATTCTGGGGGAGCAAAGGGGAAACACTGCCACATGCTCCTCTTGTAACCCTGCAGCTCTTCGCTACTGTCTCCGCATACCAGTAACCTCAGACGCAACAACAGGGACAACCAGTGCCGTCCTTGTGCACGTTCATCCCTCCGTCCTCCCACAGAGCTTCTGACGAGGTGGTCTGAAGGGCCACTTTCCACAGTGAGGTCCTCTCCTCACCATCACGCTACAACATCCAAGGGCACCTCCACGCTGGCTTCCAGACACGTCCCAAGTCCTGCCCCTGACCCAGGCACCCCGCGCCTCACCTACCCGTGCAGGGAGCTGGTTAGATAGGGAAGATGCAACGTCTCCAGCTCCAGCTGCCGAGACTCCTCTGTGTCCTGGTACTTCAGCATCCCTTCTGGGGTGACCACTTCCTTCAAGATCAGGGGCTCCCGGTGGTAGGCTACTTGGAGACGGAAAACGTAGCCATCCTGAGAGGGGAGCAGAAGGTGAAGTCAGGCTTGGTGGTACCACAAACACGCTGGTGTGCTACACTGCACCTCAGGGACAAAACCACAGCATCCTGGTATCAGTGCAGTATCACTACGCTCCTTCCTAAGCCGACCATCCAAATCCTGGTTTTGTCCAGTGAGATCACTGCCACAGCCCCCCGCCTGCCTCCTTGGTAACAAGTCAGGCCTGGAGGAGGTCCCGGTCACCCCCCTACCTTGTACACATCAGTGTGGGTGGCCGCAGGTCTGCAAACCAACTGGTGCTGCTGCTGCAGGAGCTCAGCCAGCTGGAGGTGGAAAGCCGCCTTGATGCGTTTGATGGCTTCTTTGTCCTGCGGCCACTGGCCACTGCCTTCCATGTGGCAGATGACTGGGGACAAAAGGGACAGAAGGAGACCAGTGAGCCTCACACAGAAATGAGGTGTTGGATGGGGGTGGCTGGGACTTAGAGGTTACAGCATGAGAGCAGGAGGAGCTGGGGCTCTGCTCCCACCTGTGGCACACCAACGCAGCAGTAATGGAGCCAGCGTTGCTGCCTGCCTCTGCTTCCCCACACCAAATCATCTCCCGCTCACATCTCTCCCCACTTACTCTTCAAAGGGGCTATGTAGGCTGGGCAGGGCTTCTCTTCTGAGGGAAGCAGCAAGCGCTTGGTCCTAATTCGGGTATGGAAGGAATAAATCGGCTTCATGGGAATGGGAGGGAAGACCTAGGAAAGAAGAGCCAGCTGGGAACTGAGAACAAGGAGCAGAAACCCTGCAGCACTGTGCACCCCCTCACCCCAAACCTCTCACCCCAACAAAGCCCCCAGGCACGTAGGGCTTAGCCAACTTGTGCACAGTCAGCCCAATGGATGGGACAGCAAAGAAGAGGCACTGCATCCTGAGGGCTCTCACGAGCCACAAAATCAGAGAGTGACTCATTCTCTGTCCCCCCTCACCCCAGGGGATTCGCCCCACCCAGCTCCTTGCAGACTCCATGTGCAGGCTGTGCCCAGGGACACTCACGTCCGTGTACCGCAGGGCTGGGTGGACACCCTGCACAGCCGTCACCGTCAGCGGCAGCCCCTTCAGGTTCCAAAGCTTGCGGCTCAAGTCATCGTAGGAGCAGACAATGTTGACCATGGCCTCCTCACCTGTCCCAAACGCCTGCGGACACACGGGAGTTTCTTCATTCACCTCTTCTGCTCCTGCATGGGCACCCACCTTGCCTCCCTCTTGGGCTGGCATCACAGCCAAGCTCTGAGGAGCCATGACTGACACCCTTCGGAGCAGCTTCTGGCAAGAGCACCCAGCAAAACAGGGAGGTAAAAGAGAGAAGGAAGCCAAAGGCAAGACTGTCTGTGGCTTTCCAGCAGCCACAGGCATGTTCATAAAATCAAAGAATGGTTTGGGTTGGAAGAGATCTCAAAGATCATCTAGTTCCAACCCTCCTGCCATGCAAAGGGAGACCCTCCACTAGACCAGGTTGCCCAAAGTCCCATCCAGCCTGGCCTTGAACACTTCCAGGGGTGGGGCATCCACAGCTTCTCTGGGTACCCTGTTCCAGTGCCTCACCACCCTCACAGGAAAGAATTTCTTTCTAACATCTAATCTAAATCGACCCTCCTTCAGCTCAAACCCATTACCCCTTGTCCTGTCACTACACTCCCTGATAAACAGTCCCTCTCCAGCTTTCCTGTAGGCCCCTTCAGGTACTGGAAGGCTGCTAAAAGGTCTCCCCGGAGCCTTCTCTTCTCCAGGCTGAACAATCCCAACTCTCTCAGCCTGTCCTCACAGGAGAGGTGCTCCAGCCCTCTGATCAATTTTGTGGCCCTCCTCTGGACTTGCACCAACAGCTCCATGTCTTTCTTGTATTCGGGCCCCCAGAGCTGGACACAGTACTCCAGGTGGGGTATCGCAAGAGCAGAGTAGAGGGGCAGGATCACCCCCCTCGACCTGCTGGTCACGCTGCTTTTGATGCAGCCCAGAACACGGTTGGCTTTCTGGGCTGCAAGCGCACACTGCCGGCTCATGTTGAGCTTTTCATCAATCAATACCCCCAAGTCCTTCTCCTGGGGGCTGCTTTCAATCCATTCTTTGCCCAGCCTGTAGTCGTGCTTGGGATTGCGCCGACCCACGTGCAGGACCTTGCACTTGGCCTTGTTGAACTTCATGTGGTTCGCATGGGCCCACCTCTCCAGCCTGTCAAGGTCCCTCTGGATGGCATCCCTTCCCTCCAGCGTGTCGACCACACCACACAGCTTGGTGTCGTCAGCAAACTTGCTGAGGGTGCACTCGATCCCATTGTCCGTGTCACCGACAAAGATGTTAAACAGTGCCGGTCCCAATACCGACCCCTGAGGAACGCCACTCATGACTGATCTCCACTTGGACACTGAGCTGTTGACCACAACTGTTTGAGTGCGACTGTCCAGCCAATTCCTTATCCACCAAGCGATCCATCCATCGAATTTAGACAAGGATGTCAAGCGGGACAGTGTCACATGTTAGACTGTGTTTCAAGTGGTAAGTGAAATTATTTCCTGTGCAAGACACTAAGGCAGCACCAAGAGTTGTACCACCATTGTTCTCTCTAGGAAAGGAGAAGCTAAGATTTGGGGATAAAGGGATCACATACTGGCAAGGTGAGAGCTCTGCTACTGCCGTCCTGACAATTATTGCAATGCCACCAGAGGCAGCAGTTAACAGAAAACTACTCCAACTACATCAAAGGCAGAACTGTGAAGCATGGCAAAAGCACAGAGAGAAACTATCCAGAGCATTGCAGGAGCCCTGTGGAGGGCTTATGAGAAGAACCGAAAGATGAATTGCTGCTGCCCTTGCTGCTTCCACCTCCCAGAAGCACAGCAGAGGAGCCTGAACGAGGAGGAGACATCACGACTCCAAACCACTCAGCTCAGATGCGCCTGAATCGAGCCACACACATCTGTCCAGGCCCAACTTCACAGCAGAGCAGCAGCACCCTCTGTGGGGTGCACCACAAATGACAAACCCCCGTCCTTCCTGCCTCCAGAGCTGGGTGCACCATCCATCTTCCCTTGTCCCTCAAGTCCCTTGACCACCACAGGCTCCCCGGGCTGCTTGCACAAAAACAGCCAGAGGATCAGAGACAGACACCTGTACCCACCACCCTACACACAACAGTGAGTTTTTCCTTTGTTCCTCAAGGATTCCTAAATGCCCCTCAGGCTCTAGGAAAATGCATCCCCTCTCAGCATGGGGTTTTTAGCTTGACACAGGCTAGCTTGGAGGGACACGGCATACACAGATTTTGCTACCTTACCACACAACAGGCTGTAAAAACTAGCATCTCATCCCAAATCTGACGTGTAGCTCTGCCCAGATCAGAGCTGGTCCTGGAACAGAAGATTCTTTTGATCATATTTGCTACCCTTTGCTCTTAAAAAGAGGAAAGGAAACAATTTCCTCCTCCATTCAACAGCCAGGTAAAAAGCTGTTTTTACTAAAGACCAGCAACATGGTGCCAAAGTGCTCATGGCTCATCTCCAGGCTTTAATTACACAAGCTGGACAGAAGTAAGGAGGGGGAGATTCCCCAGCCTCCAAGATGCAATTTTTCCACCTCAAAGTGACATTTCTTTGTTTCAGCTGCACATTCAGCTGGAGCACTAAGCAGGGCTTGGTGGGCATGATCTAGCACTTTGCACCATGACAGGAAAGATCCTTCTCCTGGGTTTCCCAGTTGGACCTAAGGGATGAAGGCACGAAAGTGTCTGGCCCATATCCTGAAGGACAGCACAGTGGGACAGTGATATATCCTCAAATGATGTGGACATAGCAGACACAAGTAGAGAGAGGAGGCCAGTGGGATGCTTGCAGGGGAAAATGGGGTGTGGGGACTGCTAGCGCAAGAGGACTTGAGCAGCTATGCCTTGGCTAGCATGAAAGGCTTGGCAGATCCAAGGAGCACACCGCACTGCCCATTAAAGCACCTGCAGGCAGCAATATTCCTTACCCTCACTGCCTTCTCTTGGGAACCACCCAGATGCTTCAGGGCCATAAAGCTAACGTGGCCTCCCTATAGCTCTCCCCATACCTCCCTTTCCTTGAGAAACCCACAGCCCCACTGGGGGAGCAGCCATACCTCTTGCCCAGTCCTGATCACAGACTCCAGCAGGGCTCCCGTGTAGCAGATGGAGGATTCAGGAATGTCCGCATGGCTGTGTGGAAGAAGACAACAGAGCATTAGAGCTACTATGCACCAACCCACCCATCCTGACTCTGCCTGCTGCACCCACAGGTAAGGGTCAGTTCCAGGATGAGGAATCTCTCCATACAGGAAGGTCACGGTGAGGAGACCAATCTCTGTGCATTCCTCCTGTTCCCAAGTTATCCACCCAAAGTGGCCCAGCAACTTGTGCAGCTTCACAGGATTCAAAGCCAAAGGCATCAACATGCAGCCTTTCCTTAGAAAATCCTTCCTCGAGTTGGGATAAAGAGGCCCGGGCAACCCCTTCATTCTGTGCAAGAGGGTTTGGGTTTTGGTAGAAGGTATAAACTGCTACAGAGAGGCCTTCCAATGCTGTAGGGAGACCGAACCTTGGGAAGTACTACAGGGTCTCAGAAGATTTCATGAAACATCCTGCAAGATCCAAACAGCTTCTCTTCCATCTCTGCCAACAATGTGTCCCCCAACATCCCACCTGCATGTAAGGGCAGGACCATGCTGCCTCCTTGCCCCTAACATTACCATTAGCAGAAGCTACATCACCACATCTTTGCCCTCCCCACCTTCTCTTGGGAAGCAGCTCGCAGCATCAGGACCACCACTGAAATGACTTCCAGATTTCAAAGCCAAAACAACCCAGAATATCCCCCAAAGCGCAAGGCTACCAATGGGATTACCAGGGACATGGCACAAACCAGGAGAGTGGCAGTGACCCCCACACAGCTGCAGGTCCCCAAGCCTCAGCTGCTGCTCAGTGCAACTTACAGCTTCAGCAGGTGCCTGACAATCTGCTCAGGGATGAGACGTTTCTGGTAGATGGTGTCAGCCTCCCACACCACTGCCTCACAGATGCTGCCATCCTGGAACCGCCGCAGCTCTGACTTCTCCCCCCAGAAGGTCCGGAAGTCCAGGGCCTGTCGGGGGGAAAACATTGGCCAAGCCAGGCCAGGGACACAGGTCACCGCTGGGACCAGCGGAACCACTCCTATAACCGTCAGCCAGCCATCTGCAACCACAGCATGGCACTAGCTCTGCTCCACCCCACTCAGCACAAGCAGGGCTCCCCTCACCTCAGGGTGATCAGCCTGTGGTCCCTTCTCCAGCATGCTGGCAGCAAACTCAGGGACAAACAGGAGCCCAAACATCAGGGACCCGACATCCTTGTGTTTTGGGGGCTCAGCATCAATCGACCACTGTAAGAAAACCGGGAACATGAAGCACATGGAGAGACGAGGTTGCTGGAGCAGCGGCTGCTGGGATATTGGGCTGCTGGAAGAAGCTCCCGCTACGTGCTTTTAGGTGCCCAGATGAACACAGACAGGGAAAACCTCATTTAATAGGTCCAATGAAAAAAACAGTTGTCTTCACCGTGCCCCATTACTGAGCCAGGAATTCTGCCCAGACCAAGCCTCCCAGCTGCACCCGTCACCCCAATGCAGGGCCTCAGGTTCTGTATCCCCCACAAAGGGGACAGGTCTGAATCTTTCTCCAATGAGCAAATATCTCCTCCCCATGCCCAGCAGTTCCAGGAGGGACACATAAGACCCCACGTGCTGCAAAGGATGCAGTGTCATTGACAAACTGTATTACCTCAGGGATCTGGGGCAAGGAGTGAGCCACGAGCAGGGCTCTCCCAGCCAGCCCACGGGTCAGCAGCGAGACAACAAAGGGAAGGGCCGCAGCCACGTAGTTCCCACCCCGATCCATCAGCTCATTCAGCAGCTGCATCTTCTTGCAGGCACCCTGCAGCTTGGAAACATGCTTCAGGCTACAGAAGGAGGAGAGAAGCTGGTCACCCACCTCTGCCACCAAATCCTTTCTGAGAGAGAGAGATGCTAGAGGATGGATCAGAGGGCAAGAGCACCTCTCCTATAAGGACAGGCTGAGAGAGTTGGGATTGTTCAGCCTGAAGAAAAGAAGGCGCCAGGGAGACCTTATTGCAGCGTTCCAGTACCTGAAGGGGCCTACAGGAAAGCTGGAGAGGGACTGTTTATCAGGGAGTGTAGTGACAGCACAAGGGGTAATGGGTTCAAGCTGAAGGAAGGTCGATTTAGATTAGATGTTAGAAAGAAATTCTTTCCTGTGAGGGTGGTGAGGCACTGGAACAGGTTGCCCAGGAGGCTGAGGAGGCCCCGCCCCTGGAAGTGTTTAAGGCCAGGTCATATGGGTCTTTGGGCAACCTGGTCTAGTGGAGGGTGTCCCTGCCCATGGCAGGGGGTTGGAACTAGATGATCTTTGAGGTCCCTTCCAACCCAAACCATTCTATAATTCTGATTCTATGGATGAAGTGGGGAGTAGAGGGTCATGGCCCAGGATGGGAGCTACAAGAAGCAGCACAGCACTTTGGCATCTCAGGATGCACCATAGGACATGCTGGTCCTTGGGACAGTCATCGTTCCCAAAGGCCAAAGCATTGCTCTCCACCTGGGAGGCTATCTAGACAGTAAATGCAGAATAGCCAATGCAACAGGCACCAGTGTCTATCTCACAGTTAGCAGGGCTACCTCCCACCAGACAGGTCCAAATCCACCCCAGTCCAAAGCCAGAAGCAGCCCACTCCTCTCTGAACAGGATCCTCAGCATTACCCCAACAGTAGAGCGAGACTCACTGGAAGACATGGTCAAAGGTTCTGAGCATGGGCTTCGCAGTCATGAGCAGCACCTGAAAGCCATCCACCATTCGATCATCCAAAATTTCCATTGAGCGCTTGGCTTCAAACTGGATCTGAGCAAGGAGACAAGACAGAGCAAGAGCATGAATAGGAGGGGAGAAGGAAAGCAAATCCCTCCAGCAGTAGTCACCAATGCTCCACCATCAGCCATGGCCACCCCAGCTCCATGGTCACCAGCAGACCCTGATTCCAGACAGCCTCTGACCTCAGCGTGAAGCCAAGTCACCAACAGCTGTCGCTGCTGGCCAGACAATCCCTCCTTGATATCCCTGCCTTCAACGTGGCTTTTTTCCTGCTCCAAAACAGTTACTTCTGCCAAACACCAGCTTGGGTTCACCCAAAGGTACCCCAGAAAGAAAACAACTTTCCTCCATCATTTGAGCAAGAGAGCTAAGGCAGCAGTACATCCAAGTCTTAAAATTCACCTCTAAGCTTCAGAGCTGGAGATGGACATTAAAAGCTTAAAAAGAAACAGTGAACCCCCTCCCCATTGCCAACATCCTCCTCCAAGACATCTAACCACCCTCTGCCTGCCTCAGCTCACTCCTAAGACAGCATTTCAGGATGCCATCACAACCTGTTTGTTACCTGGTGGTATTTGCTGGCAGTCATATCAGCGCAGAGGTTCACCAGCCCAGAGGGATCCACAAAGACCACTTCAAACGCCTGGTGGAAGTCATCCAGGACAGGCTGGAAGAGCAAACACAGTCCTTAGTGCCACAGTGCAGCACAGACACCAGGGCACCACCACCTCATTGCCATCCAACGTCCTTAACAGGCACATCCCTGCCCCAGCAGTGCTGGCAGCATAGCCAGACACCCCAGAGGGTTGCTTACCAGGGAGGCATCCACATCCTTCGCTAGGCTGATGCCCGTCACGCTCAGGTCTGTGCTGGCTGTGGGCAGACAGGAAGGAACAAGTCACACCACCATCCACATCTCCTCCACCGGTGACAGTGGTACAGCTGTGTGCCAATACCACCACGGTCTCACATTAACAGTGCTAGAACGCAACGCTGGCCTCCACCTTGTGATGGGAGCTACCCACCTCTCTGCAAGCTGCTCCACCCAGCCCTGCTCTGCTGCCTCACCCCTCCTGTCCATCCCATCCTCAGGGTCTCAGCATCAGAGAGAGAAAAGCCACAATTCGCTCCTCCCCCACCATGTTCAAGCTTCATGCAGAGCCTCTGCTGACACCAGCCTTTCCCTGCCCAGAGAGGCCCTTGGAAACTCACCCAGGAACTGCAGGGTGCTCCTCAGCACCTGGTACCCACTCATCATCTTGACAATCTTGCGTTTCATCAGCAGGTAGGCAACCAGCATGGAGACCAAGAAGCCACTGAAGCACCCCAAACCCTAGGAAAATACAGGGCTGAGTCAACAAGGGCTCAACAACGCACCATGAGCCCTGGTGGACACCCCACATGACTGCTTCTGGCCTCTGTCAGAATGAGCAGGGCAGCCCCCAAGCCTGCCAGAAAGACATTGAGGCAGAGCCCTGTACAATGAGCAGAGACACGGATCCCCATGCAGGAAGGCAATACCCTAAAGTTCTTTGGGAAATGGAATGAATTTCATTCCAGGGATCTCAGGGAAGCACGATTGTCCGGTACACACAGACTCGTTGCAAGGGTAGGATGGAGCTCCTTGAAACGTAACACAGCTCAAATGAGAGTCACAAGCTCACCATACCACTCATCAGGACCAAACCACCACCCTTCCACCCCTAGGAAGGGAGAGCAGGCCAAAGGCAGGTTAGCCAAGCAAGCAGAGCCATCCCTGTCCCCTGGCACAAGACATACCTTGCTGAGCTGCCGCTGATTCAGCCAAACTTTGAGAAGAGCCAGGCCATCCTTCATGCCCGGGAAGTCGGTGGCTGTGCTAGACAAGAAGTGCAGGTGGGACAGCAGCACCGTGTCACAGAGGATGGAGTTGTTGTAGTGCGGGGTCGGGGGCTCGGGGGCTCCTGTGTAGGGAGACAACAGGACATTGGACCCAACCACAAACCTCCTGTTCACAGAAAAGGGCTGCAGCAAACCCACATCCGGGCACTGGGTGCAGTTTCTGGCTGAACCGAGCGGCCTTATGTTCCCCCAGTGCCAGACCCTACCTTCTTTGGGGGTGCTCTGCTCCATGAACCAGGCTGTCCGCACATTGTTCTTGCTGGGATAGAAGCGGCTGGGTTTGAAGAGACCCGGGGCAGGACAGGCATGGAGTCGGACGGTGACCATCTTCTCATCCTTGCCTGTAAGCACCAGGGGGGAAATGTGCAGGAGGAAGAGATTAACTGTTAGAGGTGGTTAGTCAGAAATTAACTCGAGAAAACAGGGAGTGTCCCCAGCTTGGGGAAAGGAAGAAGCTCCTTTCCGGCAAAGCTCAGCAACAGTGGAAATCATCTCAGAGCAGAGAGTGACCACATCCCAGAGCCAACAATAACCCAGAGGTAACGTTGCACATGTTCAAGTGTCATCTTCATCCCACCGGCCAGTCTGGTATCCCAGCACTCCCTTGCCTGCCCTGGCCTCACCATGCCACTGCCTGTCCCAGACCCAAATCTGCTATCACCTGGGGTCTGCAGAAACAAGCAGCACGCAGCAGCCCACGCATCCCATGTCATCTCAGAGAAAAGCCAGGCTCCCCAGCTGCCTGGGGAAGGCAAGAGGATGGCAGGGAGCAAGGCTGGGGAGAGCAGGGAAGAAGGACAGCACTAGACACAGACATGATTTTGTAGGGTCTGCTTTACTCCCTGAAGTACCTACAGGGTGGGAGAGCTAGCAAGATCAAGGCCAGGGAGCCCAGCCAAGCTGCAGAGGGGGGACTGGAAGGGGAAGAGACCTTGAGGACTAGGCTCTGTATGGAGGGAGAGTACAACTGGGAGCATCGAAGCTCCAAAATTTATTACCAATTGTGATGACAGCCCCACGACTGACTCCTCTCCAAAGGGCTTGTTACATGGTCTGAGACCCCCACACCACCATCCACCTAATGCCAGTACCCACTCACACCCCCGACCAGAGCAAGGCTCAAGTGCCACCTTGAGGCCTCAGGAGCAGGATGGGCTTGAGATGGTTGCTGTTCATGTAGGCAAACTTCATGCTGCCAAAGAGCTTCTCCTTGGAGAAGTGCTGGGCAATGTGGGCCAGGTACAGAGCTCTCTTCCGGTGGTAGCGCTGATTCAGGTTATCTTTGTCTTGGAAGATTTCCTGGGAAGAGAGGGACAGGGCAATCACACCTCACCTGCCTGCAGAGCCCAGTTCAGCCGGAGGCACTACACCACCCACCATTCCACCCAGCCCCACAGGCAGCCCTCTCTGAGACACACGGCTACAGCCCCAAGGAGCTCCAAGTCTGTCAGCACTACCTTGCTGCTGGCTCGCCAGGCTCTAGGATCACAGGAGACAAAGCAGAGCCACGCAGCCAAACAGAGCATTGGTTTATCTCAAACCCTGTTAGAGCAAGTCTGGGCAGCAAAAGGAGGGAGGTCTAGTAGGGTAACAGCCTGCAAATATCACCCTCCTTGTAACACCGACTTGGGAGCTGGGGCAGAAGTACAATGGGGTACAAAGTGGGACAGCGTCTATCTCCCCAGCAATGTGGAAGGTTCAGCCCAGGCAGAGAGAAGGAAGACCCTCATGAAGAGCTACAATCAAAGTAGCCGAAAGATCTAATTTGAGTTAGTGGTGAGATTGCACTCCCCAGCTCCTTGTCAGAGTCACCACATTGAACATCCAGATGCCACAACCTCACTCAGGAATGGAGAGGACAGGGCAGGGGCCATGGGGGACCGGAGAGGATGGGGCTTAGCCCAGGCAACCTGAGAGCGAGAATGGCCAGACTCACCCGCGGCATGGTCACCGCCACGTCCACATTGATCTCTGGCTTAATGCAGGTGCCCAGCAGGTAGCTGCCCACCACCTTCAGCTCAGCCGGGGGCAGGAAGCGGAACCTCCCCTTCACACTGAATGGCACCTGCAGGAATGGGACCTTCACGCCCTCGGGGAGCCAGGCCTGGTCAGTGAGCTGGGAACAGACAGGACACATGAAAAGCTCTAAGCATCACTAACAGAGACCTGGATGCCTCTCCCCACACAACTGCAGGCATCTGCACCCAGGGTGTAAAGATGGAGCATCCCCCTCTCCCCTCTAACATGAAATAAAGTAATATTCTTTCAGTCCCTAAGGGAGATGCTCCATGGGGACCTTTGCCTGCACAGCAACAGCAGAGCCTACTCCATAAAGGGGCCTTGCCACCTCCTCCATCCCTCTGGGACATACTTCAGTTTCTGGGGTCTCTGGGATGGCACTCAGGAGGCTGTTAATTTCATGGAGGAAGGCATCAATCTTCTTCTTCTTTGTCTCCTTCAATGTCACCTCCTTCAGAAGTTCTTCGATCTGTAGGGGGAAAGGGGACCACAAAAAGTAGATGCAACACTGGAATTGCTTCTGCCCTTTACCTGGTCCTCCAGCACCAACCACAAGCCTGGTGAAGAGGGCAGCAGGTGACCTGGGGAACACACCTGAGCCTCTGTACAAACCCTGCCCAGAGCTGGCAGTCTAGTCAGCCCTTGGGCAGAAGAATAATGCAGCTCTTGTCATCTCCTGTGAAATGCTGGATGGGCTCCTGTCATCTCCTGTGAAATGCTGGATGGAAATCAACTCCATCCCACTGACTTCTGTGTGAGGTCCAGCCACAAAAACCTGATTCACATAGGCATAGCTCTCAGAAAGGGTTTTTTGTACAACAGAATACCATCTGCAGGAAACGACTGTGCAGATTCATACCACGAACCTGGCCCTACAGATTGTCCCACCAACACCAGCACATCAAAGCTGCTCCTTATAAAAATTACCAATGTTACAATCACCAGGAGCCATCTAGTCACCACCCTGACCTCCTCCTAACACAGGCGGTTTGCTTTCCCAGGACACAAACCAACTCTCCCATCTCATCCAGAACCTGGTCAAAGACAGGCGCTGGGTGCACCTGGTGATGTTACTTCCTCACGCCGACAAGCAATAAATCATTGGCAGCAAGGTATGCAATGCTTGTGCTTCCACCATACGGCAGGTATGTGCTGGGGGGGTGCGCGTGTTCAATTTTAGTGGTGTAAACGAAGCAAAGAGCCTGGTGCAAGATGGTGATAGGAATTACAGTGTAAATATCAGTAATACACTGGGTGCCTTGCAAAGGCTGTGACTTCTGTCCCTGCCCCATGCCCAGCTCCTGCAGAGGATTTACTGGGTCAGGAGGGCACAGGGGCCTGCCAGCGGCCTGGGGTCTCTTCCCCAGGCGGCTCCTGGAAAGCTCCGGATCCCAGACCCCGCTGTTCCCCGGCCTCCCCCCCCCCCCCCCCCGCCCGCCCTAGCTTAGCCCCCCCCCGAAGGGCAGAGCACGGCCAACGGCGACCCCTCGGGCCGGCGGGCCTCCCGGCTGACCTGCAGGCGGAGCAGGCTGGAGTGGAAGAGATCCTCTGTCTCCTTCAGCTGGCTCAGCTCCTCGCTGGTCGGTGGCTTGTACAGCTCGGCCCGGCTCAGCTTCGCCGGCTGCAGGACTCCGGCCCCGGCCGGTGCGGCCCTCTTCGCGCTCCGCGCCGCGCCCCCGGCGGGAGGCTCCTGGCCCGCCGCGTCCGCCGAGCCCTGCGAACGGAAGACAGCACGGCTCGCCCCGGGGTCCCGCGGCCCCGCGACAGGGGCCATCAGGGCGCCGACCCCTCGGGACGCCGATCCGATCCGATCCGATCCCCCCGCCCCGCGCCCCCGCCTCACCGCCATGGCCGCCGCCGCCGCACACGCGCGCGTGGACACTGTCACCACGTGCAGCGCCACTCACCCTGCCGGCCGCTGAGCGCCGCTCCCCATTGGCCGCACAATAGGAGTGCAAGGCTTCTATTGGCTGCGCCAGCTGCGTCCCGCCTTCCCCCCCCGCCCACGGAGCCGCCCCCGGAGCCGAGCTCTCTTGGGCAAGCGGGCGTGTCTTTGCTTTACGGTAGGTCGTGTTGGGAGAGGTGGGGTTTGCGGTGGTTGCGGGTACTTGACGGCAGCACGGCGCCCACCCTCACGGCCGTGTGGAGGGGGTCTCCCCGGGCGGGGCGGGGGCTTACGGCCCCAGGGGCGCCCCGCTGAGGTGTCCCCTCCAGCCCTGACAACGCAGACCCCTGTGTGGGCTCACCTGATCCCCTCGGGCTTCCCCCTCCCTTGACTGGAATGGTACCCAGCGCTGCCCCCGCTGGCTGCCCAGGGCCAGACGGGCTGTAACCAAAATTCTCAACTTTTAACCCCAAAACTGCACTTCTCGGGGCAAGCCAGTGCAGTTTCACGTTCAGGCTGTGCGTGGGTGGTGGCTTGCCCCACACAATGAATTCAGCGGCGGACCCGCTGGCTGCGGCCTGGCTGCCGTGCCTCCTGGGGACCCTGACCTAAGAAGCGCCGTGTTTTTCACATTGTGTTCGAAAGGGACCTTAAAATAATTGGGGAGGGGGAGATGAAGTTTATTGGGGTTTAATAAATGTACCGGACTCCCATTTTTCAGTCTGGTGTGACTTCATACTCTAGACATGGAAAATTTGGGGTTGTTTGGGTGTAGGGGTTAGGTGGGTGACCAGGGCATCAGCTGGGCTTGGAGCAGCTGACACCGTCTGTATATAAATAAGCTGCAGTGTGTACAATACACATGGTTCTGGCAAACGGCTGAGCTGGGTCTAAAAAATCATCCTCTCTGTTTTTGAGCCTTGGGTGGTTCAGCAGTAGAGCTGCGTGTGCCTTCTGACCTGGGGATTTTCAAACAACCCTGAGTTACTTGATGTTTTCAAGACACAGTGAAGACAGAGAACCATTTGCTGCACCCAGAAAAGAGGTTTATTTACCAAATCAGCCAGGCTGCAGGCAGCACAGCTGGGTTGACGCTGGGTAGGGTGAGCACAGAGCTGCCTGCGTGCTGCAGAGCCGGGCTCTGGTTCTTCGTGATTAATCGGGGTGGACATCCCTTACATGACCTGCAGAGAGCACAAGGCAAAGCTGTGGCAGCCTGACCTGGCTTGGCCAGATCCCACAGGAGCTGGAACAGGCACCGGGAGCAGGGCTGGGCCAGCAGCAGCCTACGAGTGGATTACCGGAACAAGAGAAAATGAGAGAAATATCTCCTTTCTACATGCCTTTACATATATATATGCCTTTACAGAGGCAACTCCAGACCTCAGGTACAACTGGATTTGGGTTAGGGTATTTCAAAGCCCACTCCATGTGTGTCACTGCATGGGAGGTCACAGATTTGGGGCTCAGATAATTTTAGTTCTGTTTCCAGCTCTTTGACTGGCTTCTGCATAACTGTAGACAGTTTAATTTGCCTCTCTGCGCCCTGCCATGCATCACTGTGAAGCAGAGCTGTTGTGACTGCAGTGGGACTGACCTTCTTTAGAAGGACTCTGCTCTGGGGTAGCAAACCCAGCCTGGAGTCTGCCATCTCCACACCAGGTCCAAATTCTTCTCCCTGAACCGCTGCCACCTTCAGTTCAGGTTTTTTTCTGCACTGTGGTAACCCTATAGGCAGGATCTCTTCAAGAGCAAATGTGTAGGCATACTAAGACGGAGGGTAGAAGATCACATATCTGTCCTGAAGGTAAACGTTGGAGTTTAGAGAACTCCCCAGTGAATTGGGCTGAGCTCTGTCCCCAACACAGGACCCCTAAGCCAATCATGGGAAATACGAGCGGATAAACAAGCAGGTTTGGAGGGGAAAAAAACAAGCTGGGTGTTCAGACGATATTTGCAGCTAATTTTCTGTCTGCCCTGCGGGTCTTTGCTGCATCTGGTTTGCAACGGAGTGGGGCAGGCCCTCATTCTTACCTCTGCTAGAGAGAGCAGAGCAACGCCATGTCCCTTGGTGACCACAGCTGCCCACCTTTCACCTGGCAGAGCTCATTTCCATCATTTCCACACACTGCCGCTGCGCAGCATCTCTGCCTGGGTAATCCCTGCGTGGGGCCAGGCATCATTTCCATTCCCAAAACAGGCTGGCATCAGCCCCCGTGCAGCCTGACCTGCTGCCTAGCTGGGCACGGTCACCAGCACCATTGCCAAGAGCCCCCTCAAGCCTCACGTCCCCAGTATTTAACAACTTCCATGCAAGAAAACCTGCTGAAAGCCAGGTCTCAGCCTGGTGTCAACCAGGGGACCAGGACCCCTGCAGGGGGGCATTTGGCTCCTGCTTTCCAAGGAAAGCCTCCCCAAAGCCAAGCTGACCCGTTGTTGTATTTGAGGCCCACCTCCTGCACGCAAATGCTTGCGGTGGGGATGTGGGTGACGGCTGTAGGTATGAGAGGAGGTGTCTGGTCTCTGTTACCACTCATTGCAGCTCCTGCCCAGTTGCTGCATCACAGCCTCTCTCAATCCCAGACAACAGCGGCAACATCCCCAACCCTCTCTAGAGCATCCCAGGAAAGGATTTTTGCCAATTGCAAACTCCAAATCACTTCTTCCTCCATCTCAGTGTCCTGGGTTCAGTCCTGCAGACTTACCCCTGCCTTTGAGCTGGGGATACGAACCCTCTTCATTCATCTGCACCCATGCACATGCTTCCGTACACTCCTTTGCATCTCAAGGTCACTTCCAAAATTGACTTCCAGTTAGCGTAGATGTTTAACTCCCATCTGGTTTTGCCAGTAATTCCTGTGCATAGCCCCAGTGACTCCGCTGAGTACGAATTACAACGTCAGCTCCTAACTCAGGAAGAATTTATCCCCTGTGTTCCCAAAATAAACAGCTCCTTGGCCAGAGGAGCTCCCATTCCTCCCCTTTCCCTCCTGCCCCCGACAGGACTAGGGCCCCTGCATTCCAGCTCTGCTCCTCTCTCCCATTCCCAGTGCTCCGTCCCCGCTGTGCCGCGCTGCTCTCCAAGATGTGATTCACTGCCTGACACCTCCGGGTGCTGTGGGCATACCTGCGGTGTCGGGCTCCCTTCTGATTGAAGGTGAGGGTAATTACAGCCCTGTGCAGGATTTTTAGGAAGGCTGGGAAAACCAGTTTGGTCATTCCTGGCCCCAAGGTCACATCCCCGCGCTGCTTGAGGGCAACAGGGGAGGAGGGACTCAGTTACTTGGGGAAAAAACAGCAGGTCCCGGGTGGGTCGCTGGGGTGCCCATTGTGCAAACCCCTCAGCATCCCCCCCTTAGCCCCCGCTGTCCCCAGGACAGGGTGTAACACCTGGCTGGGGTGGCAGAAGGGGCTCAGGGTCTGGCCTTGAGGGGGGCTGGATGACAGCACAGTGCCTGGAGCCTCCTCAGCCTCCTGCCACCCCACCAGCACCCTGCGTCCCCCTGCTTATGGGTGAAAGCCCTCACCCTGTAGCCTCCAGGACAGGGCATGTGCACACACGCGTGCACGCGTGTGATATGTGTGCATACCTGCATATATGCACACACAAACACCTGCACACACACAACTGCATGCACACATGTATACACCCCAGCACACACAAACATCTCTAGACACGCGTGCCCACACATGTTCACGCATAAACACACACATGTAGATATACACATATATACAAACACATACATATAAACACACATGCACGCACACCCCCTACATACCCCCACACAAACACATATTCATGTGTGCAAGCACACAAACATACATATGCACAGACACACATATGCACTCATGCATGCATATACACACGAACCTACATACACACACCTACAGACCCACGCAGTCATGCACACACAGTCACAGCAAGAAGCTGCCAGCTCTGCTGGAGCCAGAGGGACCTGAGGACCTGGGGGCGCAGAGGAAGGTTAGGGGGACCAGGGGGACCAGGGCAAGTGGGCCCCTGGACGTGCCACCCCAGGACAGCCAGGCAGCCCGGCCAGCCCTGCAGCGGGGAGCAGGACCAGTGCCGCCTTTCCCAGAACAGGTTATTTAATAAAGTATTTCAGCACCTAGTGAGTCATTAATTACACCCCATCCTACAATGCTAATACTAATAACAAAAAAATATTTTACAGCATTCCACGCCCCTCACAGGCATCACGCACCTCCCACCATCCCACCTTGCCCAAAGAGCCGCTGCTGGGCTCCCGCTTCCAGTCATGCTTCTCCCCTGCCACCTGGAAACCCCTGAGGAATCAGAGGAATCCTTCCCCTGACCCCAGCCCAGGAATCTGGGGTTTCCCAGCCCAGATGAAGCCATTCCCAGGTGGTTTCTCACCGAGGGTGAGCATCCCCAAGCTCTGTGTACCAGCATCTTCTTGGTGTGTCATCCCAGAGCTCCTTCTTTCCTGAGAGGTGCAGATGGGCAGCAAGCTGACATCAGCACACCCCTGGGGAAATCCAACATCAACATCAGCTATCCAGACACCGCCACCAAAATTCAACAGTGGCATCTTACAAATGGCAAAACTCCCCTAAATATCACATGCACTTCCTTTAAAACATCTACATTGCACTGAAGAAACCACAAAACAGCCCCTGACTACTGTCACATAGACAGCCAAGCCACCCAAATACCTTATGCTGTGTCCTACAGAGTCAACTCCAAGCCCCAGAAGGTCCATGACCACCAACCCCAGGGCAAAACCCACAATCCATCCCTTTGCTCCACACAAATGGAAGTTACTTGTGGGTACACAGCCTGCCTCCCTGCACGGGACGAGCCAATGTGACAGTCAGTACTCAAAATATCTCCTATGAGATAACAGCACTGGAGGGAGCAACAGGCCGGGGCTGAGTTTTTTCCCCTCCCTGTTGGGTTATTCCTATTTGCATCTGTTCCTCACTTGGTTCACCCATGCTGGTGCAGCAGGGCTGTCCTTTCCCCTGGGATGCAAGGAGGGCCAGAGGCAGTGTTGAACCACTGGCAGCAATCACTGGTGTCCCAAAAAGGGGGAGCTGAAGAAGAAAAAGGGAGTTGCTGCTCCTCATTATCCCTTTACACTTGGCAAAATGAAAAGCATGGTGGTGACTTGCAGACATGGGATTTTTTTCCAGGGGATCCAAATCCCTTTGGCCTGACGAAGCTGTTTGGAAACAGGGTGCTAGATCCTAGCCTGGCAACCTCCTGCCCGCAGGCTTTGAACCCGCTGAGCTGGCAGAGGGGCCATCAGAAGCATGGGGAGGCATATAGCTGCTCCGCACTGCTTTTCCTGGGAGCATCTCTCAAAAACCTAAGCACCTCCAAACCTCAGCCCAGGTGCTGATGACCTCGACCACGTGGCTTGAACCGCTGTGCACGAGTGCACACCCGCATGCACACCTGCACACACACACGTCCTTGATCCCTCTGCATCACGCGCAGCCAGCGGGAAGGGGCTGTGGTCAGACAGGGCTGCCGAGCAGGTTTAGCCATCACGTTGACCCCAGCTTGTGCTGCGTCCGCCCTCCCGCCACACTGCCTCATCCCACCCCAGGGCCTTCCTGCAGCCATCGCTGCTGCGGAAATGTTCCGGTTCCACAGCAGCAGTGGGGAGCTAAACCTCAAGCTAAAACCTTGGCAGATCTCCAGGCTCACCATCACTCGCAGATGTCTCACACTTCCCTGCAGGCAAAGCCAGCTCCTGCCTGTGGCTCTCCCCACCAGATGTTTGCATCCATCCCTAACTGCCCTTGGCCACCCCACCGCCACAGATGTTTTGTTTTTTTTCTAAGCCCCCCAAAACCTGATCTCAGTGATAGTGCCTGAAGTGACACAGAAAGCCACAGTCTGGCCATGGGGGGACAGGGCACTTCTCTGCCTGGCCAGTCCCTCCCAGCAGCTTTACCCAGATTTGATGGGGTTTCTTGCTTCTCCTGGGAAGAGGAGGTTCTGTCCCACCTCAGCAGAATCTGCATTTAATTGCAGGATTAAGTAGTTCCTCCCTTTGGTTTCTAAAGTACTTTCAAGTGCTTCAAATTCTCAAGTATTAACACATGATAGAGTCATTTGTTACTCCCAGACAAAAATAAGCTGGTACACAGGGTAGTGACACAAGAAAGCACTCCTGTAATGTTTGACTGTCCGTCCCAAGTATGGCCATATCACAGAAACATGTACCTAATGAGTAATCTTCACAATGGCCAAGAAGTGGGGGGACCTCATCAGGGCAAAGAAATAGTATAAAGTAGAAATTTGTAGCCATGGAAGCTTTAAACAAAATCCCAAGGGTTTCACCCTGGGAATCAGGCAGGCACCCAGCATGTTTCTGACAGCCACCAAAAGAAAAAAGGTCCCAGGGGAGCTGGAGCCCAGCTCCTGACTTGGACACCACCAGCTCCTCACTGTGGGATGGTGTCAGAGGGATGCCAGAGTCCCTCCCAGCACTTGGGGACCACCAAGGCAACGCAGCACCACATTGATTAAAATGAGCCTCAATCATCACTCCTTGCTTGGATGGATGGTGGTTTGTTAAGTGTCACCTGGTTAATTAAGCCTCACCTGTCTGCATGGGGAGGGAGCAGCCACTTTGCATCCCCCCGCCAGTGGCAGTAGCAGCTCTGGGGCTTCATGAGGATAAAGCTGAGGTTCACAGGATGGTACGACAGCAAGAGCCCTCCTCAGGGGGTCATATGCTGGGAGCGTATGTTATACACTCCTCCTTAGGCAAAAAAAAACCCCAAACCCTAAAAGGTCAAAAATTCAAAGAGGACTAAACCAATCCATACATATGGGTTGGGGGTGGAGAGGGGGAGACTGATTTTGATTGTCCAGAGTCAGTGGCTCTGGCAGCTTTATCTCAAACTGTGGTGAGCTGAATTACACAAAGAGAACTAATAGGAAGTTGACACATTTTCTAACATGGTAGCAGTAGTTCGCCTCCTTTTAAATCACCGATTTGCTTTTTGCATAGATTGTTTTGTGCCCTTGTTTTTATGTTCCGGTCGCTTTTGTTTTCTTTCTGCGACAGGCAAGAGAGTGAATTTATCTGATTTCCTGGCTGTTGCTGTGGGATTTACACATAGCAACAAAGAGAAAAAAAATCTTTTCTTTTTTTTTTTTCCCCTGATAGCAACAAACAACCTGCAGCCTCCAAAAATCACATCGGAGGCACTGAGGGAGGGGAAAACCTCTGCCCCTTTCCTCTTGCAGTTGTGCCACGTTCTATCAGTGATGGTTGGTTTGCCTTGTCTGTCCCACCAAAGCAGCCCATGGCAATCTCCCTGCACTAGAACAGCACTCTGTTCCCCTCACTCCCCCAAAAAATTAAATCTCCAGGGCAGGTCCTGAGACTAGAGGGAGTGGAGAGAGCCACGAACATGCAAATGTAGCTTTTATTTATTCATGCTTTAAACCTCCAAGTGCCAAACTGCCTGGCAATGCAAGTGCCCTCCCTCCTGCCCTTTCAGCCAAACCCCAACCCATGTGGTGCTGGGCAAACGTCAGCAGAGGTGGTGATGATGATGATGACTTGATTAATTGAAATCTTCAAGCACACCTGGCTCAGATTTAGCAGCTCTGGCCCCTTATTTTCTTTGCCCAGCCCTCCCATCCTAATGATTCTTCAAGACAGCCTTGGTCCATCCTCATTCACCTAATGGGGAAACTAAGGCAAGGCAGTGGTAGGGTTTGCTGGGGTGCAGGAAAGCTGAGTCAGGGCTAACACGGGCATTTGGGAAACTGTCTCAGAGTTCTCCATTTTGCTCTTGCTTCCCACAGAAACAGAGATTATGCAACTGTGTTGTCTGTCTCTCTGCCAGATCCCTTCTCATTCATGGTTTTTAACCCATGCGGGCAGCTTCACCCCGAGGTGTAGGTGTTTCAGAGATGTTTTGTGGATTTAGGCAGCTCAGCTGGGAGGATGAAAAAGACCAAAGTCTTCCTCCACTGGGAGTAAGATAACAGGGTGCACTGAATTGCATTACTAGCCATCTGAGACTCCACACAAGAGGGTGCTACCAGAAACCAGCTTCAAAGCTCTGCTGCTCCAGCAACATCTTGCAAAAGTCTTACCCTGTGGGTGTTGAGGCTGTTCTCCTGGGCCTCCTCCACAGGGATGAGTCCCAAGTGTGTGGCCTCACCCCACAGGATGCTTTGGGGCTGGAAGGACAGAGAGGAGCACCCTGGCTTTGGGCTGGGATGATTCTCTCTTCCCCAGCACCTACAGACCCTGCAAGGCTGCTCTGTGAGCTGGAGGTGTCATCTGCTGAGGGCAGAGATGGCTTCCTCATGAGGGAATACCCCTCTGAGGTCTACATGAGAGTCCTTCCACCAAAACAAGAACTGGGGACTGGCTTTGGGGAATCTGGACAAATCTGCTTTGCTGCCCTTTAGCCTGGTTTGGCCTCAAAGGGTAGGAGTTACCTGCCCTTGCTTAGACACCCAGGAGAGACATGCCTGGAGATGAGTCAGGGGAACACGGGGTGAGGCCAGCTGTCTCCTGGAGGCTGCAGAGGGAGCTGAGGGCTTTGTGCTGTCTAACATCCATGTGGATCCAAAAACCCCAAATGCCCAGACCTGGGGTGACAGGCACACTTGAAACTCCCAGCTGGATGCTCTCACTTGGATACCCGATCCTGCCCTGCTGTGGGTTATTGCACCCAAGTTTTATGCCAGAGAGGAACGACTCTGCTCTCATTTGGGGTTTCCTTTGCCTCCTCTGTGCCTGGTGTAGGAGGAAACACAAAGAGACAGATGCCCCAGGCAGCAGGTCTTGCAGCCTGGGTGAGGACAACAGCAGCACCCAGGGGAGAAAGTTTGGTCATGGGACAATTTGAAGTTACTTAGGAGATGCTGGACATCTCACTTTGGGGCCTTTTCCTTTGATCTGTCTTTTAAACAATTGGGGCGGGGGGGGGGGGGCTGCACTCAAGACTCATGGTGCTTATTATGAGAGAGACAGAGACAAAAGGGAAATAATTTCAGGTGGTCATAACACTATAAAGTCTCTTATAAGAGGAACAGCTGTTCAGACTGGGACTCTTCTGTCCCCAGAAGACATCCACAAGAAAGGTTATGGTAGACCCTGTAAAATTACAAGGTACAGAGTGTGTCTGCATAGAAAAGGACCACTCATCTTCCTCTCTACCGTGAGGATGAGGACATCAAATAACCTAGCAGGCAGCAGGATCAAAACAAACCAAAGGAAATGATTCTGTACTATAACAGGTCATTAGATTGGGCAGCTGTTTGCCACAGGATGTTGCAAATGCTTAAAATTTACCTGACTTCAAAAATAACTAAACAAATTCATGGGAAAAAAATCTACTGAAGGCTATTAAATATAAGGACACCTCTGACTCAGAGAGTCTGAGTCACAAAAAAAAGTAGGAGGTCAAGGAAATATTCTGGGGAAGTATCACTTGTTCTTACACCCTTCTAAGGGTGCATTTCCATGAATGCACAGCTAGTTGGGCCATGAGGGGCCATTTCTATATATAAGAATATAGAACCACCCAGCAATGAAGCATGGCTTCAGTCATAAGTTTGTTACCCACCTGCATGAAACTGCCCGAAGATTTTGCTGCTGTGCCATGCAAAGCATCTCCTGGAGGCATGGGGTCCGGGGGGGACACGTGGCACCCAGCAGGTGGGGAAAGGAGATAGCGCCCAATGGGACCCTTGCAGGCAGGTTCCTGGAGATAGCGTGACAGCGGGGGAATCGCTTGGTGCAGCGCCTTGATAGAGCACCAGCTGCTGGCTCTCGAGCCGAGAAACCAAGCCTGAAAGCCATGAGATAAGGTGAGAGCAGACGGAAACCAGCCCATGACCTGGCAGTGAGAATTTCCAAATCTTCTTTTTTGTTCCTGCGATGCAGGGAAACAAGATCAAAAAGGAAAATATTCAAAGCAATTAATATGCACTTGGAGCAGGCACAGCCCAGCCATGCTGCCCCAGACCCAGCTGCAGGGTCAGGCTCTGAAGTGGTGAGCAGGGCACAACTTGTACAGTATCTTCATAGTTTTCATGACCAAGATGCCCTGAGAGTTGGATGATGAAAGCACCAGTAGGAGCTGAATTCAGAGTCATCCCAGTGGATGGTAGCACCTTTCCATCTTTTGGGCTGCTCCCATGTCTGCATCTATAAAAGAGACAAGTTAATTGCCCCTAAAACAGCCGCCTAATCTTCAAGTCCTCCATTACCTGCATATTACTGTGCATCTGCTGAACGGAAAGAATGCCATCTTCACACCAAGGGCTTTGCAAAGTGTTACCATCCCTCTGTGTGCAAAGTGGCTCCTGTGAAGCCAATGTCAGTGCCAGCAGAGAGCCTCAAAGTCTTTGGTCTCGCTCTGCAGCCATCTCTAATGTCAATAAAATGCTGCCGGCCACATCACCAATCAGATGCCCATGAAATACAGTCAGTAAGTGAGAAGCCTGTTGTTTTCTCCTGCCTTGCCAAGCTTTTGAAAGTACCTCCAAGAATGAGAGCAGCCATGAGTGCCACAGGTTGTATATATTCCCATGTTCTGTGTTCTGAAAGCCCCGGATAAAATATGACTGAATGTTTTTTTGTTATTTATTAATCACCAGAATTTTAAGAGTAACAGCAAATCCTTTGACAGATTTGCAGATTTTTAGACAGCAAGTAGATGTGAAAGAAGCATATATGCATATGTATTTGATATATATGTGAAAGATGTGATGTTGATGAGTATAAACACAAAGGAGGGTAGGGCAGCAGAATCAATGGGACAATATTTTCACACATATGAAAACAAAACCAGAAGAATGCCCTATGATCAAGTCAAGCTGAACTGGAGATTGCTCTGAAAGGAACAGCTTTATAGCGGTAGAGGACAAGCTAGGCATGGTGTTATTAAACGCACCCTTCTAATTTCTTTTGCTCATAAGTGATCAGGTAAATGAAAATATGTCTCACTCTAGGCAAAACGCCTGCATTTCTGAAGCTGAACACATGTTCTGCTGCTGAGGGAAAGATCTGAGTGCCCCAGCAACGCTCACCAGTGCTGCACTTAAAGAAAAAAATAACAAACCAAAACAAAACACCAAAGAGAGAGAAATATATTAAAAATGGATGCTGAGAGAACAACATGGTTGAGATGGAAAAAAGCTTTTATCCAAGTTGTGTGGCCTTCATTGTATTTTGGCTTCTTGTTTGCAAAGGGAAGGATTTGCTCCCTGTAAGGTGCTTGCTGCTTCCTCCAGTTCCTATTTTGCAGCCCCTACTCCATACGTTTTCCCTGTGAAGGGAGATGCTTTCAGGCCTCCACTCCCTGGGGCTTCCCTGCTTTGCCCCAATCACACACACACGCGCGCGCACACACACACCAGAGGGGCAGCAGGAAGAGGGAAATAGCTAAAACTTGCCCCTTTTGGTCATTCCTGACAGCTGGCAAGTACATTCAGTTGTTTTTTTTTTGTTCCCGAGGGCAAGAGCAAGGAAGGGTCCCTTGATTATCTCAGAGATATGGGGCGCACAAACCAGACAGGACCAGGCTGCAGCTAGCTCACCCAGCTGAACACCTCCCCTGCAGCGCCAGTGAATGCATCAGCCTCTCCCACCCATTTCCCACCACATGCCAGAGACAAGAACAAGAGCATTTTAATTTAAAGCACTGGAAATAAGGCTCCGGATGCAAAGGCTTGGGTTGGCTCTTAAACTCCTTCCCTCCTACTCTTCCAGACCCTCCGGGACGTCCATGCAAAGACAAAACAAACCCATTTGAGATAAAATCCACAGCTGTTAGTTTGGGATCAAAAGCAGCATCAGAGCCTTCTCCACTTTTAAAACGGGGATGCTCCTGCAGAGAGGACTGGCCCACCCAGATGCAAGCGTGCAGCCCGGTGGTGGCTCCCTTTGTGCTCTGCCAGCCCTTGTATCAACACCCAAGGTTCAGAGAAGAGGAGTAACCCATCCTACAGGCCAGGTAGAGGATGCTGAGATGTGCTGAACAGCACAAGGACATGCCACGTCCCAAACCCATCATGCACTGAGAGCTTGAAGTTGGTGTGGCCAAGGGGTTTCCGGCAGGATGGAGAAGCATGTGGTTAATTAATGGAAATCTCCCAGGAGGTAAACAAGTCTGGAGGAGACTTACCTGGCCCTGCAGGCAGCTGTAGGTGGGGATTGAGATGGTGGCACAGCAAAGCACTGAGGCACAGCACCTACAGGGCACAGCCACCCTCTGCCCTGTCCACAGCTCCCCCAGGGACCCTCTTGCAGGGCTGCGCCCTCCAGCCACAGTCACGAACACTGGAAACGGACGTAATGAGGTTGCCCCAAGGTCTGCAACAGGGTGCCAGTCAAGCAAGGAGAACCGAGGGGTGGCTGGAGGGAACATGCATACAGGGGAGCTGGTGGGGCCGAGGGGCAGATGTTCAACCTCCAGCTATTGCCTCCTCAGCCCTCATCCTTGCAAGCTGGTGTTGAGGTGCCCATCCCTCTACTGGCCTCCCTTCTCCAGAAGGGTGCATGAACACTGCTCTCCCACACAGGCAATGCTGGAGGGTTTCAGCCTTGTGACATCAGACCAGTGGTTTTTCAGTTGTTTTTCCCCCAGACCCCTTAGAAGCTCTTCCCAAATTTCCACGGGATGGCAAGCCCCAGGATGGAGATGACTGCACTGCTTATTCAGGCCAGGCAGCAAGGCTTCTCCAGACTTGTTCCCCTGTCTGGGAAATTTGCATTATTTACCCTCCTGGTGATTCAGGCTCCTGCAGGAAAGTTCAGCCTCCTCCTCGCCACTCTCAGGCACACAGAGCAGTTTGCAGGGCCTGTGCAACGGCCTTCCTCTCTATCCAGCCCAATGCTGCTGAACAAGGCTTTTGCACCCACCACAGTGTGGTTTCCAGAGCTCATAGCCTACCCGTGCATACAGAGGAGTGAGATGTTGCATCTGCCACATGAGCCCTGCAAGCACTTTTGCAGAGGAGCATCTCATTTTTAAGAAGCTGAAGGTGGAGGCTGTAAGGGAACCTCTCCTGACCCAACCCCTCTCTGGACCTTCTCACCCAAGGGAGTCTCTCTGCGGTTCCACCCAAGCCTGTTGCTTGTGCCTGGGGCTCGGTGCTTACGCTGCAGTTTGTCTTCCTTCCTCTGAATCTGTTCATGTTTGTTGTGGAAAGGGTCAGGAAAAGGCCAAATTCAACCTTGGCAAAGCAAAGTCCAGCTGAACTGACTTGGCCATCCCTCTGATTCCTATTGGAAACTCTTCTTTGTGGTCAGTTTTCAAGGCCCTGGGCAGGACCTGAGCTGAGCATCTTCTGCTAAGCCTAGCTAGCCATGCATTTTAATGGAGCTACTGGCAGAAGATGACTGCATCACTGCTGGAGATCAGCCCACAGAGGCCACCGGAGGTACAGCAGCGAGTGAGAGTGCTCATAAGCTCAGCTGATAGCAGCTGATAATGTGCTGGAAGTGAAAGGTCTCAGCCCAGCACCGATCATGGTGTTGATGTGCACCCAGTTCCTGAGCCAGGAGTGATGTGAGACCTAGAAGAACTTCCTCCTCTCCCTTGCTCACCTTCTGCAAAATGCTGTCCCTTCTCACCGTGGCTTCTGCCCAAATACAAAGAGCTGGCTGCTCTGGAGGTAAAACTGGGGTCTAATGCACCCACTCGGAGTTCACCAGGCAGCTGCTGTGTGGGCTCCAGCTCCTTCACTCTGCTGCCAGTGCCTGCCTAGCCCAGATGGCTCATCCCCAGCAATGGGGACAGCTGGGAATCCCTGCTTGATGGTCACCCCCTCTCAAGGGAAGGACAGTCCTGCAGAGCTGACACTACAGCAGAGGTGAAGGTGAAGCGATCGGGTTGTTGTGTTAGGGTGGTGCCTCTCCCAAAGTGCACCCAGGGTCCAATGTCAGCTTGTGCCAGTGATGCTGATGGCCGCCCCACCTCAGCCACACCGTAATGCTCAAGACAGGGATGTCTTGTGCAGCAAGAATAATCTAAAATGCTGGTCCCTGACACAGAAACTATTGCTGGGACTGAACCATATCGGTATTTCAGTTACCTCTCCATGAATAAAGCTTTATGTCCCCCAGATCACTGCTTTGGAGGGTGACAACGGTCATTTCATGCTTCAACAGAAATCATATCGGGAGCCTCTGAGGACTACAGCATGTACCACCGCTGCTGTGTGCAGCTGGAGGACTGTTCCCATAGCTGGCAGCTTGAACAGCTCAGACATTTCAGTGTGCTGAGCCCGGAACAGGAGGTGTAAGATGACCTGAACAGTTGGTTACACAAACTCTTTGGAAATGCAAACCACTGTCTGACAGGCATAAGGTCACAGCCATCACCCTCCCCAAGCCCTGGAATCACAGCTGAAATAGCATTGTAATGTGCTTATAATTTATTCATCAGCTGAATGAGAGCAGCAGCAGGCATTTTGATGGCACCCTTTTATCAAACCCCTGTGATGGACTTCATCCATTTTAAAAGAGCAAACTAGAGTAGAAAGGAAAAAAAATACAACTTTATTCCATTCAAATTTAAGCAAGCAAGGAAAAGGGCAAATCAAAATAAGGTTAAAAAGACCCACTAAAGATGATTTTTTTTCTCTTCATTTTTCTTCTGCTTTGTTCTAAATCTTCCAAACTTTGCATTTCTCTGCTGGTGGCTACTTTGATGCAGGAGACTCCTGTTAACCCAGATGCTGCCAAATGATGCTCAAAAGCATCTTTTCATCATTGTGATGAGTTCTGCCTGAGGATTGACTTGCCCCATTTTTAGATGAAAGAGAGCCAAAAGGTGCATTTCAGGCAGACCCTTATCCTCAAAGATTCACAGTTTCTTCCCTTGAGTAATTGCAGCCCATACAGGTGCCAATTGTGAAGGCCAGGACTCTTGTACGCCAATTCTCTTTTTTGGGAGGTGAATATCAGTCTGTGCATTGCTCACCTGAGCAGCAGAGCAGAGAACTGCACTTTGATTTCCCTCATTAAATGCTTGGGGAGTTTTTTGGGGGAAATCTCTCCTTGGAAATAAGCCATTAGTGCCTGGGCTGAGATCCATCACCCTGGTGATTATCTGCCCTCCGGTCTAGAACCAAGGTATCTAGTGTAAATAAAAGAAGTAACCCCAGATTCCTCTGTTGCTGACTCCTTTGGGGCTGAGAAACCAGTCTGCAAAGCTCCAAGTGGTGTTTCCCCTGAGCCCATGGGCAGCGTGAGCTGCTGCAGTGGGAACTATGCGCTGCCAACACCAGTATGGCCTTGGCTGGAGTTTTACATTGAGCCTGGGCAATAGCACTCCAGGAAGAAGATGGAGGAAATAATCCTGGTCTCTCTCTCTGTCTTCCACATCCCCGTAGTGCTCTAGACAAGAAGAAATAGGATGAGATTTGGGTGTTAGGGGGCACCTAACAGCTCTCTAACAGGGAGGTGGGCTGAGCCCAGAGACACATTGACCTAGGAGCAAGAGAATCTCCACTTTGGGCAGTTTGAAGGGCAAATACTAAAAAACTGGTTGGGCAAATATGTCTGGGGCTGCTTAGGACAAGCTGATACTGCCTTGGGGAAGGAGGGTGGTGAGGTGGACCTCCAGCTGTCCTGCTTTGCATCAGTACAGCTCAAGGAATAGCTGTCAGTGGTTTGAGTTAGAGCGGCTCTGGGGGGTAGCTGTAAGCAGTTTGTAGGGAAGCTGAGCAGAGCTCCTTCCCTCTGCCTGATCTTCTGCATCAGGGGAGCCTCCATCTGACATGCCAGGGGTGAGAGACAGTGTTAAAGCCCAGCCCAGAGTCCCCAGGATCCCTGCCAATGCCTCGCCAGAGCCAAGGAGCAGGGAGAGGCAACAGGAGGGGAGATGGTGTCATCTTTGTGCCCAGGCGAGTCCGGTTTCCTGGAGGAAGAAGCAGATGTCTTATCCTTTGAGACACTCAGGAAAGAATTTCATAAAGCACTGAAGAATATTGTGTGAGATGATCCTGCCAAGAACAGAGTAGCGTAGGTGGGACCTGCCCCATCTTCCCACCTCTTGTCCCCTCTCTCTGCCAGCTCCTGGGGCAGTAACCCTCTAATGTGACACTAAGCGTTTGCATTTTCAGAGCTTCTGCTGTTGCTAAGCAGAGGAGTTAACTCTCAGTTTGTCATATCCTTCATGAACGCAGCTCACAGGAAGGAGGAAAGAGAAAAGGAAGAGAGATATTAAAAATAGATTATGAGAACAAAGCGGAAAGAACTTGAAGAGAAGTTTTCATCTCAGATTTACATAAGGTGCTGGTGGCATCCTGAGGTCCAGTTTACAGCAACAAGTTCCACTGCTGGGGGCTGGATTAATGGCATGTGTAGCCTTCTCCTCCTCTGGTGAGACTTCACCTTCCTGGAGCCATGTGTTCCTACACCAGACCCCAATTTGTTGTTCTCTGAGCCAAAAAACCCAAACTGATTCCTTCAGGTGAAAAAAAGAAAGTAGAGATGAGGAGTGAACAATAAGGTTTATGGCAAGGCACGCCCCATGGAGAGCCCTGCTTTGCAGGCAGGCAGTGACTATCCACAGGAGAGCAGCTAAAGGAGGAGGAGGAGAAGGCTTCATTGCGATATATTGGAGCTGATTAGTAGGGAGAAAGCCATATGATAAACCATAAAGTTATGTCAGCCGCAGGGCAGCCTGGGCTAGGGGAAGGGGAGACCAGGCAGAGCAGCTGAGCCTCCCCAGAAGTGTGGGCAGAAATGCAGGCAGGAGCCTTGGAGGGTGCTGCCCAGGCTTCAGAGCACTCTGTTGCTTCAACGGTTTCTATTTTCTCTGAGCAGTGGATGTTTTGGTAGGAGAGGAGGGAAAAAAAAGTTGGGGGGAAAAATACCAATATTCTCTCTAAAAGCAGGCCTGATGGAAAAATTTCAGCCTGCCCTATTGAATACTCCAGGGCTTTCTTTACTTTCTGCCTTGCATGATTACCTCTTTTGTTAACATTCTAGACAGGCAGCAGGCGGAGATAAGTCCTGAATAGCTCCAAACTTTGCTTCTCCCATCTCTCTCAGCGTTAGGCTGGTTCAGACAAAGCCTGCGCTGGAGGCTGGCTGCAAGGAAAGGTGTTTTGATTACCATAGAAATAGGGGCAGCACAATCCCGAAAGGGCTCAGCTCCCTCCTGTTGAATCAACCCAACATCATCCTCCGAGCTTGAGCAAAGCTGTGTTTCACCAACGAGCTGGGATGCCATGTTAATGGAGCAGAGCTGGCAGGTCCTTGCTGTCTGGCATCGACGAGGAAAGTCACACCGTGGCCCTCCAGGCTGGACGCATTATTAGGCTCGTTAGCAATGAAAATGGGGCATGTGGAGGGGCAGCTGGAAGTGGGTACTGGGGCTGGGGCATTTGGGAATGATAGTGGCCGTGACATTATACCTGGGTGTTTGGGAGGTGGGGATGGAGGTGCAAATGGGGCTGACAGGGTTTGGGCAGCAGGGAGCAGTAGTGAAGCATGGGCAGCTGGGACTGGGCTCTTGGGACTGGGAAGGACTGGGATGAAGCCAAAGACCCTGCTGACCCCCGTCGCAGGGCCAGGTGGGGCGTGGTGGGCAGAGGTGAAGCGCTTTCTCTCTCACGGAGGAAGCACTGCTGAGAGCATCACGTATGGAACACTCCCAGATGTGGCCCAGATGTTGAGGTACTGAGAAGCGTGGCTGAACACAACAGCGATGGAAGTACCTGCCACCCAGGAAGTCTGGCACCAAAGTCAGAGCTTAGCTTCCGCCCACGTGTCCTGCCAGTCAACTTGATCCTGTATTGATGAAACATTGCATCCATCAACCCGAGATGTAAATAAGAAGAGCACAGGTCTGAGCTGCCACCAGAAAACACACCCAGCATGGTACAGCACGGCTGCTGAGGAGCTCCTCCAACAAACAGCGTTTTGGCCACACAAGTGTTTGTGATCCAGCCCTCCAGCCCCCAGAATTAAGCAGCTTTCTGAGCTCACTCCAGGGTGGTAAGGAGCAAGTGACAGTGGGTAACCTGTGCCTGTGTCTGCAGGAACACATGCTTTTTTGCCCACATGCTGGGCAAGCCGGGGACGGACGAGGGATGTTGCTCCAGATTACCCCCATGGCAGTGAACGAGAGCTCATCCCAGCTCACGAGAAAACCCATGACAGTCTCCACAGGGACAGTTTCCAGGGTGAGGTAGGATTTTGCAAGGGCCTGTGTCCCTGACACGTCAAGCTGAAGTAGTTAGAATCATAGAATCATTTAGTTTGGAAAAGACCTTTAAGATCACTGATTCCAACTGAGTACAGCCTGGAGGCAGTTGAAAGCCCTGGACCGGGTACCAGTGCGGGTTCTGGAGCATCTTTGGAGGAAGCAATGAGGAGACCCCAAGAGGCAGGAGGAGGACAAGCAGAGCAGTCGCAGGGATGAGCAGGATGCCATGCTCAACGCTGGGCCAGCAGCAAATTTGTCCTGGAAAACCATCTGCCTCCTGCTCTCCTCCTGGAATGAGGATCTGGAGAAGGAGCCATGGCTGCCAAGTGCCAGGTAGAAACTTCAAGGTCCATCTGCAGCACAGGCTGCTAAGTTGTTGGATGGAGTAACATCCGGCAGCAGTGAGTCCCACAGTCTAATGAAATCAGTATTCCCCGTTATCAGTTCCTACTTTTTGGACAGTCCCTATTGACTCTCCCCTTATTCTTGCTGTTTTTGATCGCTTTGTTCATTTAACTAGTCTCTAAAGTAAACACTCTCAATCCCTCGCTATACAGCAGCGTCTCAGGGTCTTTTACCATTTCATCTCTGGACTCCATGTAATCCAATGCCACAGATTTGCATTAAGGCATTATATGATAGTCACTTTTATTCATCCCCAATTTTTATTTGACCGCAAGTCCACAGACAGCAGAGTTTTCCTTCAAATAACTCTGACATTTTGCGGGAGACATTACAATTACTTCAGAACTCATCACAGCCTATTAGTTATTTAAATTATTCCTATTAGAACCACATTAATTCTTTAATTCAAGGAATACGCATCAGCTTCTCCCTGTCAGGGCTGACACATCCTGATTATTTCTCCTCTCCTGGCTGAGATAAGAGGTCCACCTTGTACGTACACCGGTGGTGGGTATTGCTCAAGCAGCTGGGTGGTCCTGCGTGCTGGCTGACAGGCAGGTGTGTGTGTGCATGTTTCCAGAAGTGAAACACAGCTTTGCACCATCCAGGGTTGTGCTATGCTGTTTATCTGCCTCCTGGATAATCACTCTTTGTATTTATTTTTATAACACATAATATTTATGTTCTTTGTTAAAGACTTGCTAAGGAACAGGCGCTTGCTCGTGTTCACAGGTCAATGCGTACCTTGCCACCCCTGCAATTATTTTTCTCCCTTAACCATGTTGGGGAATGGGAGGAAGGCTTGCAACTGCTGTCGCACCTCGCACATCCACGGATCCACGTGAAAACAACACCCGTGGGAGGGGGCTGACTGCTTGTTCCTCTCCTACTGCTGCTTGGGGGCCACTGCAGGATTTTTAGGGGACCCTGGGTCATGCAAGGTCACTCCTCAAAAATCATCCTTTGTAAAAATGCGGCTCGTTTGTGGCCGTGCCTGTCAGCCCATCAGCGTGGGCCGGCCGTGCCCACCCGTGACCCTGCGCAGCACCGCCCACTCCCACTCGCAGCCCAGCACGTGTGTTCTCCCCCCGTCCTGCGGGGCCCCCACGCCAGGCGCCGTGGGGCCGGGGCCGGCGCGGCGGGAGGGGAGATGCGGTCCGGGCCCGCGGGGGCCGATGCCGCCCGATGGTCGCTCCCCCACACGCCCCACGTAGGCTGCGGCGCGGAGCGCTGCCGCTTTAAACGCGCCGGTAGGGGCGGGGCGCGAGGCGGGGCGTGGCTTACCGTGCGGCGGGGCGTGGCGCGGCGCTGCGCGCTGAGATCAGCGGCGAGCGGGCGCCGTCACAAAAGGAAGTGGCGGCGGCGGCGGCGGCCGTCAGCGCGGGGAGGGGCGGGGGCCCGCGGGGCAGCGCGGCGGCAGCAGCAGCGGGAGCGGCGGCGGGGGGAGCGCGGGGTGGTGGTGGTGGTGGTGGTGGTGGCGGCGGCGGGGGCCGCGCCGCGCCATGGCCCAGCAGCAGATGAGCAGCTCGCAGAAGGCGCTGATGCTGGAGCTGAAGTCGCTGCAGGAGGAGCCGGTGGAGGGCTTCCGCATCACCCTGGTCGACGAGTCCGACCTCTACAACTGGGAGGTGGCGATCTTCGGGCCCCCCAACACCCTCTACGAGGGCGGGTACTTCAAGGTACGGCCTTTTCCCCTCCCTGCCTCCCGCACCGCCGACGGACCGGGCCTCTCGCTGCCGCGGTGGTCCCGGGGAGCCGCCGCCGGGGCCTGCACCCCCGACTCCGCCTGCCGGGCCTCTTTGTCGGGCTCGGAGGGGCCCCGGGGGGCGGGGAGGGAGGGGGGTGCGGCGGGCCCGCGGCCGCTCTCAGCCCCTTCGCGTTCCCCCCGCCGCGGGAAGGGGTCGGGGCCTGCGAAGGAGGGAGGGCAGGGGGGCCCGGTGCCCGTCGGTGGTGCCCCGCCAGCTGCCCTTCCCCTCCCGCTGCCGGCGGCGTGGGGACGGTGTGCGGGGCAGGCTGGGGCCTGTGGGGCCTCCCCTCTCCCTCGGGATGTGCGCTGGGGAGGGGAGTCCGCGCCACAGGCGTCTCTGTCCTGTTATTTCACTGTTTTAACCCCAACGAAAGGCAGGTGCCTCGTGGCAGGGTGCGAATTGTCCCTTTCCACCTCAAGTTGTCCACTTGGCTCTGGTCTGTGTATATTTATTTCAAAGTAAGGGGCTTCCCAACCATCCTTTGATAGCTTCACTCGTTGCGCAGGAGCATCCTGTGTAGGATGACTAATTCAGGGTAAAGGCTATATTTTCCTCAAACTTTATGGTCCTTCAGGACTGTTTTTCTTCTATTTTTTTCTCAGTTGTACTTTTCTTCCCCTCCAAACTTTTAGAGGGCAGCTTTCAAAGGACTATGACAACACTTAATTAGTGAAGGTACATACATGCTTTCAATTCCTCTCTCAACCTTCCTGTTATTCCAAACTGCCCCCCCCCCCGCAAAAAAAAAAACAACCAAAAACCACCAAAACAACTTTTGTGGCTGTTATTTCCCCTCTTTAAATATAGCAAGAAAGAAACCTGGCACTGCTGTCCCAGAAAGGAACTGAAGGAAGCAGACTTAAATTCTCTAAACAACTGGAGGAGGAGGAGGAATTGCATATTTTTCTTAAAAGAAGCAATTAAAATATCTTGGTGCCTACAGAAGATATGTTACATTGGGCATATCCCTTTGCACTTGATGTCTACTTGGTCTCTGGCAAAATGTTCTCCCGTTTGGTTCGTTTCTCCAGGAGTTAACTGTTTCAGTAGTGGCTCCTGCGTCTCCTATTTCATGCCCTTTGGCTTCTGTCAAACTGAGAAAAATTTTGGATGATCTCTTTGCTTGGCTACCATTCATCTGTGGTGCCTCTTGGCCTCTCTGGGTCAAGGTTTAAGAGCTTTGTTCCACAAAGCAAAATAACCTGTAGCTTGGGGAATAATAGATTTGAGTCACGTTCAGTTTGGCCTCATTGTTTTGAAGGAAGGGAAGGCTTTGGCACACGGCTTGCCTTTTGTAATGAGTTGGCTGGCTTACTCATGTAGGTGTGATAGGTGTATTCTTAGACTCACCTCCATTATTACTTATTCAGGAAGTCACTCTAGTCTTGGGTTGGTAACTGGGTCATTTTTACATCCAAATGTTTGGCGACCTCTTCCTGCACCTACATTACTCATCTTTTTTTTTTTTCCCTCTCAAAGAAATCACAATGGGTCAAAATAGTTTAGTTTGGTTGGGGAGCTCTCTAGACTGTATGTTTGTAATTGTTCCTGGAAAGAAGCTGAAGCAGCCTGTGAAATAATCCAGGGATGTGTGTTAACAAGTATAGATTTAGGCAAGGTTGCCAGTTGCCTTACCTCAGTATTATTAATGTGCTGTCTTTTCTGGTATTTGATGTCCTTGAACTGTTGTGCCTTTCTTCTAAATTCTTCTGACTGATTCTCTAATACTTATTTTGAGAGTGGGAGACAACAGTCTCATGATGCCTTCACCCCTCCACAGCAGAGAGCTTCCCTTCAAACGGTATGGCTGGAGTCTGACGTATATTGTTTCTGTCTTACCTTTCCTCCATGAGGAGCTGTGGATGGTGGTTTTTTTGTTTTGGTAGTATTTGATCTTTGGTTATGCATCTTAACTTCTAAGCCACTGAAAAAGTGGTCCTAGACCCTCATTCTGTCCCTAGGGAGACGGAGTCCTGTTGTCCTGAGAAGTGATATTCTTGGCTTGCTTTGTATTGGGCTTAAGGCAAACCTTTAGATGCATTAGACTAGGCTTACTGAATCATTTAAAGGTAAGATTAATACCCTAGACTTTATTTGATGGAGTGACTTCTATGATAGACTCACAGTATATGCAAGGCGAGCGCTAGTTCAGCTCAGCATACAATTTATTTTTCAGATTTCTTGGCTTGATGAAATATCTAGCTTCATCTTCTCTTGTATTTTTAGCTTCCTAAGATGAGGTAAGAAGGATTAGAAATGCACAATTACACTATAACTTTTTAAGCTTTGTGGTGATAAGAGTTTGGGAATTTTCTTCCACCTGAGGTGTGGTTTGAGGGTGGGAACTGGAAGGCAAGTACAAAGGCTTCTAGTTAAGGTAAAGTATAAATATTTTGAGAAAAACCTGTGTTTAATGTGACCTTAATAAAGAAAGTGGTCATTGGTTGGAAATGCAAAGGCTGGATTTGTGCTCTTGGAGCTGGTAACATCAGCTTTTGGCACTTTGTTTATTCTTGGAGAAATACGACCTTTCTCTCTGGGCTTTCAAACTAGCTAAATAAACTGAAATGAGGAAAGTGCACTCTGCGCACCTCCTGGACCGGAGCTACTGCTGTTAAAAGCTGGTTCAACATTTCAGCAGGTTCTGGTTTCAGTTGCTAATCCTGTAACCCTAGCATTTGGTAAATTGAAGCAGAAAACAAATTGCCCTGAATGTTTGTTTAAATGGTAGGTTATCAATACCTTAGTGCTGGCTGTAATAAAGTCAGAGACTTATGCTTAGATGCCATGCTTCAGTTTCTAATATTTTATCAACTAGTATAGTATGCTCAGATCTGCTGCAGTACTTCATAGTTTAAAATCTTCCAGCTAGATGGAAAAGGCTGCAGCCTTCAGAAGCAATCATTTTCTAAAGAGCAGCTTTTACCAGCGAGGGATGGGAGTAGTCCTGCAATCACCTAAAGGTGCTCTTCTGCAGAAGAGGTGGTCCCAAGTCCAGGTGTTTCTGCATGGCTGTCCTCGTCCCTGTCAATCTTTGCCTTATCTACTGACTTTACATAGCTATTCAGTATGACTGGGAATAATGTTTTGGGCAACCCTTTGCTTAAGTTCCAGATTACCATCCTTAAAGAAGGAGTTGAGCTATTCCATGCACTGGTTACCTCTCATTTTTTGCTGGTGAGGCAAAAGTCGCACAGTGATGTGAAGTCCTCCAGAGAGGTCCAGTGATAAGACCAAATGTCTGTCCCCCAGCTGCAGTCAGCAAGAAATTGCCAGCTTGACTACAGTTTCTGGCAGAATAAGTTGTGTTGGGCTGCAGGTATTTGATTGCAATAGGTGAACTTGTTTTTTGGTTTCTGGCTGATTCAGAGTTTAAGGGTGAGAGGTGGGTAGACCTTGTATGTCTAAGATTTGTGTGTCTTGCTAACAGCTGATTCAGTTATTGAGGGTTTTTGTGTGATGGAAGACTTTTTGCAGAATGAAATGCTTCATGTCCAGGTCATAGAAAGTGCCAGTTTCTTCTTTCTTAGGTCAGCTGGGAAGGACGTGGTGTGATAAGACAGGTCTTTAGGTCAGATGCCACTGGGCTATGTGGTAGTTCTGCATTGCTCTGGAAATGATGGGAATGTGCTTTTCTGTGTTTTGCAGTCAGTGCCTGAGCAAGAGAACCAGACTCTGCCGTAGTCTACGGAACTATGTGCAAGCAGTTCATCGATGCCACCTTTATGCCATAGGCATCTTCTCTTCAGCTGAGAGGGTTCTTCACTTTTTTTACCTTCAGTTCTGACAGTTGATACTTAAATGGGGACCACCAAAACAAAGGTTATTAAGCTGTAATCTGGAGATGATAGGTGCTAGCTGGGATACATTTCAGTGGGTCAGGGTAGTGCATGGTGAAACTCTCACCATCTCAGTTGATGGTTGATTGGTCTTTCTGCCTCGAAATCCAGTGTCTTGCTTTGATGCTTAGACCTTCAGAGCCTGGAGGCTCATAAACCTCTGCACAACGCTTTGATTAAGCAATGTTATTAGGACACTTGCAGAACTATTAGAAGGTGCTTCCTGATGGCTTGCAGCTCTGCATATTTGGTGCAATTGCACCTTAGTGTCACAGTTTTGGATTGTTTTCAGAAAAAGAAAATTCTTCTCATTTTTGTAGTTGAGTGGTATTCTTGTGCTGGGAGCCAGCCTTTCAGGGAAGGTACAAGTGAGAAATTATACAAATAGAAACTTCATTATTAAACACATAGCGCTGCCCAGAAGTATGGTTTGACCATGTATGCTGTGTCAAGAAGCATGTTTAATGTAGAGCAAGAGTCAATATTAAAAGCTCCTTCAGAGGTCATTTTGACTGTGTAGGTGAAAATGAACACACCTAACATTAAAGGAAACAAAAATTAACTGCATCGTTAGAGTTGCTATTTGATAGTTAAGGCAATTTATTTCATAAGGTGTTTTTGCTGCTTGAAGAACAAGTCTTGACACATAAGTTGGAGGGGTAAAAACCCCCAAGCATTCTGCTTAGTTTTCTCAAGTAATTTGGGGGCTAAATACTTGTGAAGACATTATTTTACTTGCTCTTTTGTAACTCATGAACCATGTGGTGTTTAGAGTTCTGTATTGTTTGATCTCAGCTTCTTCTAAGTGATTTGTTTTGATTTCAAAACAATTTGCAATATGAGGGAATTTTTTTTTTCAGAGCAGGAAATCGATATGGAACTTAGAGATAACACATGGCAAGCATGAGCACCATTTTTGAAAGTTTGGTATTGTAGGCTACTTCCCAGAAAGCTTAAACTCGGGCAAATAATTCTAAGTGCTTAAGCTTTTATGTAACTGGTAGAACATTTAACTCCACAAAACTATTCATAGAATCATAGAATGGTTTGGGTTGGAAGGGACCTCAAAGATCATCTAGTTCCAACCCCCCCTGCCATGGGCAGGGACACCCTCCACTAGACCAGGTTGCCCAAAGCCTCATCCAACCTGGCCTTAAACACTTCTAGGATTTTTCTTGGTGCCAAGGGAAAAACATGTGGTACTCTCGGCACAAAAGTTGCCTTCTGCACGCCTCTGCATTGCAAGGTGCTACAGAGCTTGTCTCTGTGTACTTAATGTGTTTTTGTTGCCTTTAGGTATCATTGATGCTAATAAGCAGAGGTTTGATGCTGCAGGTGAGTAGAACCTGGAGTTGCTTGCTCTGGGTCCGAAGAGCTCCTGTTTGGAGCAGGCTGTCTCCAAAGCGAGAGTTGCTAAACTGTCTGCAGGCAGGAAGGCAAGAAACTTCTGGTGTTGGTTCGCTGTTTGTAAGCACAGTGATCTTTCGTTCTCTGGTCTGGGGAATACTCTGCTGTTGCATATAATTTTTTGGATGGTTGAATCTGTGGGCCCCACAGAACCACCCAGCCAATTCACCCAGCAAGTAGCCTGTTACGGACAGCAGTCTGTCGTCAGGGGGTGATGGGCAAGGTAATGGTGGTAGCCAGCTCTCAGTCTCTTCCCTAGGGCTCCTCTGATCCAGGTAGGGTTATCGTATATGCCAAGAAGCACTGATAGTGATTTCCAGTTCTGATACTGCCTAAAGGCACAAGATCATGTGCAACTAGGTTCTGTATGGCAAGAGGAGAGCTGTAGCACAGCCCACCTCTGCCATTAGAATAAAAATGGAAAGCTTTCTATTTGGAAAGATTAAGCACTGTTAGTTTGCATATTTTTCCATTCTTTGGCTCCGCTTCCATGCGTTTGTACAGAATGATCCTTGGATAAGGTAAAATACAATATGAATGTCTGTCTTGGATAACAATGCAAAGAACCGTGCCTCTTGAAGTTTCTTACCTGTCTGTTCAAGAGATAGTAACTAAAAGCATATAGATAGCTTTAGATCTCGTTCATATTATAAAAATTAGTGGAAGATTTCGACTCTATAGTGTTAGCAGGGTGTTCTTTTTTACTTTATTGTGTAAATCCTTAAGATCTCCAGTACTGCAGTGATGTTAAGCCAGAGTCTGAGTGTGGGCCTGATCTGTAACTTCTCAAAAGCTCGAACATGTTTTTACCTTACTACTTCTGAAGTCACGCTTACACTGCCTGCTATTTTACATAGTGATATACCCAATGCTGGGTATTTTCTTTTTAATAGCACATTAGCTCTACTGTATGATGCTTATTTTGCATCTAGAGGGCAGGAAATGGCAGGAAAAAATGCTTGCAGAACTTTGCTTGCAGTGTAGTTTATGGTCATCATGTGTTCACGGTAATGAATAGTATGGACTAAACAGTGGAGATTTTATGTTGAACTTACGTGTAACTGAGTTAGTGTGAAATGTAGCAGTTACAGATGGACTGCAGTGTGGATAGACTAGAGGTTATGTGACTCATAATATAGCAGGTCCTTTAATAATTTGGGCTGCATGTGATCAGATGTGTGCATACATGTATGCATGTGCACAAAATTAGCTTGCTATTTCCAGGGTGCTACTTCATTTTTAAAACCTTAGTGTTTTATCCAGCATTATGAGTTAGAGGAATTGCAGTTAATCTTACTAAGCTTTTGTGTTAATGACTTACCGAGAATGTCTCATCTCACCAGGCCAGTTTAATAGTAATGACTTTGGCATTGTGTACCCTCCACTGAAGCATCAGTAGCCAAGATGAGCCAAGTTGATTCATTGCCTGTCTCCACATTTTCTGAAATATTTAAAATACATAAATACTTGCCTAAAGTGGCCTACAAATAGGAGAAAAATTGTAAAGCTACTGAATTGGGGTACACATTGGATATTTTTGAATATTAACTTGAAGAAATGTGACTTTAAGAGTTCCTGGATGATTGTGTTTTTAGTTGAGGCTATCACATGGAAAACAAGGGGAATGTAAAGGGGCTGTTTTAAGTGGGTGATGCTTTCAGGTATCATAATATCTGTAATTAATAGAGAGGGCTGCCTCCAGGCAGGCTGTGTCTTACTTGTTAAAGTTTTAGTACTAAAAGCATGATGTGTTCCCATTGGTCTGTTTTGGTATCTTAAAATTATACAAGTAATTTAGAAATTCGGGTAAAGGGCTTTTGCTTGGGAGTTGAAACTTAAGTTAATAGCAGTAGGGACACATTTGCAATAGCTATGGGACTCTTCCCCAAGTTAAGATATGTATCCTAGTTAAAATATTTAAAACATCTGCTACAATGAACATTAAAACCTAATGTTTGGAGGGGTTAAGATCCAAAACCCTTTGCCAGAGTATTGGAACAGTGTAAAGACCAATGTTTAGCCATTTGTGCCACTTGGGTCAATTCTTGTGTGATAGACACTTGTCTATAGTGCAAAAATTCTTGTTTTAAAATTAATCCTTAGACATCTCTGCAGCTAGAAGACTCCTGCTGTCAGACCTAGGCAAAGGCTGAAATAATATTTTCTTTTGCAGCACTGTCTGTGGCCTTCTCAAAACAAAAGCCATGCAATGGAGCAGCTTTGACTTACAGTAGACTGTGTGAAGACACATTTGTTCTTGCATAAAGCCGGCTCATATAAGACTCTAGTTCATGTATGTAAACTACACTGGTGTGCAAGTGTTTGCTTATCTCTGCTAGAATAACTATCTCTAAAAGCACTCCCCTTTATTAAAAGAATGGGCTTCTTATAATGTAATGAAGAAAACTGAATTTCATCTTGGTGCTCCCAATTACTTCTCTTGCAGAATACCCACACTTAGTAGCTAAATGCCTTTCAGTGGTGCATTAAGCAGTATAACTTGAGAGGCTAATGTCTCTTCTGTACCTTTTAAGTGTCTTGTAGCTATTATCTAAATTCCTCTAATTTGTTGTTCATGTGGTAACAAAATGCCCATACCCAAATGTTTCAGATGAAGGTGTGTGGCACTTTTCAGTTAAGGTGGAAAGAAAAAGCCTTTTCTGTTTGTAATGATACTGTCACTACAGTGAGATCTCTGCCTAACTTTTTTTTTGTGGCCATATTACTCAAAATGCTAAGCAAAAAAGGCATCGAGGTTCAACTCTTGTTGAAAACTTAATGTTTGAATTCAGTGGGTGATGGTAATGTTTCTGCCCTTGTATAATTCTGTAAGTGTCAAGTGGCTGTTTCTTGAGACAACCACAGTCATGTTTCAACAATTCTCTATAGAGGATCTGTTGTCACTTTTTTTTAAAGGACTTCTAAATGAAACTAAGCATTGTATATTGCTGTGTGATCTCCATTGGAGCGTATAAAAATGGAAGTTTTGAGACCAACATATGCAATGATTTCCATTTCTCAGTCTGCCAGAAACCTGAAGGCTTATGTGCTTAAAAGTTTGACTAATATGCTTTCTGTGAAATTTAACTGATTTTATTTGTTTTTCCTTACTGGTAGCAGTCTTTAATTTGTGTGGAAGAAGCTTGGCTGCCTTTGGCCTGAAATACAGTAATAGCAGCACTTCTGGGGGAAGATGGATAGGTAGGGTAGACTTCACTGAGGCTGTGAACATTTGGGCTTTTACATTTTGGAATTGACTGGATTCTTTTTGAAAGTTTGCTAATATGGAAGTTTTTGACCCTTGGAGGCTTATGAGCAGACTCTTCATGAGCTAAAGACCAGCCTTGGCAGGGTCATTGTCATGTCACTCTGGAGTTCTGTTTTAAATGGCAATAAAAGCAGAGTTCATGGTCTTGAACCCACATCATCCATGGCTATTTTCCAGGTGGAAAGAGATTGTAGTTTTAGCTGGTGCTGAAGAGGGATAGGGAAGAATCTTGCTGGTAAGAGGACATGGAAGGGATACTGGTTTCACTGATTCCAAGTAGCTCGCTTAATGTTTAACTTGGACAAATTATTGTTTATTTTAATCCAATTTGCAAGTTTATCCCATACCTACTAAATATTTAGTTGTTCACTTTGGTTCATGTCTCTAATGTAAGTAATATGCTCATGCTTGGGCTTGTCAACCAGGGACCGTATTTTACCTGCAAGGGACAATTGAGTAACATACTAGCAATCAAGAAAAGCTGCTAAAAGCCATGCTGCTGAATGGTAATGTCCATGGAGACCACAGCGAGGCTAGTTGCTAAAGGTATGGGCTGCCTACCCTAGCCAGGGAGCTGCCTGCTGGGAGTTGTAGGCATGTTGTTAAGTGGAGGGTCAGGTTGGGGCGAGGGTTGCAAGTAACCATCCTGAAGCATGGCATTGCCTGTTCCCAAGTCTTGTGGGAGTGCGGTGAAATATCACTTGGGGATTTCTTCAGCAGTCTTCAGCATCTGCACCATACTTGAGACCTTGCCAGCTGTCAAGGTACATAATGCCACTGCTGGGTCAGCTCTCTACAATGGCAGAGACATGGAGGATGTCTCTGGTATGCTTGGCCACAAAAGACCTGTCATTGTGATGCTATTAGGCCTCTTCATCTGTCTTTGGGTCTCTGGGAAACCAAGCCCATCTCAGGTGTCTCTCTTCCTTCATCTCCCTTCCTATATTGAACTGACTGTACTTTGGGGCACAACTGAGGGCAGACATAAGGTCACTACGTGTGACCTGATTAGAGCTCCTGGTGTCTCAGCATTGTTCTGTTTCATCACCTTCTCTACAGCTATCAGCTTTGAGCTTGTGGATGACTTTCACCTATTTCCAAGAGAACAGTGAAGTATTTTTGACCTGCTTACTCCTAACCAACACTTCTAAGATGGCTAGTTCCTGCTATTAAAACAAAAGTAAGCTTGCTGGTGATGTTAGGGAGAGTCTGTGAGTTACATTTCAGCAAATCTAGGAAAGCTCTGGATGGAAGTTAGTGCATAGAAAAAAACTCTTCAAGTGTTGGAAGGCTGCATCAGTTCTGTATCTGTAACTCTTGTATGCACCAATTTATTTGATGTCCTAGCTGTTTTGTTCAGCATGCATTAGTTCATAGCTGGAGGTGTAAGTTCTAGAGTTTTTCTTTCCTTGTTAAGTATAGGACAGTGACTTCTGTACCCCAGAAAGAAGAATAAGTACAGTGTGTTTCCTGGAATAAACTCTGTATGAAGAGTGGTTTTTTGCATTGTTGTAATCTAAACTCTATTCTAAATCTTTTTATAAAAAACCCAAATATTATGAAGGTGGTGTGTTATGGGAGAAGAACATGATGATGACACTGGGAAGGAGAGTTCCTGTGCTCGGATCGGACTTCAATCTTGCTAGACTACCATGTGATACGTAACTTGGTGCAACTGTAGTAATGCTGAAAAACTGAGGGTGACAAAACTTAGGCTGAGCCTAAAGCCTACCATTAATGGTTGGTTGGTATGTTGAATTTTAATCTTAATTTGCACATTAACTAGGTTGATGTCAACTTGAAATAAGAGGGCTATGGGAAATCAGCTTCTTCCTTCCAAGTAAGGTTTGTGTCTGTTCCTAGATGCTCAAATACTGTCTTCTGCTAGGTAGCAGCCAACAAGCTTTCTGTGGTACATGTTTATTGAGCTTTGTTTGCTAAAGCTATTAAATATTGCTATGTTACATTTACTCTGAACATAAATTGCTACAATCTGATGTTAGACTGGGTGAAAGGGATGCACAATCCAGAATTCATCATCTGTTAGGCCCTTTGTGTGGGTGAAGCGTGGCACTTGTCGAGAATAGTCTGTGGATGCTACACAAACAGGGTGAGAACCAATGCAATACATTGTTCTGGTTCTGTTGGTGACTGTAAGAGGTGCTCATCTGAAGGACATGAGGCTAGGATTGGAAGAGTCATGTAGAAGTGTGGGGGCTCTGTATAGTTTTGAATGTAAGGTCAGGCCAAAATGTTCTTTGACAACAGTAAGAGGCAGTATAATTTAGTGAATCATATAGGGGCTAAAAGTCTTCTATCTGTAATGGGTTTTTATTCATGATATTGGATAAATTAACATTTTTATGTAAAATGAGTATATCTTATAATAGCATAGTTGACTAAATCTGTAGGTAGAAAATGTTTTGCTTTTTATAAATAGCACATGGGAAAGCTTTCTTCCAAAACAAAATGTTTACAAGTACAGTATTTAAATTTGTAATAGCTGAAGAAATTAAGTGAATAGTTTTCAGGCAGCTTAAGCACAAAAGCAAAAAGATTTTTGGAGTAAGAGCTTCTGCTTATTCCTGTTTTTAAAAAATAAAAACCTGAGCAGTTTCCTGAAGTGCCCCAGCACAAATCCTGATGTACTGACAAGTCACACTCCTCTGCATAGACTTTGTCCATGAGGCAGCTGCAGCAATTCTCTAAGAGTAAAAAATAAAGCTGGGCTTGTGTAACTTAAGCTGGGGGAGGAGGGGGACATTCCTGGTGTTGAAGAGAAAGCCATCAAGTCAAGGCCTGGGTATGTAGGCTTGCTGGGGGAGATGTAAGCTATGCAGGCTTCACAAATAATTCTCAGAAAGAGTGTATCGGGGAGAACCTGGGTGAACTTCATGTTGGAGGAGACAAAGCTATGCCTTGGCTGCCTTGTTTGAAATGTCAGAGGGATCTGCACTGACTTCAGAGCTACCCAGCTTTTTCACCTCCCACCTCTGGGATTTCTTTCTTGTACTGTCTTAATTGCTCCAGGTCCTTGTGCCCTTCTACTGCAGCCACCCCAGGTCTTCTCTCCTGTACTTTGAAGATTAAGTTCAAAATAAAGCCTCTCAGCACAGTGAAACCGGCATGCGGGGTTTGATGTCAAGTGAGGAAGTGTGAAATGGCTTGCAGCTCCATAGCACTGCTGGGGAAGCAGCCTGGCGTGGTGCTTCATGGAGCCAGCACATTCACGAGGCAAGATTTGGTTCTAGTAAGTTAAGACAAGGCTTAAAGTGTATTACTGACATGCCTCTGAGTTCTGTTGTGCTTGTCACCCGAAGTGCAATTACCCAGGCTATGCCACAACACTGAGCTTAAAACATGTGGGCAGAAAGCCAAATTCTACACTTAGCAAGCACTTTAAATAGATAACTACAGCACAACTGACCTGCAGGTACCTTTCCTTTTTATAAGGAAAGCTGGTGTTTCTAACAGCCAGAGGCTGGCTTGCTTTACTTATAAATGCATTGATAAATGTGGTTATGTAATCCTTAAAAGTAATGTTTGGTCACAGCTTAAAGTGATTGCCATGTAGAGTTTGTTTCAGTCAGAATATAAAGTCTTTTCCTGCTCTACGTCTATTAACTTTGTGTTAATAGGCACAGCGAAAGGAATACTCAGGACTTTCTTCAGTGACACTGTCAACCATGGTAAACCACCAAGGTTCACAATACTAAACTGTTGAGATAGTTTTATAGTGTTTAAGTATGTCTGCATTGCAGCAACAGCACATTCGACCTGTCTCAAGCACAGTAATGGTCTGGTAGCGGCAGCTTGATATCTAATACCAGTTGTGAATTGACCCAGCTTATGAGTTGGTTTTGCAGCTCATGCTTAATCCCATGTTGCCATGGTTAGACTGCTACCAGTATCCACGCTAACGGATGCAAAGCTAGTACAGGTGCAGCTGTAAATCCGTAAGTCACAGCAGTGAGGGCAATAAAGACATAAACTTGAGAAGCTGCTCTCATATGGCTTCAAATGCTGACCTACAAAGACACCTGTAGCTTTCTAGGTGATATAATGTAACCAAATCTGGATTAACTGTTTCTGCTGGTTTATCTCTTATTTCATAAGATGTAAATTCTGATCAAAAGTCGTGTGGTTGAAGTTGTGTTGCCTTCTTTTTTGAGCCTAACATAGATGGATTGGGGGAAGACGAGTGCTGTGCAGGGTCTTATTTCCCTACTCTTACTGTTCTGAAACTCCTAGAAACTGTATTGTATCTTCTCAGGACTTTGCTGCTTGCAGATCTCAGTTGAATTGGCCCCCAGGTTTCGTGGCTGCTGTGACAGGAGAGTCTGACAGCTTAAGCCTCACTTAGTTAAAACATGCATATAGCTATGAGGATTATCCACTTACTAATTTCTTTGTGGAAGTTCTATGTTTTAAGACACCTAGCTGTGTGTATATTTCAAGGCCTAGGTAAGTTTAGTAAGTATTGTAAGAAATATTGAGTCACTCTGCTTCTCTTGGTAACAGAAAACGAAATAGAAGGAGACTTCATTGACTTACTGAAAGTGACAGCATAGGCATGCATAAACCTGATTTGGATGTATACCTTGGTGATCGTGTCTTCCCCTTCATTGCCTCAGTGCCTACCAGACTTCCTCTAACTTTACAGGTAACATCACTTCTGAGGGTATAATTAAAACAAAGCTGTTCCTATGAAAGGAACTTGAGATTCTTAGGACAGAAAATCTTAAAGGCTACTAAAAGTTTTGGTTTTTTTAAAAAGCTGGATTTCAAAATGACTGTTCTGGCAGCTGATTTCCTAGAAGTCCTAGTGAATGTAAGGGAAGCCCAAGATAGATGAGCTGAAGTGCTGGTGTTGATGAAGTGGTTGTCTTGGCAACTGCAGTCACTTAAATATCTCTAGGAAAATAGCTAGCAAATGTTAAGATTGACAAATGGTGATGGGTTGACAGAAGAAGCAGGAGTGATGAGCATCTTGAGGTTTATACAGGGAATTGATTTGACTACAATAGGAAGTTGCTGTTTCAAGTGGTGGGATTCTTGAGTGATGCAACCCTGATGGTTCTTCTCTTGTAACAACAGTGCTTCTGGCTGCCCTCTTGCTGCATGAAGCAAGATCCTTGGGGAGAAATGTTGACCTCTCGGGGTATATTAATTCCCAAAATAGTGGCAGATGAATGTAGTGTGAATTCAGGTACTGGAGCGTTTCATTTTGCAGCCCCAGCGTTCAATGGGAGTCATACAAATCTTGCAGCAAAACCCAGTGCAAAACAAACCCTGCATGCAAGCAGATATACATATGAGAATTGTATTCCATGTCAGAGCTAAATTGTAGAAACTACAAGTGTGTCAGGGATTGTTTTAGACCCTTGTGGTGCTTATTGTGTTGAGAAAGTGAGACATCTTACCATGTGTGTTTTGCTAATTGTGATTGCACATGCTGATTTGTGGTTCTGTAGGTAAAACTAGTAAGTTTTTAATCTTTTCCTTTCCTTATGGAGTACTTAATTCTCCCTCACATTGGCACAAAAAACAAACTCCAGAGAAAGCCTGACTGAATAAAATGTTTGAGCCAATTGTTTCCTGCTGCCACAAGCATATTTGTAACTGCCAACTATGACAGGTATTTCTACAGGCACTGAATCTAAAGCAGAACACCAGGTGCTCGGAAAAGTTAGAGACTAAGTGTCTGCTTTTTGCCTCTCATCTAATAGCTGATTTCTGAGCTGGTCTTTGTGTAGTAACTTGTGAAAAGTCATGGTCAAAAGCTATGTTCAAATGGAAGTGGAAAAATCATAAGCTGCCACTTGCTGCAAAGGGCAGTAAGTGATGAAAACTAATGGTTTGATCAATGTCTTAGCACTTTTTTCCTTTTTTTTCCCTTAGGAAAAAGTCCTACCCTACAGATAGAGGAACAATCACTATATGTGTATTTTATTATTATTTTTTTACCTGCATGTTCAAAAGCTACCTGCTTCTACTGGTAGTGGTCAGGATACTAGGCAGTTTTGATGTTCTAGGCAGTTTCTGTGATGTGGATCCTGTTTGGTGCTCTGATTATTTCATTCAAAGCTTTGATCATTTGACCAGCTATTTCGGCTTAGCCACATTTTTTAGAAGAGATTTTGCCTGTGCTAACTTTCTCTACTAGCATTGTAAACCAGTGTTACAATTAATAGTTGACTGGACTTCTGAAGCCTTGCCAAATTAGAGGGAGGTTTTCCTTGGCAAGTGACATCAGCTTCTACAGTACTGAAATGTTAAAGTAAAAAACTGCAGTCCCTGGTGTAATGCAGATATCGATGGTAGGGGTTTTTTATATATTCGTGAGTAGCTTTTGCTGAAGGAGCAATGGCAAAAATACCTATTTAGGTTTTCCCACTTTCTGGCTTATAAGCTTTTAACCTGTCTCACATCTCCTTCTGACCTTTCAAGGTGTTCTTGCACTGAAAGAGCTAATCTCACATACAGAACTTCAGACCTCTTAAGGCTTCTGAAACTTCATCTGACAGTGATCAACAGATTAAAGTTCACAAATCGCTTCTGGAAGTAGTGGTACATTTTCCAAATATTTCCTATCATGGGCAAAGAATATTTCATTTAAAAAGTGAGAGAGTATGGGATGAAACCTGGATCACCTGATGTAAACTCTGAATTCTGTACTTATAGTGGGATGCTCTGCTGTTTGGATCTGCTATTCTTTATCTGTCTAGTTTCACTATTTTAACAGCTAAAAGTTCCGAAAAGGCCTGGTACAATCAAAACCACCTTCTTGTCAAAATGAAGCTTGATATAGGGAGCTCTATAAACTAGGCACGTGAGTAGTCTGGGTTTTCAGAAGAGAGCATATGGTAGCTGACACTTCAGCTGGAGATGACTTGGTAATTCGAGCTCCTTTGAATCCCTCTGCCATTTCATGGGGCTAATGGCAAATTAAGCTGTGGTCTGAAGATGCAAGGAAGGCAGGCTGCTAAAAATATTTGTTTTGTGTACATCTTTATTCTGTCAGACTTGCACTGGGCTAAAATTTTGGAGTCCAAGGTATGAGGTGAAAGCGGTTAAACTCTTCTAAAAGGAGTGAGTAGTCCTACCACTGTTGACAAACCTTCTGAATGGAGAAGGATCTCAATTCTCTGGTTGATCTGTTTTAGGACAGGACAAGGCAAGCCTGATGGAGACCTCTTTTTCTCTGGCTTCAGGTAGTAGCTGGTTACTGAAATCAGCAGAGAATTGCTTAAGTGTTTCATTGTGATGATCTGGGTGTTTCATTTTGATCTGGCTTTGAGCATGATTCACATCAACTTCTCTGACTTAAATGTCTCAATTCTAGTTTAATGTGTTGCAGGCATTTGTGATTATAAATCAGTTAAAGTTTGTCCTGAGTTGTTTTTATTCCAAGATAAATGTAATACATACTTGAACAAGCTCACTAGAGAAGCCTGAACCTGAGCAAGTGAAATCTAGTTTGATTTTGATTTTTGTAGGCTGATCCTTGGTGCAATTTAGCTAACAGTTACTGGAACAATGAGCATGACTTCTACTGCTCTATGCTAAGCAAAACAATCAGAAAGAACAATTTATCTATGATATAGTGGCTGACTCATGCCACAAGGCTTGGTATTCCTTTAATCCTTTTTATAAACTGTTTTATCCTAGCTAATGTAATTGTGGATGTTCTTATTACCCATATAATACCTAATCCCTTTTGAATTCTGCTAAACTGTTGGCCTTAATGTTGCTTAGCAATAATTAGCAAAATACAGGTGGTTTGCACATTGTTTTAACTCTGATCAAACCTTTGAAATGTTGTTTGTGCTGACCGGTTATACTTTTATGTTGGTAATACTTCCACTTCTGAACAGTGAATGGGAAATCCTTCAGATGGATACTTGCATCAGCCTGATTGCCAGCCCTGAGCTTGGATCTTTTCTTAATCTTGTCTTCAAAGCTTTTGTGTTGTCATGGCAGGCTTTTAAGAGTGCTTGATAGCATCTTTCCCAAAGTAGGGAGTATTTTGTAGGAAGTTTCACATTCACAGAGAAAACAAGCATGTGTCCCTCTTTATGCAAACTTGAGTTGCATTGCTGGATCCCATTCTGCTACTTTCAGTTTAACCATGCTCTTACACGGGCTGTGATGAGGGAGGAATGGTAGTTGGATGACTGATCTGGAGGTTGTTTAGCTTTACTGGTAGAGGCCTTCACTTCATGATTTTGATTCTTTGTTCTTTTCTCAGATGCATTTGTTCTAGGCAAGTTTGGTGGTTCAAGGTCAAAGTTCTACTTAAAGTTCAGGAATAATACAGGCTTCTTAATCCCTGCTATGCTTTTGTTGCAATATTTTTATCCCATACAATCTTGCCTTGTAACTCTATCACAGTTTTAGAGCAATCTGTGGTAAGTAGGGTAAAGAACTAAAATTGTGCAGAGGTGCCTGAAGTATCGACAACTTCAGTACAGAAGAGTGGCATTAAGGGCCACCCGACTTAAGTGCCCAGCTCTGTAGTGGGACTTTGAGGGGTTATGCCATGTCTTTTCTGGGAACACCTGTGCCCTCCTCAGGGCTTTGGCTTGTGCAAGAAATTTATTATGAGGCTCTCAGCCAAAAGTATTGGTCAGCCTTGGCTTATTGCTTGAAGATGTGTTCGGTTCCCTCTTTATCTTGAAGAGACTAAGCCCCTATCTTCTGGGGTTTTTTGGGGGGTAGCACAGTCATCAGCCTGTGAGTTTATATTGAGGAATCCTTCATTCTCTTTGAAACTTTCACCTCCTGGGTTCCTCACTGCATAGTGGGGTAGGGCCAAAAACCCAGCCAGCGGTGAGGGAACGTTTCTGTCTAGCCAAAGGTGCCCAGCTGGAAGGAGGGATTGCTTCTGTTTATCAGCTCACTTTCCAGTGTGAAATATTTATAATCCTGACAGCTTTTTTTCCAAGCTCTGTGCTCTGAGTAGTCAGGCTCCCTTTGTCTTCTGGCTTGGGCTTTTGCATTCCGGTCTGGGCAGTGGCCTGATGCCAAGGGGAAAGCTGGAGAGAGCTGTGCTTAGTGCCCTTTAGGGTAGGGCATCCACCCAGAAGGTGGAGAATGCAAGTTACAGTGCCTTTGGGCCAAATGCCCCAGTGCCAGCTGAGTGAATAAGGTGTCCCAGTTTAGCTTTTTTGAGGAAAATAGGACAATCATCTGAACCAAATGCATGGTAAAAGTGGTCATGTGTAGGATTCAGGCTCCAAGTTGACCTCATAAACATACCTGCATGTAACGTTAAATTCAGTATTAAATTCCCAGAGTTCAGTGTTCAGGACATGTAAAGTCATGTCCTTTCTTGTCACTTTGGTTAGCCGGATCACCAAGCACTACTGAGACAGAACATTGGAGAATCCTGGGTTTAGAGCTGGAGTTTCCCAGAGTGGGTCCTGAGTCAGCTCTGGCTCCTGAGATGCACTTTGCAAGTACCAGACTTGTTATCCTCACCCATGCCACACTTACGATTTCACTTATGTTCTAGCAGTGTCCAGAAAATCAAAGGATAAGCTACTTGTAAGTAGCTATTAATTAATCTCTTCTGGAGAGTGCGGGATCCTTTTTTTCCTGTGTAAACTTCTGTCCTTATCTTTTTGGAGGGCACTTCTGTTACGTATGGGATAAGGAGGTAGCCTCAACAAGTTCCTGTTCTGTGCTCAGTGCCTAGACATGTATTTATGTGAGGAAAAATATTTTAGTGTAACAGGAAGATGACTTTAAAATCCATCCTTATAAACATGTTGTCATTGGCTGACTTTCTTTGCGTATTCTTAGGTTTTTTCTGGTGAAATTTTTTCATTAGTTTGCTGTAGTCATCTCTTGGATGAAGCTGTGTTTTTAAAGACATCGTTTCACACTGGAAACAATTTTAATGTCCTATGATAACATGTACAAGAATGTCAGATCAGTCAGTGTTTAATTTGCAAATTAAAAATCTTGCTGTTGTGGCTTTTTGTGTTAATCTACTGAACTGTAAGGATAATGAACTAGTGATGCAGACTTCTATGATCATTAATCTGATACTGCACTAACTGTTTTTAAAGCTGACTGTTCACAGTAAAAAAGCAAATGAGCTATGTGTCACCTTAGATATAATTAGATATATACTGCCTTGTAAGTTTATTTTGGAGATTAGAGCAGAAGTATATAAAAACCCCCTATGATACAGGCTGCAACGCCCAGCGTAGAAATGATTGTACGCTGAATGCGAGCTCTGCAGCACATACAGCTTAATGCATGGTATGGGTTACCCTGCTGTGGATTTGTTGAGAAAAATTATTTTTTTTCCCTGCTGATAGGAGAATGACAGCATTTTAATCCTGATGGCTGCAGCCAGTAAAATGGCCCTACATGAAATATGTAATCTGGTGTCCACATAGTACTCTGAAAGGTTGGACAGCATTGCAGCAAACACAAAGGAGCTTGTGCTGCATATGGCATTGCTTGGATACTCCTGAGGTCACTTCCCAGTATCTAACTCCCTCGTTTTTCCCTCTGAGGAAGACAAGGGCTGTTGAGCCTGAAATGCTGTTGCACTTGCTGTTAATACCAGCTGTAAACAGCCAATGTGTTCAACCTTTGTATCTGCAGGCTTTCTGTCTTGAAAAGATGACATGACTTTGCTGAGCAACACTAAACAATAGTTAATTATGTAGATGTCTTCCAGATAATTGTTTTGAAACACTTTGAAGCCATATAATATACTGGATCTGCAGCAAAGCTGCCAGCATATTTGCTTCTGGCATGACAGCCATCTTGCCAGCAGAAAGTACTTTTTCCTACAAAGCCCAAATTGACTCACAGGTTTTTGGTTGGTTGTTTTTGGTGTTGCTTTTTTAAAAGCACCCAGAACTGACTTTGTAGGTAGTGGTCCAGTATTAGTTTCAGCATCTGTTTTTTCTTTTTCTCCTTTTGTACATTGATAATTTAAAGTATGCCATGCTGTGAAGAGGCTGACTGAAAATATTGTGGAGTAACTTGAGCAGCAAACAATCTGATACCCAAATGAGGCTAATCTTTGCATAACAAGAGTAAAGGAGCATATTATGAAACTTGTCTCCTTTTGCAGGAGGCAGTCAGTGCTGTTGACATTTTAAGGTCAAGATACGTGTTACTGCTTGTGTAATGTCCAGTACAATGAGGGTGGGACTTGCTAGGTGCTCCCAAATCTGCAAAGTTAACTCATCCCACAGATGCAGTAAGGGGTTTATGGCTACTAATAAGCTGCAAAAATGGTGGTTACTCTACAGCTTGTGGTATGCAAATATAAGTAAATTAGAGCTCTCTTGAAAGCCCGGCATACTCTGAAGGATGGCAACAGGTGATTCTTCTGCTGTAACTAGGCTGTGTAAGACCTGGCTTCTGGTGAGTGCTTGTTTCTTCTGCTCTCCCAAAAAGTTAAACATGGGATGTTAATAACATGCTCCATAGACATACATTCACTGCTGTAGCCCTGGTTTTAAAATCTGCGTTGTAAATCAGGTGATCACTAAGTCTGGTCAAAAATCACTGGTATGGCTATCTTTATCACTAAACAAGCAAGTAGGTCACTAATGTAAGTTGCTTAGATTATTTTTCCCTGTTGCCATCCCCTTGCGCTACAGCTGCCAAGACATTGCTCGGATATCAGGATGGAAAAGGAAGAAAAACCCTGACTATGGTTTTTTTTCTTCCCAGAGTAGAAAAGTACTGATAGAGTATGTGTATGCAGCTTTCAGATTATTAACACTTAAACCCACAATTGACAGTATACAAAATTGTTCTGTTGTGAGTTTTCTGCTAGGGAAGTTAACAGGCATTTGTGCAGGATTTCAGTAGTAGCTAAAGGATCCTGGTCGGGATTTTTTCCTGCATATGCAATCCCACACTTACTGAAAGAGCCAAGTGGCTGCTTGGTCTGTGTGCTGCCTAATCTGTTGACACTTAAATCCAGAATTAAAGGTCTAAGTGGTCACTTCTTCCAAAATAAACCATTTAAGTTAAAAATGAGAGACTTTCTAGCTAGTTTATTACCTGGCTGCACAAATGGTGATGCCCGCTACGGTGCCTGGAGGGGTGGGAGGAGGAACCTCTGCTGTGACTTGTGCTGGTCTGTTCTCTACTTACTGGTTAGTGTTTACAGTGTTTGGATGCTAAGGTATTTCTTAAGCTACAATACTGAGGATTTATCAGACCCATAGTTGAGTGTAAGAAGTAGCAATCAATAGTTTATGCACTTTTAGTTTTGGGGAGGTTCAAATGCCAGTGATAATGCTGCCCACACTGTCATTATTCATCTGGTTCTTAATAATCTGTTTGACATAGTAATTCTTATTGCTTCTTGTGTCCTAATATGACAATATAGTCACTGTGGTCCTCAATTGAGGACAGCTCAGTGTCTAACTGGTTAGCTGTTCTGCTAGTCCTCACTTTTTTTGTAAAGGCTATAAATCTAAACAATTGCTCAGACCATTTTGGCATTGAGCTTCCAGTGCTTTGCCATTTCCCTTAGCAGTTGGTATGCTGCAGCTGTTTGCACAGGCATAACTGTACATGTGAACATCGTGATAGCTGCTACTTCAAATGTCTGTAGTGGTAGAGAGAAGGCATGTTGGTAGCAAGCAAGCTTGATAGTAGGAAGATATGTGATGTTCTTCAAAGGTAGCTGGGGAAGCAGGGCACCCTCATTAATGGGAAAAATACAGACATGAGACTTCTAAAGATATTTTGAACTTAGTTCAACAGAAGTTTATCAGATAGCGATGTGGAGGCTTTCTACCATCACTTCTCCTGGACAACTGTAACCACAAAGTTGACAAGGATGCTGCTTCCTCTTCGCAATACCTTCTTGGAATTGAAATCTCTCTCCTCAGCTGAAAAGTCCAAGCTACATCTTTAATCTCCTCTTAAAGATAGTTTCCACCTTTACTCATCTAGTACTCCTTAAACTTCCTCATTGCTTTCATAAGTTCACTATAACATTTTCTGTTACTTTAAAATGCCTCCTTGTTGACAGGCTTTTCATGCTACAGCACAGTGAAGCTGACTGCATGGAAAATCAGCTTGAAAAAATCTCCAAATCTGGTTTTAGCACTAATATGAGGTTACTTCTAAACAGTTGATGCTTGAATCAAACTGTCACATTTTGATTTGTTGTCCTTCCCAATACTGGTTTATGCACTACATGATTGCTTATGTCTGCTTAGTCCACTGTTTTGTCTCTGATGCTGCGGTAGGTTTTTAATAAAAACTTAAGGCAGCTGAACTTGCATTGTATATTTTGATGGGCAGGAAGAGAGCAACAAAAGAAAGGCTTTAAATACAGTTTGGTCATCCCTTGTAAATGAATATAGGCATTTTTGTGAACAATTAGCAGAACATGCAGTTGAGATGCTGAAAGTAATGTGTAGAGTGGCAGCCTGTCCCCCAGAGATGGAAACCAGAGACTCACTTGGGGTCTCTTATAAATCTTAATTTCCCCCACAGTCGTATTTTATATTATTACTGTGTGGTAAGTACCATTTGAACTGTGTAGCACACTGAAAAATAATATTGGACTAGATATGGCTTTATGAAAGCATCCTCTGAGAAGAATCCAGCAGTTTAAATGCTGACTTCTGGAGTGTCGGTAGTTGGTTTGGTGTCTTCTCTGCATCTTTCCTGTGCAGCCAGATAAATGCCTCAAGGCTACAAAATAGCAGACTGAAATGGTGAAATATATTTGGCTTTTTAGACTATTCTAGGCTATGCAGACTATTCTAGAAGCTAATGATCTAATAGCTTAGTTGGAAGAGACCAGGGCTGCTAGGACATTGAAGTTACAAACTAAATACTACTACGTAGAAAACCTTCCAGCCAATGCTTTTTGCTTACATTTTGAGGAAGGGCTAAATGTGTTTAATGAAGTTATTGAAGTTTTCTGGAGTTAGATGACCAAGGAGTCACTGGGGTTGGTTCCAAGGAAGGGAACTGAGTGACCATCTGATCTGGGATACCCTGGTATTGCCTGCTCCCCTACTTAATTAGGCTGCTCTCTGCAAGTGAGCTAGGTTTTATACTGATGTGTCTGCAAATTTCATGTAGGAAGTGTCTGATGACCTAGCCAAAACATTTCTGAGATGGGAGTGCCTTGACTCCCTGAACATACCACGTTTTTGCTTGTGCACTTCATGCTCCAGATTCTACAGATGAGCTGCTGCTCTGCTTTACAAACACTACTTAGCAGTTGTAGAAATGCTGGTTATGAGAGCTGGATTGCAGACATTTTTGCCATAGTACACAACTTGAACCAAACAGCTGCAGCTGGTTTCCTGGGATACCAAAGCATAAGCCATGAATGGATTAGATGTTGTTCCCCTTTTGTTCTTGGACTCATTGACTAGGTTGTCAGTGTTGACTAATCAACTTACATTGCTGGCTTGTTTGGAGTGTACAGTATTTGGAAAGGATTAGCAAAATAAATTACATCATACTGATTTTGTATGTGTTGAAGACTGGTGATGTAGTCAAAGGCAGGCATCTTCATCAATTGCTCTGGTTCCTATGATAGATGAACCTGCATCTACCTGTGTAGTGCTCAAATATCCTGTTAGAAAGGTTAAGGATTCCTGATAATGCTCTCTGTGTACTACTGTAAATGTTGTATGTCTTAAAATGAGACACAGGAGAACATTCTAATGCAAGCAAGCATTCTAATTTTTTTAGAGCAAGCATTCTAATTTTTTTTTTATACCCAGATGAGTTGTGTGCTGTCTTACTTTAATACTGATGCTAAAATCTAGCAAGCTTTGACCTGAGCTCTTCAAATTTTGGGGAATATCAAAAGGTCCCTTGAAGAAAATGGATCTTTTTAGAGCTTTTCTTCTCACATAGTAAATACTGAACATTAACCTTCAGAACAAAACTTGCATACTTTCTGTAACAGGAATTTGTAGGAAATCTCTTGCCATTTGTGGTGGTAATGGGAGGGCGGAGGGGATGACTTTTCCAATCTTCAAAGCATAGCATGCTAATTTGGAACCATATTGAATATCTTGAATTGCAAACTGTTTGAGAGACAGATCATTACCCTGCTGCTAAAACCTAGTTTGGTTGGAACGCATATATTTGATGTTGATGATATTGATAATGGACTAAATTTAATACACTTTAAAGTCCTTCAGCAGCAGTGTGGCCAAGAGAGAAAAAAACTGAGCATCAAGAAATCTTTAGCTGAAGGTACCATGCCCGGGAGAGGGAAATCTTTGTTGAGATGTGCTTTTTTTCTTCACTTCCTCTAATTCTAAATCTGACTTGAAACAAACCTATATAATTGATGTCAGAGATACTATATGTGGATTCTGCTACTTATTGGGATAGTAATGGCTTTGATTTCTTCTCCTAAATTCACCTAGCAGTGGTAGGTGAGCTGTCTTGCTCTCCAGCAGGTTTCAGAAAGCACCAACTTCTGCTGACCTAATTGATGCCAAAGGTGATAATTAAGCTTTCTAAAAAGCTCTGAAGGCAGTCCTATTAGAGTAGGTATTCATGACTGTACTAATGGGTGGGTGCAAAGTGGGTGTTAAAAGGGTTTCTCTTATCTTTGTGTGATTGCTTAGCTATTGCTATGCAGGGGAGGAAAGCTCCTCTGTTAATGCAAAACATCTTTGTGCTAATGAGCTGTTCATATTAAAATATAAGCATTGCATCTGGGTGTGTTCAGGTGCAGTAAAGTGCTTTTAAAAAAGTGGTGGGAATGCAGTTTTATTCTTATACTTCCAAGAAATTTGTCCACTTACAAGAGAAGTGTGAGGATTTTCTTTAAAATTAGCAAGTTCAAGATGGTAGTGATTATGTGAATATTAAAATGAATGCTAGTGATGTTAGTTGTCCACGAGTTTGGTGCACAGGAAAAGATGCTCTATTAGCATGTGCCATTTTGTTGAGCCCCTTTGTCCTGTAACATCTGAGAGTTGTTGACTTTGAGGTGTTTGGCATTTAAAAAAGCAAGCTTGTTGGCCTTAAGTTTTGAGTAGCATGGTGTGAACTTCTGCTTCCAGTGGAACAGTTAAAGGCTGAGTAGTTTTGGATATCTGCAGGATATTCTGTGTTGCACCAGAACCAACAGTATTGGATATAAATCAGTGCAATGCTGAGCAGGCAGGCATAATTTTAGGGGTCTTACATATGCAGAGGTCTTTAGAGACAGTTGTGCTGCTTGGTGGAGCTGTTCATGTGCCTGATGCAGAAAATATGCGGTGGCACGGCCAAGGTAACTGGCTGTTGATCCTTCTTCGCAACAGGCATGTAAGTGTATCTTACACTGATAACCCCAAATTCCTGCCTTGGTGTGCTTTATAGGCATTGATGAGACTGTTCCTAAGAGGTGCACAATCTTTGTTTCACAGCACGAGTTCAAGTTTGGAGGGATGTGGAGGCAAATTTTGCTGGTCTGTAATAAGCCTTTTGGTACAGCAAGGGAGGCTCTTGGATCTGATACTCAACTTCCCAGATTGCCTTCAGTGCTGGTGGAAGTTACTGCTGTTGCAGTGTCTAATGGAGACCATTTTGTTCAGCCGAAAAAGCTTTTCCTCAGAGGCTATGAAAACTGGGACAAGGTGGGGTAGGAGGGACCAAGCAATGGTTCTAGTGGATAATGCTGCATGTCCAGGAATGGGAAGAAAGGGAACTCTGTGCGGTTTTTCTGGGAAAGTGCTTGAAATCAGTTCCTGCAGTTGTCCACCATGCCACCACCCTTGTAGTGCAGGTAATCCCTCCACATGTTGCTTGAAACTCTGCAACATGACAGGGTGCATAACCTGAGATGGTTTTTTGTGAGCTGTTATGTTCCACTATTATCCTTTGTATGGCTAGATAATTTTAAAACTGAAAACATATGTATAGCATAAGGCTTTTCTTAGACTAAAATTTCCAGTATGTAGCTGCTCTGTAGAGAAACAGCTGAGAAGTGTGGAGTAGAGCAACTAGAGGAGAATGGTTGACTCTGGTTACCTTGCAGTGTTCTCTCATCCCAGCCAATACTGTGATCTCCTCCAAAATCTGCCAAGACATACAGAGCTCTTAAATGTACGTTGTTGCGTGCTTGCTCCACGGTGGTATGTGGAGAACTCCATTTTGTTTTTTTTCTGCAGGAAATTAATTCCATGCAAGAATATAATTGTAACCAGGTAAAAGTATAACTTGGTATGCTGCATGAAAAGAAAGAAATTTCTTCATGGAAAGAAATTGTATTTGACTTCCAGTCAATTTGTGGTATAATTATCATCCAAAGATCTAACACAGCATCATGGTTTATTATATTTATAATTTAAATAAGATATGATGATTAACTTTTTATATTATTTATTAGGTTGAGAAGGCCTTGAGGACTATACTTTTTATTTCATTATATCTGGACCTTCTAAGGCAAACCCCAACAAGTGGCAATTGCTGTAAATGTACTGATCATGTGTAAATGGCTTAAGTTAGTTTGCAAACAGCTGTATAACTTCAGGTAGTATTTGAAAAAACGTCAGCATCAATTGTGTTAATAATTTGATTTTGGGGAAACTTTACTCTGCATATCAGATGAAGTCATAAGGAAGATAGAGACCTATAGTTGTCAGACAAATCTTTCAGCTGCTAAAAAACAAATCTCTGAAGTACTTTGACAGCATCTAGTCTGCAGAGTATAGTTTCAGCAAAGTGCTGAAACAATGTTAAGTTTTTCAGTGTCTGAACCTGTTAACTGCCACCAAAAGTTGGCTGTATTGTTCAGTACCTGATGTCATATGAGACTTAAATCCTTCAGTTCTTTAAGGGCTCTTACTGGAACCTAAATGGTGTGTGCGAGTGGATGCAGGCAAATGACCTTCTTGCTTTTCTTTTGTGCTAGGCTAAAGAAAGTGTTATGTCATTATTAATACTTACCAAAAAGTGTAATGTTTCAGGGCTTCCTGAAAGAATGGAACTAGCTTTCCAGTTTTTGTGTCACGTCAGTGTGGCTGCAACAGGTTGCAGGATTGGAGAAACTGTGTAGTTAATGATACCTGCTCTCAGGCTTGCCAAATGGAGTGCAAGGAGAACTGTTTCCAGTTGACACTCTCAAAGTTCATGCTCTGGAAAGGTCCTTTCCCAGTCTTGGTACCTATGGAAGATACTGCTTTAATGTCTATTGCTCAAAGGAGTGTTTCTGCAGTGCAAATCTTAAACTGAATAAAGAATTCTGAAAGTTTCCTGGAACAGGGAGCAGTGTCTGTACCTGATTTTTGCACCAAGTTACGTACTGACACAGGCCGCTATTTAAATAAATTGTGTCTATGCACACAGAAGGTAAGGATGTTCATGTGCTAAATGTTATCTGCAAGCTGAAGTGGACAAGAAGCAAGCTGGTTTGCTCCCTTATTGAATCAAGTCAAGGTAAAACTTTTAAGTAGAACACTATTTAAATCATCCTAATTGATACCAAGTGTGTGTGTGGCTTTCATATGCTGATCACTGGTAACCTGAGTGGTTACTGCAGGAGTAATGCATCTGTAAGCTAGTGTCAATACCAGTCAAGGCTGTTAGCTTCTACTCAAGCATCTGTTAATTTGTAATCACATCTACTTTATCACCACTAGAGGCTCCTCCAAGTCATGCTTTGGATATGTTTCTGTGTCAGGAAACAGCTCATGCTTTAAGTAGCATACAGATGTCTGAATCTGTCAGTGTAACACCTCTTTACAAGCAATGAATAAACTTTTAAATCAAAATAATCAGTCATTCTCTTGATGGTATGATTGAACTTGAATCATGAATTTGAAATAGTTACTGATCATTAACTACTGCTGAACTTTAAAGCAATGTTGACTAGGAGCTTGTAGTGTTGCTTGCTAGTAACTGGAAAAAACAAGCATGAAAATACTTGTAATGATGAGTGTGGGTAAATAATTTTCTTTTAACATCAACCTATTTTATCCCAGCATAGGTAAGGCTATAATTACCAGCACAAATTATTTTAGTGTTCAGACACTTCCATGCATGTCTGGGGTAGGTTTCCCATGACAGGGCTGTACTTCTGTATTCTCAAAACACTGTCAACTTTTGCTGCAAACTGATTATTACTGCATTGTAATTTGATAGGGTGTAGGCATCTTACATCAGGTGCAGTATGTCTAAGGTACAGGCTCTGATCAAACAGCCTAACAACATTAAGACTTAAATTTTCAAGAATTAATCTTATAAGATAGGAAAGAATATCATCATGGGATCATAGCTAGCATTTTCTGTTCTCTGCCATTCTTGGGTTTTGGTACCCTCAGCTTATTCTGTAGACAAGCAAGTCCTGTGCTCAGGTCTTAAGTTTTTGCAGATGTGTGGGTATCACTTTTCTCTGAATGGAGTAAGAGATAATCCAGTTCCCAAACTGACCATGTGGATGCTACAATTTTTGAGCGTGGCAGCATGCTGGAGCACCGTAGTGGAGCTATTGGAGTCATAGCATGCGTTTTTTTAGGTGAAGCATCAGTGATCTCTGTAGTCTTAGATACTTACATGTGATTATTCTATTATTTAGAAAGTGGAGGAGCTTTTAGATGAGTCTTGGTAGGAAAGCAGTGTGACTTGTTTCTGTGGAGACTTCAAAATAAGTGCTGTGTGGCTACTGGCATATACACATGATGACCTACTGGAAGGTTATTTGTTATCTGTTTCTCTAGCATTCAGCTAGTGTTCTTAAATTTCAAGACCTTAAAAAGGGTGAAGCTGAAAAATAAGTTCTTCAAAATTCACCAGAAGGTAGATAACAGAAGGGTCTAGGGTCTAAGTAGGAAGTAATGTCTCACAGCAGAGAACTTGCTCTGTCTTGAGGTATCACTTGTTTCTACAAATCTCCATAGCCATAGATGCAGTGCCTCTTGCAAGAGCTCTTACTGCCAGTCTGTTTGTCTTGTTGCTCAACTTAGACTGTCCTGTGTTTTTTCCCTACTGTTGTGTTTGGAGGCTTTCATTCCTCCACACTCCAGTTGTCATTAAAAGTACTGTCAATCTACCACAGGTTTGGTCTTCTCTTCCCTGATATGCCACTTATGGGTGGTGGCTTGTGTCTCACACAAATTTCTTCTAAAGGTAAGTCAGGCCACTTCAAATCAAGAATAATATCCATGACATGCTTAAATGCAGGAACAGAAATTGAATGAGTTTTAATTTCCCCCCAGTTCCTTTCTTGGTGCTGATAGGCAATACTGCACAGTTAGAGCTGCTTTTAGTCACACAATTGTACAAGTTTCCTCTAACTTTCCTACAAGATCCAGCTTTATCTGTCCAAATGATCAGATCGCATGCCTGTATTCTCACGTTACATCTATGTCATTAAACTTCTGTCTTGACCTTGAAATCCTGACCAGTGGTAGTCTGAAATTGTTCTTCCCGATTGCTACTGTTACCCTGTATACCTTCAAACTTAATGTAAATGGTTACAAGTAATTAGATACAAGCTTGAATTTCAAGTATGTTCGTTCATGTACCGAGCTTAGCTCAATTGCACTGGTTCTGCTTTTAGCAGAAGTATAAAGGGTACATTAAATATCTGTGCTGCACTGCAGATGAATCAACCTGCTTCGCACCCTTTTGCTGGGTCTTTCAAGAGATATTTCAGCAAACTGAGGATTCTGGCTTTATGTAGATGTCACATTAGTCATTGACATGGTAACTAGTTGGAACATAGGTAGAAATATCAATGCTGTGTATTAACAATCATCAAGAACAAACATTTTGTAGATGATTCTTGTCTAGCTATGTGTAATTAACTTTTTAAATGGAGCATGGTTGTTACAGCAGGGAGGTGACTTCCTAGTGATCTGCAGATGAGGACTGTGTGTGAAGGGACATGTTCTTCAGTGACTGTTTCCTTAGGGCTGTGTTGGGAGCATAAGGTCTATATGGTTCCTAACATAAGGCAACTTGAGATGTGCTTCAAACAACAGTAGTACTTTGGAGCCACTGAAGGCCAAAGCAGTTGAGTATCTTGTCCTTGTGACTACAGCAGCAGTGCTGTCTGATCTGCTTTTTTAAAGCAGTTCTTTAGTGTAAGAAGTAGTCTTCTGCCTGGTGTACGGCAGCTGTTACACATATATTTGCAGGAGCTGGTACTGTGGCAGATTTGGGCTGGTGGCTGCTGCTTTTGCCCCCCAGCCCAGGCGAGAGTACTTTGTAGTGTGAGAAATAGCAGCTTAATATTCTGCAGGCCCCAGTGGTCTACCCCTGTGTTTTGATTTTTGACCCAAGGTGGGTGTCTGTGTTTTGAAGTCGTTAAATGAATTAAACATTTCATTTGAAATGGGCTCCCTTTCCTTAGTAGGCTAAAGCTCAAATTGAGACTTTATCACTTCAATAATATTGTGGAATTGGAGGGGGTGTGTGTGACTTGTTTTGAAAAACTATATGTGAGATCTGAGCTATGATTCATCTTTAATTCTCATCCCTTGCAGTGCAGTTTACTGGCAATCAAGTCATTGCTACTCATGAGTAAAGCTACGCTGATTGTAATGCTGTGAGCTCCAAATCATCTAAAGCACAAGACAGGGGTGAAAAGAGGCAGAGAATGACAGAATGCTGAATGCCTCTTGAATTTGACTCTTCACTAGCAAAAACCACCCAAAACCTGTTACCGTAGAAACAAAACCTTAGAAGCAATGATGGGTATGTAGCAGCTAATGCTCTTATTTTAGCTTAAACTTGATCTGTTTGAAGCAACCTATGATGATAGAGCTGACGGACACATCATTATGCAATAACATGAAAATTCTTGAGTGTCTCAAATGTGGGCTTCTCACTAGCAAATGCCTTCTGACAGAGTGCAGGTTCCTGCATGAACTGGAGGCTGCTGGGCAGGGAGACAGCTTGCATAGAAGTGTCGGACCTCACTGGCTCATGCAGGATTAGATACTTGCACACTGGAGCTGTGCATAATACAGCTGTATCTGTATAGGATTATGAATCTAGACTAATACAATGCTGATTGTCTCCACACTAGGAGAGGGTGCTGCTGTATTTAGCTCTTTCGTTGCAAGTAGCACAGCCTGGCAGACTTGCTTACTACTGCTGAGTAAGTGTTACCTGTGTTTTGCCTAGATTTACTGCCCGTGACCAGCTCCAGACAGGAGGGTTCATGATAAGTAGTGCAGTGGCTAAAAAAAAAAAGTAGTAGGGGTGCCTAAGTGCTTAGCTGGCTTCTGTGTGGGAGCCAGCATAGATAAGATTTTTACTGCAGTTCCTAGGTGTTGCCGTTCAGTTTCTGGAAACCTATATCCCTTGTTTAAATAAAGGCTGGTACACCAGCTTGAGAAGTCTTGTTAGAAGAACTGCTGCCTGCTGTGCTGAGAAAGGCAAAGTTGTGTAACACTGCAGCACAGTGCTATGGTTTACACTTACAATGCTATAAATACTCCTTTCCCCTTGCTGCTTATGAAAGAGGTGACTGCATCAAGACCTGCCCTGTGTTTTTAGCAGAACATGTGACTGCCTGTCCCTTGAGGAGAGCTTTCCTCTTGCATCTAGCCTGGCTTCCATATGAAGAGAATCAAGGCAATTAGTCATTCACTGACTCATGAATGGTTCTTGTTTAAAGAATTGTCTAAAAAGAGTTAAAACAGGTTGAAGGGTGGTTGTATATTGAGATAGCTTGGGTATCTTTTCACTCAGCAGTTGCAAACAGTGTGGCTTACCTCACAGAACAATAAAGCAGTCTGCTGTGTTTTGGTGAGTATGCAAACAAGGGAGTGAATAGATGAGTTCATAGAAACTGTCAAGCTTGGCACCAAATGCTGTGAATATGCTTTGGTCATGATCACTTGAATTTGAGCAAACTAAACTAGAAATGATCAGGATAAGTCTGAAGTCTGTCATGCTCATTCATTCCATAGACATGCCTGTATGTAAATCTGCTTCAAGAAAGTGAGTTACGCAGGAGATTAAAGTTCAAAACACAAAATTGAACAGGATGCTGAAGATGTAGGCTAATGCAGTTCTTAATAAAAGAGACAATCTTCTGGACCCTGAAGCCTGGCAAGTGGAGAGTGGTGCCCATAGTGTCAGCCCCTACACAGGCTGGAGGGCTTCCACACTTGCTGCCAGGGATGCCAGTAATGTAGCATGATACTTTGAATAAGTAGCTTCAAATATTCCTGCCATTGCTCAGCAAAACTCTATCATTTTTGCAAATAGAAAGAGTTAGAAAATTGCTTCTTCTGAAGTAGCCACAAACCGTTTCTAGAACAGCTGCACTAGTGTTAGAGCTTTACCAGTTCAGGTACCACCATCTTCAGCTGTACCTGTAGTAGGACTATTTCAAGTGCCAGCTTCTCCTCTAAAGCAGACATCTGAGAGAAAATACATGATTTGGAGTAAACTTTAGGTGTAGTATCACCAAGTCTCTTTGGCTTCTTCAGCAAGTATTAGACACTATAGGAAGACTTAAGTTTCACACATTTGAAATTATTCTTCCTATTTTGTCCAAATGGGGAAGTCAGTGTGTTTGTACAGATATAAATAAGAAATGAGTCATGTGTTTCTGCCCAGAAGATAATCACACAGACTAGCCTCTCTGCATAACACACACCGAGTGAACCTGACTTCATGCCATACAACACATGTACAGTCTGTGGACAACCAGAAGGCATCAGACCCAAGAGAATACTCACCACACAAGGGCTTCAGTGGTAGTAGAGGTCTCCTCACATCTGGCCTGTCACAATCTCCAATGTATTCATTCCTAGGTTTTTTTATTGAAATCAGTCCTGGAGTGATTGGAGTTGGGGGCAGAATCTAGTAATATTTCAGCATGGGAATTCCTAGGAAAATACAGAAACCTCTCAGCATGATGTCAGCTTTCTCGAGTGAGAATCTGAAACTGATTTAGTGCTCAGCTCCTGTAGTCAAAGCTCAGCAAAGTTTTTGGGGGGGCAGGTTGCCATACAGAAGAGGACCAAGTAGTTCTGTTTGGTGTTAGGTCTTACACAGCTGCTGGTAGTTGCCTTTTCTGTGATGAGGTGGCAGACAGATGCAAAAACGGAGTGAAAATGGACAGGTTATAGAATAAATACTTGGGTGACTCAGGATGCCACTGTTTCCAATTCAGTGTCTCTTGCTGGATGCTACATCTCCTGCAGCTGTTGTAGTAATGTTTTCTGTAGCATTGTGTAAAGTCAAATGGAATGATAAAAGTAATGGAAGTGAACCTGGCAGTTGTTAGCCTAATGTAGGTGAATGCTCCTGTAATCTGCTCCATTGTGTGAGCTCTGGGGGCACTGACCAGTTTTGGGGGGGAAAAAAGTCAAAGTAACAGAGCTATGCCTTAGGGATTTATCCTAAGGAGTTCAGAAATCTAGCCATGCTGAGAAATGCTCTTGCTCTGACATTATCAGCCTGGGATATCGAGCTGAGGCAGGAGGAACCTCTCTGTCAAACCATGTGCACTGCAGGACTGACGTGTGAACAGCTGGAGATGGGCATCTGGCCCTGTGCTGGTGGGGCTGTGCTCAGTTGTGCAGCCAGGGAGGGGAACAGCTTCAGGAAGTGTGCAGGTGGCCTCTGGCCAAGGGAAACTTATTATTTGGCCTCCAGCCTGTCCCCAGCTTTCTGTCCCTAGCAAGCTCTGCACATGAGAGCATTGACAGCTGCCCTGTCTGAAGTTGGATGCTCCCTTGCTCAAGAGCACTGACAATGAGTGTTTCTAGCTGGAGCCAGAATGGTTGTCGCCTGGTTCAGACTGAATGGCACAATTAGCTGGGCAATACCAAAGACTGTCCCTGCCGTAAAACCCACTGCAAGAAAGGAGTATCTACCTGCTGAGCTGCTTGAGATCCTAAACACAGCTAACTTGTGCAGGCTAACTCAGTCTTGAGATGAGTAGCACCTGCCACGAGCGATTATCAGCATGAAGACTAGAACATCCAGACTGAACTTGTAGGTTATCAAAGGGAGACAATATTTAAAAAAAAAAAATCATTTTGTTTCTTTTGAGTAATGTTAGAAGAAACTGGTTTGGTTTCCAGGCACTGTTTGTTGTAATATCATTGTTCAGAGCAGCTTTATTTACTTGAATCTCTTGAGATATGGCCCAGGCAACAGGAATATGAAAGTACAAGAAGAGGAGCTAGGATGCAAACCAGCTTAACAGGGCTGTAATGAATCCTTCCCTTATCCAGCTCAGCCCTGGTTTCATGTCTACTGTTAGTCTTGATTTCAGATCTAAGCAAAAAACTATTATGTGGGTCAAAGCCCCTTCTTTAACTATGTAATTGTAACTTTGACCATTTTATCTCAGGCTTTTTGCTTTGGCCAGGTTGGGTGACGTAACAGTTCCAGCTTTATGAACATGGCTACATGGGCAGAGAAATATTTAATACCAATTTACTATTTAAAGAAGTTTTGGTAAAAGAAAACCTAGTTTATATCAGAGGAATCTTCCATTGTAATGACAGCCAGATAACTAAATTAGGAAGTGATATAATAGGTATGATTTAATATGAAACAAGAATGGGCTCCTGCCTGTCAAACCAGTCTCTGATTTTGTAAGTTAACCTCACTTCTTGACTCATCTTTGGCCTTCTGACTTGTGCTTCTATTTTCTTTCTTGTTTAGAAGCTTCATGTTCTTTTTATGAGATCTAGTTCACTCTTCACATTCAGGTTTTTGTGATTAAAATTCCTTATAAAACAGTGCAGGTAATACATAATATAAGGGGTTTGCTACTCTTAGTGTTCATATGGCAATTGCAAGCGAGTTTTCAGGACTTACACAAATTCACCTCGTCACTCATCTTCTAACTTGGGTCAGAGATGTGGTCCTAGTACTCTACAAGTACAATGAATGTCAATAAGCATTGATGTGGTGCTGCTGGGAAATAAGGTCAAAACTGGAACTAAATTACCAGGCTAGTGCCCAGCTCTGCCACAAGAAGTTACTTATGTCCTAAGTCATAATATCTTGAGCTAAAATAGCAATGTTGGTCCTATGTTCATTTTTACCTTGTCAAATAGTTGACAATGCAATGTGGCTAGCTTTAATATTACTTTACAGGTTCTGAAGTTGGATGATACCAAGGTTATTTAAACATCATTGAGGTGAGAAACAGACTGCTAATACTTACTGCTGACCTCTACTGAATGTGTTTTCCGGCACATAGTATTTAATACTGCATGTGCTAATCCAGGCTTAATGTGGAAGAGGAGAATCCATTAGATGAATTCTATAAATGCTTGATGTGCTAGAAGCGGTAAAGGGCATTTTGTGGGATTAGATATTAACATTTAACCCAGTAGTGGTCCATAGTTTCTGTCTTGCTGGCTTTCTTGTATGGTAAATGTGTGGTGTAGTTAGCAGCATACCGGCAGGAGGCATTCATTAGGTGTGCATCTACAGGAAGTGATGGTGTGCACAACAAGGAGCCGGGTTATGCCTGTTACAAAGGAAAATGAAGAGGCCTTGTGCTGTCTCCAAGTGCTGTAACTCTTATTGGGGCTGGGTGGGTGACCTGTCGGAGGCCATGGTGGTATCTGCACATGGAGTCAGTACGAGCTTGTCTGTCTGTAGCAAATAATTAAAAAAAAAAACCCACAAAATAGTTTTAAAACTCAAATGCTTCCTTTGTGTCTGATCTTAAATACAGTTTGCAAAGGACGCTCAATTTCACTAATACATTTTCACAGGGCTTGCATTATGCTTATGATGTTTTAAAATAAAAATTATCTTTAACTGTCACTTCCTGAAACATCAAGTAGCTGTGGTTTCTGTTGGCCACTACAAAAGCTGCTGGTGTTCCTGATTTCCCCAAATCAGGTCAGTTGTAATGCTGGTGGATTTCCAGGAAATATGTGCTCTTCCTCCCCTGGCCTTTCTGCAGTGGGCAGATAGGATGGATTCATCATTCCTACCCTTGCTGCCTAAAAGTCGAGGATCTAAGTTTTGTCAGCTTGAGAGAAGAAGAAATCAGTTTCAGACTATGGAAGTGTCGTGTACAGCTAAGCTGGAATAGATACTGAATTTCTAGACAACTGAAGCTAGGAGGGAGTCCTGCCTGTGTCAGTCCTCCCCACTGAAAGGGAGTTGATATTACTATGTAAGTATCTAGTTAAGTGCATGGCAATATCTCCAGAAACAAAGTCACTCTAGTAACTATTCATAGTGACTGAATCAATACTTAATTTGGTGTTTGGTAGAAACATTAGGCTTGTATTTTCAGTCAAATAACGTAGTATCTAGTAAGACTTTTTATTTTTCTGCCATACATAGATTTTGTTATGGCTGTACCATATCCAAACAGAAGAAAAATAAGAAACCTGAAGTGCAGTCACTAATGAGGATGGATGGGAATAAGGCAGTAAAGTAGAAAACAAAGTGACTGTGCTGGTAACAATATTCTTAAAATAGGTGTTGTGATGTAACTTAAAGATTGAAGTTCTTGTGCATTAGCTGTATATGCCTGTAAATGGCTGAATCATCTGTCAGACTGGTCTATTCAGTGTAATGTCAGAGGAGATCATTCTTTTTTCTAGGGACTACAAATATGGCTAGTTATGAATTGGGGAAGGGGGGAATGTGGTGATGACTGTGGTTTCCACATTCCTGGCTATTGAGTATGCTCGGTGCTATCAAAGAGCCAGGGTGAGCTGGTGGCTAAAATCAGGACACAAACAAGATTATTTTTGTTCAGTTTAAGCTCAGCTAGAGGAGCCAAACACATGGTGAATGCAGTAATGGTTGGGTACTTGTCAGTGGGGGAATGAGTTGCATCATTAGTCCTCCTAAATTAGTTTGTATGGTTGTAACTAAGCTGACAACAAGCTGCCCTGAAACTCTGCTTCTCTCTAGTACCTAGCAGTGCCTGGCTGAACTTACCAGAAATAAGCTCAGATAACTGATTTGCCTTACATCAGTGAAATTGTAGGGGGGAAGCCTTTCTGTGAGCTACTGATTTATTTAAAAAATAAGTTTATTGTCTAATATGGTCTTTTTGTCTGTTAACATATTTAGAATTGGGCTTTTAGTGAAAAAAAAAATTAACTTTAATTGTGGCTGTTAGTGCATCTTTGCAAGCAGTCTTGCAACTTGTCTTAGAAATTCTTGACTTGTTTAACCCCCTTAAACTTGAATAGCATTCAGTGAGAGCAGAGTGGGTTTACATAATTTCTCATGACTTCACTTACAGGAGAGATGCAGAGTAATTCTCTGGGACCTGTTTGTAATGTCCTGGAAAAGCATTTGGTTTCACTTTCCAAATTCTGAATGATGTCAGCATAGGGACCTGAAAGTGATGCTTTTTGTTTGGAAAAAATCCCTGCCAGTAATGTGGAGTTTCCTAGTTTGGTGGTTTTTGGCTCTGAAATCAGGTTTGTAGAGAGGCCTCACTTGCTTTATGCTCCAGTACAGCCTTTCAATGTGCTAAGCACAAGCTAGTTAGAAATGGCTTACATAATGTGACTGACTTCTATAAACATGCAACTGGTTACAGGCAAGCTTGGGTCTTAGCTGCTTCTATGTGAGAAGAAAAAGTTTCTCATATCTCTCTCCAGTTATGTTTTCTGGTGCCAGAGCTCAAGAGGCATCCTTCATGTGGCAAACCCCCAACTTTATTTAAATCCATGATTGCTATTGCAGATTGATAGCCCTTTTCCATCAGAGTTGTGACTGCAAAACAGGTTTTAGAAGCTTGAAATAGTCTTCCAGGATCTACAGCTTCTGCATGAGTCAACATCACAGAGACCGTAACTGGTGCTCCAGGCTCAGCCTTTGCAGTGGTCTTTTTGAAACAAAACCGTCAGGGTTAGACAATTTGAGAGTGGAGAGTTTTTACTGAGAGGAATGAAACCTGCTTCCTCAGCTCCTTGACCATGTATACGGGATGTAAACATGGTAATGCTGGTATGCTATTGGTGGTATGATTTTTTGTTGCCTAGAAACTATACTTGTGTAGAAGACATAGGTCCTGCCAAGAAATCTTGTAGCTAGCTCAACCCTGAGTTTTGTTGTCTCTTGCATTTTTAATCTCAGTCCTTGGGCTGTTTTATATCTTAAATATCATGAAACTGCACGTAAGCATAGGAATGGGCTTTCTTGGGAAAACCCCAGTGGTCCAGAGGAGTCTGCAGCTACATGATACAAGCACTTGAGCTGAAGTGAATCTACTCTGCCCTGGATAAATCTCTGCTCCCAGTGCAAGGTGGCACATTGCAGAGCCAGGCATATCCTCACTGCAACAACTGCTCTCTTCTGTGGTGGTGTGGTGACAAGAGGCATTCGCTTGCTCATCTTGGAGCAATGCCATTCATGTAACTGACAAACCATGGGCTGGGATTGTTTAAGAGTATCATAAATCTTTTGGTTGTGAGCATGCTGTGGCAAATGACTGCAGGGTGAGGACTCAGTGCTGCTGTAACATAACCACATACAGTCAGTGTCATGAATGGGCATGCACAGAATGTAAAGCCCTGTGAGCTGCTGAATTTGTTTCATAAAGGTGAACAGAAAACCTTCTTTTCTTGGCTACCTAGTACTCTGGCCCTATAAAACTTGGGTTGCATGGCAAAAGAATATGCTGTAAAGTATAACTGTAGCCAAGTAATCTGTGGCTCAGTAATCCAAATTGTTTGGTTGCCTGCTTGTGTTTCTAGGAATAAAATTTCCCATAGTTTGTCCTGTTGAGCAAGGCCCTGTGTCCAAGTGGCATGGATAGATACATAAGTGGAAGGAGGGTGACCTGAGATTCTGCTCTCACCACATGCATCTTACTTTTGGGATCTCTTCTTGTGCTCAATTGTGCATGAGCCTGGCTGTGGTGCAGGGGCCAGGAGATGCTTCTCTGGAGATACCACACTAGACTGGTGCTAGGACTTTTTGGCTGGTTGAGCAGTGCCAAGGGAAGGGTTTGTGCTCCACAG